>NC_086330.1:316826142-317145512 GCF_032445375.1 Bacillus rossius redtenbacheri
TGGCTGGTGTGCTGACCAGCCATGAAAAGATGAAGTTGGCCGAACTTGGCCAGCCATTAGCCATCAGCCACATTCGAATGCTGGTGGTGACGTAGTAGTGAAACAAATGGCCAATCAGAGTTCACCAGCCATCAGCATTGCCATCAGCACTGTTCATTCTGCCAGGGCCTTTAAAGTTACCGGAACAGAGTGTTGGTTACCTTATGTACATGCAATAAATATAATAACGTATTTTCTGTGCTCTTTGATCCTGGTGACTTAACCTCTGCATGGACCAAGTGTTGCCTCTTTCCAGACGTTGTAACATTGCCGCTGAAACCTTAGCATGTGTGGTGAGAAGTACCGGTGCGTCCAGTAGCGGTCGCGGGAGGCGGAGATATGGAGGATATAACCCCCCTTTGAGTTACGAACGAAATATGCGAGATATCGGCAAAGGCAGTATTTTATTTCGGGTGATGCAAGGTAAGCCGTTACAACACCTGGAATAACAAACCACAAATGCAGTACTGCATGTTGAGAATGATAATATAACCGTCCAAAAGCACTTGTTGTTTACGTAAGTTTTTTGAAAAAAAAAAAAAATTAAAATCCCCTCCCGAAATAAATTCCTGTATACGCCATTGGGTGCGACCAAGTCAGTGACCACAGCATGGATGTTTTTTTGTTCATCACGTCATAAATCTCAATAAATCTGCATTAAATATTCATAACATCGGAAGGCAAAAATTTGGTATGTAATGATGAAGAGAAGGTGCATTTTAAGAATTCCAAAAAAATAAAAGACTGTACCAGGATTTGTATTTCAAATGGAAATAATAATTATATATTTTTCACAAAGCTATTCTAAAAACTGATTTTCTAAAACAAATATCACCTTCATAAATTGAGCTAGTATGTGGGTGGATGTCAAGGGGCTTATAAATTAAACTACCTCACGTTACATGAGTAACAACTCCCGAAAATATTTCGGATGGGTTTTCTAACATCACGCTTATACGAGTCTGTGTAGAAAAAAAGCGTTTTTCCCATTAAATTGTTTTCTTCTGTAATTTATTACACATAAATAAACAGCACATGTGTTTGTTATAATATAAATATGTATTTGTATGCAAATATATGAGTATGCACCTACATGTGTTCTTAGGCTTCATACATGCGCATGTATGCACTTATTTATGCATTCACGTATGTATGCATTCATGGTTCTTCAGCCCGAAGGTTAGTTGATATCTAAAGACAAGTCGAGAACAATTCTCAACTTGCACAGAGACGTGACAATGGTCCATCTCAAACACAGCTCCGTAGTTCAGATTAATATCGTACCGCATTAAACATTAAAAAGGGTGTAATACATTACTAGTCTATCATTAACAAACTAAGAAAAGCTGGTAACAGTAGGTGGGTTATTACTCAAGCATTGCCTGTAGAGGGCTGTTCATCGTGGGACTTGGAAGCCGAGTAGCACCATCTTATACAGCAAACAAACCAATGGGGTCGCGTGAACGCAGCGTTGGCGGTGCAGCTCTTCAACAGCGCCACAGTGCTTCGCGGAGTGGCCGCGGTGGCGCCCGCTCCGCCGCGGGGATTGATCCGCGCAGAGCGCAGGGGCTGTGTGCCCCCCTCCCCTCTCCCTCCCTCTCTTCACAGCCTCCCCCGCAAGCGCATCTCCGCCGCCGAGCCAGCACCGCCAAGACTCCATTTTCCGATCTCGCCCGGACCAGTTTTATTTCAGTTCAATCTCTCCAAGACAGTGTGTTTTTTATTTAGTTTAAACGACTTCGTGATTCACCTAATGCTCTGGTAACTAAGCTCTCCGCTGGACTTGCGGTAAGAATATTGAATCTCAATCTTTACTGTCGGTACATAAAATAAGGTCGTTAAGAAATCACGTAGCACTAGAATGGCATTGCTGAAAACAAACCCGTAATTATAAAGATGAGGTAGTTTTAGCTATTCCCCTACCCGTCACCAACAAGATCATCCCAACTGCTGCAAGCTGCGGATCTCGGCGTGTGGTACGTGTTTGAGGATCATGACGCGGGTCGACTAGGCCAAGAGGGTCGCGCTGCACTGTCGGGTGGTCGGAGTTCCCCGGAGTGAAGCTCGCGACGCCCGGAGGCTGCGATATTGATCTGGCGGAGCGGCGGTCTGCAGGCCCGAGCATGGTCGCGTGAGCAGCAACGAGCCATGGCGCAGTTCGGCCGGTTCAGCGTGCCGCCGCTGCGGGCCGCCGTGAGCGTGGCCTGGGAGACGGTGAAGGCCCACCTGCCCGACGAGAGCCCCTGCATGGGGCTGCTGCGAGGCGGCGGCGGCGGCGGCGGGCCGGCGCCCGGGGGCGGCGAGCGGGTGCGCTTCGCGCAGTTCGGCGGCGGCAAGCCCGGCGAGAGCACCGAGCTGCACACGCTGCCCGGCGGCGGCGGCGGCGGCGGCGGCGGCGGCCTGGAGGCGGGAGTCGCCGAGGACGGGTGAGTGAGCCGCCGGCACGGGCGCTGTACGTGGAGTCCACGCGCGACACAAGTGAAACGTCTTGCTCATTAGGTATAGCTAGAAATAACTATTAGTATTTTGTATTGAACAAGAGAAAATAATTGAGAATAGTAAGGATTCGGGTTGATCTAAAATGAAAAAAAAAAAAAAATGCTTTTTTCCGCGCCCTGTACTCTCGCATCCGTTCACTGGCACTTTTTGACGTCTCTTTTTGGCTGTTTATTTCCCCTTGGTCTTTGATAATACCCCTTATCTGCTTCTGCCTTTTTATTATTTTTATGAATGTTGTTAAATCACGACATCCGGCTGCATAAAATGAAAGAACAAAAAAAAACACTACAATCGCACATTAATTACACTTATAAAGTCTAATTCACAGGTTACGAATTACAGGTTAGTCAGTCTATAAGTCTTTTTGACATTTCAAATCACAGTGTTCACATACAAAAATAAATTCCACTTATAAAGCTAACCTCTTAAGTTCATGCGTCTTTTTTTGCAGTTTCATCACACTATTCACATCAAAATGAATTATACTTATAGAGTTAATTGCATAAATCAATAACTATTTTCCACACGAATAAATTAATTGCATATACTTCAAATAAAATTAAAGAAATATAGTAGCTTTAATCTTTAGCCGTTACGAAAACTGAGGAGTTGACAAACACAAGCAGCGTTACGATAATTACGTAGCATCACTGCTGCGTCATTTCTACCTCTCCCCTGCCGCCTCCTCTTCCGGACGGTACAACTAGCATATAGCATGCTATCCCCCCTCCATTGCCGTCTTCCCATTCGACCGCTAGTACATGCGTTGGAGTGACGTCAGCGCTGTGCATTCTCCTCCTCTACCGGTTCCCCCACCACGTATCTATTTCCCTATTCCCCTCGTGCGATCGGAATTTTCGTAACGCTCGAAAATTGTATCCCCCTCAGCAAAGAAGTTTCACTTCAAAATAATTGTGTAGTCTTAACTAAACCATTTACTTATGGCAATACAATTTGCTATCGCTACTAAACCACTTTGTGAACACTGCTAAATAATTTTGCTGACGCCACAAACTATGTCGTAGCGGCAACAAAACAGTTTTTTTTCTTTCAGTTCACTGGTTAGGCATTTTTCTAATTTGCATTCTATGATTGCGAAACGATGTCATATTTAAAACAACTCAGAACAAGTTTTTTTATTTTTGTTTGTGAAATACGATATAGTTTTGCTTCTGTGCGTATTGTTATCCTGTAATGATCCTTCTGTTTACTGCAGTATTACATGGATTTCGGCTCTTGATGCGTAACGTGGGAAAATATAATATTAAGTATGTATGTACGTTAAAAGTACTTCTTAAAAAAAATATCCCATTCATTTTGCAACACTTGAAAGACATACATTTTTGTGAAACGTATAAAATTAAAGCTGTATTTAAATGTTCATAAAAAATGGAAATAATTATTCGCACCAGATATGTCATTATTTATGTATTATCTTTAAAAGATTTGTGCAATGGGAGTGCATGACTTGATGTAAGTTTTTGGACATACGCCATTGCTAAGAACTTTTTCTGTTGAAGAAAAACTAATAAATAAAATAAATAAATAAAAATACTCAAAAAAAGACAAAAAACACACAAAACTAAGCAAACAATTGCTGTTGTCAACAAGGATATGAACACCACAAAATATTCCGAAACAGGAATATGGTCAGCAAACAAAGAAAAACAAAGAAAAATGTACTAAGAGAACGAAAAAATCCCCACAAATGATGACAACACAAAAATATTGAAACCCAAAATAATTCAGCACAACAGTTGAAGCGAGACAAAAAACATGACAAAACGAAAAGACAAACAAATACAATAGTTTTACCTAAACAGTACCTAAACTGTTTCAGATGTTATAAAAATTTTGTTCACGGTAGGGTAATAATATTATTTCGTTTTAATAACTCGATTTTATAACAAATACGCATCCCAAATACACCAAAATTATTTCTAAGGTGTTACAATATTTTTTAAAACATTGTGCAAAAGATCCCGGTTGTAATTTGAATTAATATGTGTAACTGTAAAACACCATTGTTGGTTCAAAACATATTTGAATATTCAACATTACTTTTAAATAACCGTACCGATTGTGCTGAAAATCGGTGGACGATCGTTAAATTACATAATATTAATAATTCAAACGACGAAAATATGATTGAAAAGTCAAATCGATGGTCGTTCCAATCGAGTGGAAGAGAGATGCCACGCATGCGTACAATGAGCAAACAGGAACATCCGTAGTGGGACATCCGTAGTGGGACACTTTTTCGTGCGTGCAGCCGACGTTCATCGATTTATTAGACGTTGTCACGTCAAAAAAATATAACAATATTAACAATAGAAAAAATAAATAGGCCCTACCAACCTATGAATAAATTTCGAAGAAATTTATAAGTTTAAGAATTTATAAACCTACAATATATTAAACTTTAAACTATCCACACAATAAAAACCTAAGAATGTTAGTGAAACTATTTTTTTATTTCTAATAATACCTAAAATACGTATGTTTCCAAAATGAAACAAAATATAAATAATGACCAAATTGACAAAAAAAAATTGTACAACTCGAATGGCATTAAAAATATACACGTGAAATTTAAAAGAATTATGAGTGCCCTAGGTAGGGAGAAAACATATATATAGAAAGAATTAAATTTAAAAATGGGTGCGTGTACTTAGGTACGCGCATGAGAAGTTATACTTCTTTGGCATCATTAAAAAATAGTTTTTAATTGCATGCAAAAATATTGCGTGGAGTCCCTCCGCGCGGAAGAAGTGAAACTTCGTAATATGGAAATTAAAATAGAAAGGGGTAGAAATTGATTTTTAGTGAGATCATATTGTATCAAATCAAACTAAAAAAATAAAGGAAATAAATTTGTAACGATTCATAGATTGATCTTCAGAGAGAGAGAGAGAGAAGAGAGAGAGAAGAGAGAGAGACCTATTGAATGTCTATAAAACTTACTTTTTTATGAGAGCAGATTTTCATGAAATAAATCATGAAATCATTCAACGATAAAAGCTGTTTATTTAATTAAGCGGACGGGTTCGCCCCAAGGAGAAAATTGACGCGGCGAGACCTCGTGGACATAGAGAAATGACACACACTCACTATTTATGTGCTTATGAAACATGATTTTTTCTGCAATTTAAATTGTAATATACAAAAACGGTATTGAAAATTTAAACAAATATGGCGACACTACAAACTGTCAAGATCTTTATTTTTTTCTTACTCTCTACTTAGTTCCTTACAATAGAAAAACGTAACGTAATGGCTTTAAAGCTATTGCTCGGCAGGCATAGAGGAATGACACTAACAGTTTGTATATCTGTGACACACATTACATAAAATTAAGATATATTTTTTTAACCGTTTAAAGATTTTTTTTAGACTAAAGATAGCCTATGTCCATCCCCAGGATATAATCTATCTCCTTGCCAAATTTCATAACGATCCGTTCAGCCGTTCAGCCGGGAAAATGTAACAAACAGACAGAGTTACTTTCGCATTTATAATATTATATAGTATATATAGTATAGTATAGTATAGAAGTATAGATATAGATGATTTAAATTAAAGTTTCAGTGTTCTGTTGTGCATAGTAATATCACACTAAATTACAGGTTTATTTAAAAATGGCACATAATCATTTAAGGTGTTGAAATAGTAGTCATCAACAGCTTTCCTCGACTAACTGTGTTAATATGAATTTATTTTAAGTACATACAGAATAATCAGAAGGATGTACCTACCTGATGAACTTTTGAGTCAAGAATGATGTCACTGACATTGTTTCTAGGTAATAGTGTTTCATTTTCGTTCGGTTCGCCCTCTTCCGTAAGAAAAACGAACGAAGATCCCCTTGTTTACGTTTCTCTGTCATTTTTTTCAAAATTTGACAAAAGCCAATAAAAGAACGCCGCGATAACAGTTAATAATCACTTGAATAGCTCATTCTATTGTGTTGGATCCCACAAACCATACATGAAGGCCTATGTATCTCGAGTACAAGGCGCGACTGCGGGGCGGGCCTTTTGGAAAAAGGAGAGCGAAGAGGTGATACCGTGCGCTCTCCCCCTTTCCCACACTCCCTTTCCACATAATCTTTGTTACAGCCGAAGCTCTTATTACAAGCACTATATACATTTCGTTTACGTCTCGCGCGAACCTGTTGTTGGTGCATAAGGCCCGGTGCACACGTGCGGACATTGTCCGCGCGGCGCCGCTGCGGCGCCGCAACGTTGCCGCAGAAACACATTCACACAGTACGGACAAATACCGCACAGTCTGAGCGATGCCGACTTACGAGATGGATGTGTACAAACGTAAACTGGTATTCTTTGTGTACCTAGTATACAAATGTTTATTGGATACAACTAGGAAACATTGGGTGCATCCGTTCACCGACTCAATGCTCCTGAGAGGCAGATTTGCAACAAGTTTTTTTTCCTTGTCATCCTTTTCGTCAAACGATTCGCAAAATTTACGGCACATGTTGATCCACGCACATCTTTTTTTATTACGGTCATGGTATTCTTCAACGGCTACGTTCCATATCTCTGGATAACTTTTAACTTCTGCGATGAAGAGTTCAACATCTAATATGTCTTCAAATTCACGTGATGCTGCCATCTCACTTTGCGGCAATCGACCGCACGTGTGCACTGCTCGATTGACACCAATGTACTAAAGAACGTAGTTGGACGTGCGGCGCCGCAGCGTTCCTGTGGGATCTACGGACAAAAATGTAAGCACAGTGGACGTGCAATGGACGTGCGGTGCCGCTGCGGCGCCGCAGCTGTGTGTGCATTACTTCTTATCAGTCAAGCCTTCCGAGAACGCATCTCCGGCGCCGCAGCGGCACCGCACAGACAATATCCGCACGTGTGCACCGGGCCTGATCGTGTGTGCTTTGTGTAGTCATAATGGAAGTGGACCCAGATGCTTTTGGGAGGGGGGGGCTTTGAGCCCCTTAGCCCCCCCCCCCCCCCCCCTGGATCCGCTACTGGCCAGAAGTAGGAATGCCGTCCCCGTGCCGGCAACACGCGGTGTTAGACGCGCAGGACACGGGATCCTCGCACAGGGAAGGCAGCGTGGCGCGGTCTGGGGTTCGCGCCCCGGCGAGACTGGCCCGCTCCTGGCTGCGTGCGTGGCTCGGCTAGACAGTCGGAACTGCGCGTTTAACACGTGGCATTACCGGCCAGAAACACTCTGTTACTCGAGTTGTTTCAGAAATACTGACACACACACTTTTGAGCGCTTGAGTTTTAAGTAATTTCAAAGTGCTTTTAGTTTAAGAAGTACAGAAGATTAATCGAAAATACATTTTAACCCTTTTCAATTTGTGCAGATGGAATTTAAAAAAAAAAAGTATTAAAATAAATTAATTAAAATTACTCGTCTACAAAATAATTTTTAAGTAAAAAAACAGTTATGATATTTTATTTTACTATAAATATATTTAACACACTCAAAAAACATATTTGGCCACTTCTTACCATTTATTACCTTCTGTAAAAGCTTTTTTGTATTTCACTTATTTGTAAAGTATCGTTCTGTTACGAAACAAATGTTAATATCTTGTTTAAATTCAAAGATAATGACGAGCTACGAGAACACTCATTTTTGCCACTTTTAAAGGTTTTTCAGTATTTAAATTAGATTTTCCAAATACTTCTTCTCAAATCGTTTAAAGTTAGTTTTATGAGTATAAATGTTACAGAACACGATCAGGGTGTCTCACTGCCGGTAATAAGAATAAAAATGTTTAAAAAATCTCTTAACTTTTTACGGAAACTACCTGGGAAATACAAACAAAGATGGCTCTATGGGTAATTCAGTTTGGTTTTCAAACACGGAAAAAATAATTCAAATACGTGACGTTGTTCGGGCAGGATTAAGGATAAAAAAATATTTTATTTTATATAATAGTATGGTTTTTGTGGTTTTAAATGCGACAAGGTGAAAACAAGTATAAATGCATAACAAATTTAATTTTGCTTTTCATGCGAACAGTCGACATTTCGTTACACCAGAATAAAAAATTCCTATTTAATAAACACTTTTAAAATTCTTCACGAAATATAATAAAAAACACTCATTATTACAATGACTCTTCTCATCACTTAAAATATGTACGGATCACAAAATTCTCGCGAAGTTTAAATTGCTACTGAGTGTGGTTTGAATGTAATAAAGTTTAAGCAAGGCAGTATGGTTTTATACATCGTCGAAGAGAGGTTATAAGTGACGGAAGCACAGACGAGAATAAACCATGGATATTGAGGAAGAGACCTGCCGTCTCTTATCGCTAGAGACCAGAAAATTCGCGGACTCATTTTGCTATAGGCTAGAATCCAAACTCGCTTCACTTTCATGCTGCTTCAGTGATTGGACCACAGTTTATCTGAAGGACCCTTGAGCCAATGTAAAACCATCTGCAAAATAAGTATCGAATCACAAACACCCCAGTTAACCTTTGTCACGCACGAGTTTGTAGCCAATGAGCAGGAGTACATTGATGGTAGTGGAGTCTATCTTAGAGGTCAATGAATCTGAGAATTTTTCCAGTCCCTGCTTATCGCAAGGAACTAGCCTAGCACTGACCCGGAGTGATTCCTGAGGAAAACCATTAAAAAAAAATGGCTGTACCAGAGTTTGAATATGGTGCCTTGTGAATGCAGATCCAGTGCCTTAACAGCTCGTCATTTTTTTTTTCATATAAAATGCTTGGCTCGTTGTAATTTAATTACCAACAAACCAAGCGCCGCCCTATTTTCGCAGTTCCACTGACTTTAACCCGTCCTTCCTAGTGTAGACGACGTGACGCACCTCATGTCTCACCCGAAACCTGCGCCCGCACCCGTCTGCGCTACGGAGGTCGGCTCACTCTGTGGGGAAGCTAAAGGAATATCAACCATGTTACCTTGGATTGGCAATTTATATAATTTGCTACTCTATATAGGTAAATAAATGTGTAAGGCTTCGTACGTCCAAATTCTTAAATCTCCTAAAGTTCTTCACCGATTGCTTTGCAATTTTGACACAACGTTGCATTCGAATACGCATAAGTTTTTATATACCTATGTCACACCTGTGACAGGTAAAAAGATAAAATATATAGATAGGTAAATATATACAAATTAATGTTTGTGTGTTCGTCGTCTGTTTTGAAAAAAATATATTGATAGGAAGATACATAGAGAGATAGATAGAGAGATAAATAGAGAGATAGAGAGAGGTATAGAGAATTAGAGATAGGGGAATATACAGATGTATAGAGGGATAGAGTGAGGGATACATAGCTATATAGAGAAATGTATAAATATATACAGTAGAACCCCTCATATCCGACCTTCCCACAACCGACTCCTCCGGATATCCGACCTAGTCTCCGTGGTTGGCGAGCCTGTTCAGACTTGAAAAAGTGACGCAAACTGTAAGGTCAGACGTGATTGTTGGTGTAGAATGTGCTCGTACTATAATCTTGTACTGTTCTATGTTTCTTAACGTAACGTAACGTATTATGGGCAAAAAAAAGTGGAGGGACACTTCCGCAAAATCAAGTTTGGCAAAACTGAAACAAAAATACATTACTGAATTCTTTAAATAAGGTTTGCTTACATTGTATTCATCTTATCATCTATAATTTAACAACAGTAAATGTTCGAAATGTATACAGCAACATTTTTACAAATAAAGTTGTATTACTGTACAAACTGTATAGCTGGGAAAGGCGTTTTTTTTTGCTCCTACGGATATCCGACCTTTTGGCCGTTCCGACCATGGCCCGGTCCCGTCATGGTCGGATATGTGAGGTTCTACTGTAGATGGGAGATAGATTGAAATGTAGATAGAGTGATGAGAGTTATGGATAGAGAGATATAGAGAGATATAGAGAAATTTATATATATATAAATTATATCTATAGAGGAACATATCTAGAGAGCGATAGAGAGAGATGCTTTAATTATGTGTACCTACTTCAAACAAATTACAAAAAAGAAATGAAACAGGCATAGCAACTCATGACATATAAAGTTAATTGCACAAACCAATAACTATTTTCCAAACAAATAAATAAATTTTAGATATTTTAAATTAAATAAAAGAAATATAGTAGACGTCAATAGTTAGCCGTTACGAAAACTGAGGAGTAGTCAGACTAAAGCAGCGTTGCGAGAATTATAGCTAGTAATCTATTAAAAAAAGGATGAAAATCATTCGTTAACTAAAACTGCCGCTGAAAATAAATGCCCATTAAAATGCATTTCCATGTGAATGGTAGCTCAGAAATGTTATAAATAACAAGAACTAATGGGTACCTTCCTGAAAATGAAAAAAAAAAAAAAATTGTCTAGAAATTTTCGAAACAACAAAAAGGCCACCGGCATTCCATACTGAAATAGTTTTCTTCTTATTCACAAGATTTATTTTTTATGAAATCTTCAAACTTCTTTAAAATACGAACGTAGATTAAAAAACACGAATAAGATAGACACAATTTTATATATCGTTATTTCTTTTAAAAATAATTTCAGATTTTTGGCAAGGACAGAGACCCTTTTTAAATGATTATATGTAGGCCCTACATGATATTTTATTTTGTAGGTGCAGTAGAATATGTGATGCAGTAAATCTAAACTTTGCGAAGGGAAACTACTACAAATAGAAAAGAAGTAGGGTTTGGCTGGGTCTGTGACAGGTTTCAGGCTGAGGTGCTGCGGTGCAAGTCAATGATCGAGCGACATATTGGATTATAGGAAAATCTTTCTCAAAAGTCCTTAACAAAATAACTTAAAATTTCCTTTTTCGAAGGAAAAGTTTCCTTTTAGAGGAAAAATGTTCCGTTTCCTCAAAAATGTCAAAGGCTTGAAATGCCCGTAAGCAGCTTAAGATTATACAAAAAAAAATAGACCCAAGCCGCTAAGCCTGATCTTTACCTTTTAATCTTCATGACGACTGAATTGTGGCATCTCTGTGTAATTTGACACCTCAATTGTAGTTTATACCTATAAACTAAAAAATATATATTTTATAATAAATGTTCAAAATTTATTAAAAAAGGTATTTCGTAAATCATCGAGTCCTGAGGTCCTAGGTTCGATCTCAGAAAGAACAATTAAATGAAATTTTAATGTAAATTCCAAAAATATATAAAAATTCAGAATTTTTTAATACTGCAATGAAAACCGCACTTACGTCATACAAATTCGAAGTCCCTAGGTGCGATTCGCGGGGAATGAATTTGTACAAATAAACATAGTAGCTTTCTACAAAACAATTCCACTTAACCAACTGACTAGTAAAAATGCATATATAACTTTCGACCAATGGAATGTCACGGCAGCCATCTTGGATTCTGCTAGCTTGGATCCGGCATCTTATTTACGTATGCTAGAGTATTACCTGCCATATATGATTATTTTTTATGACGTAGTGTGGTTTTCATTTAAGTATAATTTTTTTCTGAATCATTTTAATTTTTTGGGAATTTTTATTATTATTATATTAAATTGTTCCTGCCGGGTTCGAATCTAGGATTTTATTATGTACGAAATATCTTTTTTTAAATAAATTTGTTTTATTTTTTATAGTATAATTTTTATTTTATTTTTTAGGCAGAAATGTGATTGAGGTATCAAACTACACACAGGTTCTTTTTTTTTTCCAGTGGTCATGAGGGTCAAAAGGTAAAGGGCTTAGAGGCTTGAATCTATTTTTTTTTTTTTTTTGCGGAATCTTAAGCTGTTATCCGGACTTTTGAAGCATTCGGTTGTAGATTAAAACGGGAAATTTTCCACGAAAAGGATTTTTCCCTAAAAATCCAAGATGACGGTTGGTCATTGACCTGCACCACAGTACTACAGCTTGAAGCATGTCCCAGATTCGACCAAACAATAATACTAATTTATTTTGAAACACGCGGGTGCACGATAAAATTTAATATAAAGCATCGTCGAAGGTTTCCAACGCATTTATTCCAAAGCCGTAACACAAATATATCTAGCTTAATGCATCTCTAGTTGTCTAGTGCATGACGCACTCTGGCGATATTGCCCATCCACTTGTCTCTCGCGCAGGCAGCTAACTCACGGCAGTAGCGGACCTAGACTCTGCGGGGCCCTGGACAAATTATTTTAGCGGGGCCCTTGTATCTCGGAAGAAGGGGGGGGGGTGTCTTATCAGACTGGAGTATGGAATACCTCTAGGGAAAGGGGGATTTGTGATCACTCTACCGGGAAATTATAAAATTAAACTTTTGAGCCTACATGGAACCTAAATTTCGACGATGGTAAAGAAATTTTCTTTCGTAGTAAATTGTAATTGGTTTTTTTTATTAATGCATACAATTTAATTCTGGTGACATCTGGTCATTTTATAAGTTTATAAAAGCTGTGACTTTTTAAAAGTGAAATTATAAAAAAAATATATAAAAAATCAAAAGCAAAAACAAAAATAATATTTCCTTTTTTTCATTTACATACATACGATATTTTTTCACATAAAATAAAATTATACAAAGAAGAAAAATAACAATACTAACATAAATTTTAATTTTTTTTGTACAAATACTCAAATATATGCCACATGTAAATGAGGGTTAATTTATATAGCTACCTATACTTTCAATTCCTTTGATAACTGGCAGCAGTAATATAAACATAAAACAAACAAAAAAAGCACAACTGTGTGTACTTTTCACCGCTCTTCCCCAGCATCGCCGATTATCTGACACTCGTCCCCTGCATGTTGCGGGTAATACTTATAAAAGAGGTTCTAATAAACATTAGGGGTGTACACCTTACATGGCAGGTGCTAAGGTCAGGGCAGACGCGGGGCCCCACTAGGCGCGGGGCCCTGGGCGATTGCCCGGGTCGCCCGGCCCTGGATCCGCCCCTGACTCACGGGATTATTCAGAATGCACAGCGTCTCAGCCGGCAAGACGACACTGCTTCGCAGCAGGAAGTCGCTCGCTCTTCCGAAATATCTTACGAAATTCCTGTATCTTCGCTTTAAAGAACAAGCAGACTGCGTTTCCTGCATCTCGGGGACCTAGAATACCAAACATGCTGAACTTAATAAAAATAAAGACTTCGTCAAATTTCAATATATGTCAAAATATTACGACATAAGCTAATTGTAATTATGTGAGAACATATATTTTATGACATTACTATCTGTGGCACCAGTCGTAAACGGGCACAAATCATTCTAATTAATCTACATGGCTATGAAGATAACTGACACTCGCAGAATCACCAACATATAGTCATATTAAAAATAAAATATTTTAGTTTCATCTAGTTTATTGTATATATATATAACTTAATAATGTTCGTCAGAATAAATATTAAAAATTAAAATCTGTTACGAACGCGAGAGACCAGACCACGATGCTAGGTTTGGAGCTGGCTGGCGGTCCTGCACGGCCACTGGCATCATGCGTCGTCCACTGACGTAAGGCATGCCACGCGTGCCTGGCCGGATTACAAGGGTCGACGCTACCCCCTCCCCCCTCCGCACCCGCGCATCGTCATTCCACGGTATTGTTATATATCGCTGAGCGGCGTTGGGAATTCCGCGGGCCGCCGCGCGGAGTGGCGAGAATAAATGCCGCCTTACTCGAAGTTTCGAGCGTCGGGTCGGCCCGGGATGACGCAACTCATTACAGCATTACAGCTGCTCTCGTCGGTTCGAGAAGGGCGCCCAGGTACTTAAGAGGCCGTGTCACAAATTTGCGCTCCTATCTATATCAATGTTATTTTAAAAGGCAGTTTTTCTCAAAGTCTATAAGAGGTAGGGGCCAGAAATTTTGCCTACTGAAAGTATACAATACATTTAACATAACCGCTTTTTTCAAATTTAGTTATCATATCATATATTATTTCTGTGATGAAAAAAATATAATCAATATTTTGATTTGTCCAGATACAGTGGAATTTTGCTTATATTTATAATTATTTAGCAAAAACTGAAAAGGCCATTGAAATGTATTGTACATTACCTTCCGATCAGTGTCTTCATGATCATGATGGGTTTAAAAACCTGGTTGTAATCAAGTCTTTAACTATTTCATGACAACATTTATACTTAATAATTTGGAGATAGGCCTTTTCTATCCTAAGCCCCTGAGCTTTCACTATCTGGTCTGGCGACCGACCTGACACTCTTCAACCACCCCAAGGGTCTCCGATTGCACATCCGATAAAAAAAAAGCTGTTCGTTCATTTGTTTTTGTGTCACAGACTTCACACATTTATGCCAAGGGAATATTCCGCTGATGTGACGCCATACGAATGTATTATTCGCGACCATACAACTTTTTTGTTTGTCATCGGGAAGAAATGTTCATTTTGAATTGAGCATTTTTAAATGTCAGCGTAGAATATGCTTATCTGCCCATTTTGTTTCTTTCCATAATAATGAGTAAAGTTAACATTGTCATAGACATTTTATTATATTCGTTTGCCGTCCAAGTAAAACTGTCACTATATCGCACGTAATTATATATTTTACTAATTTGTTAGTTGTCATTTTATTTAAGTTACAAATAACAGTAATCAAAAACTATTACTTAATAGTCCAGAAAAGAGATTGAGTTATTATTCATTTAATAGGGGTTTAAAATATGGTACTACATACATATTATATATATTATATATATTATACATATTATATATATTATACATATATTATCTTGTTGTCTTCTTTGTAACTTTACTGGAAGAATGGCATTTGGTATGTATGTTAACTCACAATGAAAATACTTCAGAAGTACTCAACAGTGAACAACCTAGGCCCTATACTAATTTCATTATGTTCATGGAAATATAATTAAAATTACAAATAATGAACTGTATGTGTTTCACGTAGAGATATCGTACGAACTGTATGTGGTACAGACCAACACTTGCTAAGGCTCTGAAAATACTTAATTTCAGTTAATGTGTGGAGAATATTAAAAGTTAGAAATAATGATATATATAAAACAATGCAAAGTTATCAGCATAAAAATAGAAGTTATTTTTACGTAGCGCCTATTGGAATGAATATTTTGTGTTGAATTATGTGGCATGATTAATATTCTCTTATGGTATGTGTGTTTTGTTAAAATCTTATAAAACATAACTTACTGTTGAAGGATTTTCATTTTTTTTTTGTTATGATCTTATTTAAACAAGTTTTAATTATATTACACATGTCTATTTTAAAATCATTTTAATGTATACTTATAGAATTGTAATAGGCTTTATAAGGACTCTCAAAATGCATGTGAGTATCTATAATTATCTACATCACCATTATGGCCGTTTCACAAGATCAAATATTTATTGAATTCAATCAGTTGCATTCATTGTACATGATTTTCAATTTGTACATTGAATTCAATACAAATTGAAGATGTTATTCAACTAAGCTTATTAACTTATAAGTATTTTGTTTGTCCAGTACATAAAAGTAAAAGATTCTTTATTATTTAAATAATGAGCATCTATAAGCAATAACGTTTTCTAAATATTTACATAAACATAATGAAATCTAATTTTTCAATACTTTATATCTACGATCACATCAACGGCAGTATTATGTAATCAATGAGGTAATTAAATATCTTTAAAAGATATTTTCTCCTCTGTAAAGTAAATTTGTGATACAGCCCTCTTAATGTTAGTCTAGTGAGTTATTTCGTCTTCTAATATGCTACAGCAATATATAAAACTAAGTTTTGTTAGTGTTTTAGTCTTTTGTAATGTTAAAGTGTAATGTAATCAATTCATTTTTTTTTGTAAATTCTTATTCATAAAGATACATATCATAATAAGATAAATAGTAATATTTGTAAATTTAGATTCTTTGAAACAACATCGATAAGAGGTTCTCCTACCTCTGTTAAACTGTATGATGGTGCATTGTAAAAAAATTAGGTAGTCTGACTTAAGTGAGATTGTATTTAGATTGTGTGTAATGCATATGCAATATCTAAGCATAAGAATTTATGTTATTATCCTTTTAAAACGTTACACTATGAATTTCGTATACTTTTTAATGTCAACTACCATTATTTTTCACGGAATATTACATCCAGATAAAGAATAATTACCACATGTTTGAAGATTAATTGTATTCCGATACATTTAAAGTATTAAAATTTTTAGATACGATTCATACTACAGTTGTAAATGTGAGTTTTCTTGATTCTGAATCCCTGCATCCGCAATTTCCTAGTGAGCCGCCGGTCAGATTGTCATCCTCTCAGATTGTCGAGGAACCAGATACATTTTTCGTCGAGTAATCTGGCGGTATAGTAGTTTTATCACGCGCTGCGGTTACAGTTACTTCGGTTGAATAAGCCACTAAATCTCACTGTTAAAAGAGAGAACTTCTAGACCAGAATATTGGAAATAAAAATTTACTGACACGGCCTCTTAAGCAGCGACACCGGCCTCCACGGCAGTCCCGCGACGAGTGCCACGAGAGTGCCGCGACAGTTCCGGAGTTCCGAGAGTTCCGCGAGCGAAGGGAAGTGCGACATCGGCGTAGAGGGTGAGAATCCACCCCCCCCCCCCCCCCCAATTCCCCATGGTGGCGTGACGCGGAGTTCGACTGGATCGCTAGAGTGCGGCTGCTAAGTGGCGCGAGACTGTGTGTGTGTGGACAGGCGCGAGTTAAAGGGCGAACCACTGTTGAGCCTAGCTCCAGTGAAGAATGTGAACTGCGGAACTTGGCAGGCATTGAGTGACTTGAGAATAAATATTTTAAGTGCTAATGATTTATTATTATTAATGTGAATATTAGTTATTAATAAAACTGTGAAAAACCTAATTGGGCTATCACTTACTAACCCACTTGTCCCAATATATATATAGTAGACTATGTCCTATTGTTAACGATACTGCGGCCCGTGTCATCTTTGTGCCACTTGTTTGATGATATTTATGGGTTGTCTGTACTGCAAAATTCATGAAAAATATTTCATTAATAAATACGTTATTCCGTGTCAAACATCCATGCACAAAACGTCCTCATTATAGTAGCAGGAGTTGATCCAGAATATTAAATGTATTACCGCTCGATTAGCTTCGGAGACGAAAATGATTTTACTCCGTTTAAAAAGCGTTTAAACTCTATATATATTACGGTAATACATAATATCGACGATCTTATATATATATTATTTGCGGTATGACTGTACGTAAGTCCAATACAGTTTTTGAGTAAACATTATTCGTATAGTCCACTAATATATTAATGTGAACGTCATGCTGGTTTAGCATGTGATCATATGGAGATCCCAATATTTTGATCTTATAAATATCACGTGACTTGCTTTTAGAGCAACAAAAAATCAAACCTAAACATGTTTGCTTGCGGGCATAGAGTTTGTATGTTTATACTTTCTTACCAGCTTTGATTTTTTAAAACATAATTTGCCTCCTATTTGTAATGATTCATAGGCTGTGTGTTAATTGGGCTACCTTTGCTCACTGTTTTTTTCTTCGAAATCGGTCATGTAGTAAGGGCATTATTTATTAAAAAAATGTACAAACTCACAAACCTATAAATTTAGAGATTAGTAGGAAACAGAATAGGTTAAATAATTATACAGGAATTTTTTTTTCGTGGCAGGTCGTAGTGAAAATAATGCAAAGTTCTTAATTGCATTATTACAGGACGAGTTCAACTCTTATCACTAAGGGTAAATTTTACAAAATACAAAAAAACTAAAGCTTATGTCTCTAAGTGGAAAGATTAAATATTTTAATTTTATAATGTGATTTTAATACAAAGTTAAAGCTCTAGCAGATTTATGGCGGTTTACCTTCGGGTTTTAAAAATTACCGACCTCACTTCAGATTCTTAGTTTGTCCATTTATGGACTTATATTTATGTTTTCAATTCTATGTAGTATAGATATTGCTTCTAAAATAAACACATATTGATATTGTTACGAGTGGAGAAAACGGATTCGAAAGGATAGTCCAATTAATTTTATTTGCTAGTTTTTTTTTTGCTACTACTATTTACATGACTAATTAAATCATCGCTCTTAAGAATGTCTGTTCACAAATCACTAAATATATATCTGCCAAGTCCACAGTTTGCACTCCTCACTGGAACTAGGCTCGACAGTGGTTCGCCTCGTACCTCAACTGTTCACACATACAGTCTCGCGCCACTCGGTCACACACGCACGGTTCCGTCATTCCGCGTCCGTACCGCTCGAAAAAAAAAAAAAAAAAAAAAAAAAGGTGGGGGCAAGGGTGTCTCTCTCGCTCTCTTTGCTGAACTCGCACTTCACCAACCTCGTACTTTCGGAACTCAGTTCCCGCGGAGGCCGGCGTCACCGCATTTATACCAGTTGGCCGTCTTTCTGGAATGAACTGGAGTGGTTGTGACGTGTCACGTCATTCCGGGCCGACCCAACGCCCGAAGCAGTGGCGTGAATAGCACGTCAATCCACGCGGCGGCCTATGAAAGCCCTCAGTATTCCCGGGCCTCTAAGGGGTAGTTGACAGCGCCGAGAAATATAGAGCGGGGAACAGGGGTTGGCGAGGTCAGGCCGCCTTAATCCCCAAAGGTATGCGTGCGCGACATCAGTGGCCGTGCGGGGCCGCCTGGCATTGTCTGTCTCCTAGTGCGTAGCAATATTTAATATGTAGCATAAAATAAGTAATAATGTGGCTAACCTTTGAAAAGTAATACCAAAGGTATATATTTCTTCTCTCCTACATTCAACTTGAATAATACATTTTTTTTCCTCGAAATTTTATCAGTTATGTAAGTACGAACTTTTTTTTTGAAATTTAACGAGTTTTGCTTATTTTGTATTGACGGCTGCAGAACTAAAAGGCAGTCTATTCCACTTCCACTGCATACATTTTTTTATTCATTCACCGTACAATTTACTGCTTGTTTGTAGTCATTGGGTCTGTTTTAGGTACGATATTTGCTAGCAGTAACAATATTTAACAATAATAATATTAATATCACAGACACTACGATTTTATTTAAGTTTCTTGTTAAAAAAAACTAAAGTACTGAAAAAATTAAATATATAAATTGTATGCTTTTGAAAGGTAAATTTAAAATGTTATGTTAACATAATGACTATAAATCATTTCAAAACGTGTCATTGTGCCATTGTTTACACAATAATACTACATGTGACTTTCTTACGTTAGCAAGCCAAATAACAAGAATTATTTTTAATACACAGTTAAAGATTTTTTTTTAAAGAAAAACGCGTAACTTAAGAACTTAACTGGTTTTAATTGTTTGTGAGTACACACACAAATAATGAAAGCGTTTGCATTTAGATGTCTGCAGGACTATTTCAACACTTATAGTTGAAAAACTAATTTATAATAGGGAAGTTTTGTACAGGGAGAGGGGTGAGGGGCGAGGTGCGTGTTAATGACTGGCCGCCACATTGTTTTTGTGACGTCACAGCCGCCAAAATTTCCGCTAAAGTCCTCAAAAACTACTCAAACATCCACGAAAAGATATAAAATTTCTAATATTTGAAGGGAAAATTTTCGTTTTGAGGGAAAATTTTTCATTTTTGTCCCCAAAGATGTTGAATACACGAAAAGTCTGACCGTGACTTTGAAATTTAACCATGTCCTTGAAATGTGACACCTCGGGTGCAATTTGACACCTCAATTAAATTTTTACCCCAAAAACTAAAAAAAAAAAAAAAATTATTTTTTAAATACATTAAAAAAAAATTATATTCTACTCATTCGAGTCAGGGGTATAGGGTTCGAAGGGTTCCACAAAAAAAATCAGAAAAAAATTACTAAAATACTTAAATTAAAACCCGCACATACTTCATACATTTCAGAGTCCTCGGTTTGATTCCAAGTGAGAACCAGGAAAATGATTCTCGTATCCTTCCGCAATAGTTACCAGGAAGCGGACACCCACTACTAATACCAAGCCAAATATTTCCGCTATTATGACATCACGTCTTTCTTGTATGATATCTTGCAAGTTAATTGTTAAGTTTTATATTTATATACGATAATTATTACAATATGAACACATATGATAGTAAATGTGTGTTCAAATGTGCGTCCAAAAATGTGTTCAGTTTTTTAATGTGTGTCGAAGTGTACGTCCATTTTGTTCATTGGCAAGCAATGTGCGTCCTTTCATTGAATGTGCGTCAAAATGTGCATCCAACATTCTTGGGGACAAAAATGGGAAAATATCTCCCTCAAAACGGGAATTTTTCCTTCGAAAATGAGATATTTTAAATCTTTTTGTGGATTTTTGAGTTGTTTAGAGGACTTTAGTGGAAATTTTGGTGATCGTGACGTAATAATCCAAGATGGCGGTCGGTAATTTACCCGCAAATAGCACCTCACTTTAAAACCCTGTCCCAAACTTCCCTATTGCACACTACTAACAGTATTTTTTTTAAAACTATATTATGTACCTATTTTCCTAACAGAAATAAATATTGAACTATAATAATACATATTTGAATATTACACACACTTCGTTTTTATTTCTTTGTCATAAGAACCTAAAGCAATTTGTGTAAATGGAAATAGTTAAATATTTTATTTTTACAATGTATTTATAATTTGAAGATAAATAAGTACTTATTTTACGAGAGATTTTAACTTCGGAACAAATAAATACACAATTTATTCATTATTTAGTCGTTACTAATACAAACTCATTAAAATAATGGACACTTTAAATTCAGTAATCTTATTACAATATAACTATATAGGACACAAAAATGAATTAAATTTAATAATGTGGTTGTACCACAGCCCAGAAGTTTACTCCTCAGGTTTCATTTTTTTATTTTTAAATTTTTTTTATAGATTAACTGAAAAGATTTTTAAAATTTCTTTCATCATTATTCTATGTTAGAAAAATATTGAATATTCCCATTACTTGATGTAGGCTTTTGGACATACGCCATTGCTTAGCTACCGGGGATTTGATTGTGAGTCCTCTAGGAATGACTCCCTTACTGCGACATTTACAGAGAAAAGTCAAGTTATTGGAACATTGTGATAGATCAATCATTTTCTTTTCCAACTTCCTCAGAGAAATATGCATACCGGGTCCATACCGGGCATTGATATTATCTTTGAAAGATTTGTGCGATGGGAGTGCATGACTTTATGTAGGCTTTTGGACATACGCCATTGCTTAGCATTGCTTTCATCTTTATAAAACAAATGTACGTTTTCATAGGTTACATTATATATATATATATATATATATCAGGTATTATTCGTTTATAAATGGTTACATTTGTCAAAATACCGCATGTAATTTGAAGTGACTAGATGCACTCACATACAAGCTTGCTTTCCGTGAGTGCTAATTTTCCTGGTTAATTAGGTGAATATTGTTAACAAAGTGTAAGAAAAAGGGGGAAATAATATTGTTATTATTATAGTTTTTAAAATATGGAAAAAATATTAAGATTTAAAAAAATGAAAAGGTTATATACATGTAATTTCCGATGGTGAAAAATAAAGGAGGAAGGAGGGGGGGGGGTGTTGTTAAACGAGCCTCCTGATGGATGGGTGCAGCTGGTACCGCTGCGCTGTGGCGAGACTGACCGGCAGGGGTGCGTCTGCGCAGGTTCGTGGAGCGCGCGGACAGCTACCAGCGGTCGCGCGGCGGCGGCAGTCTGGACAGCGTGGACTTCGCGTCCCAGGGCAGCGGCGGCGAGGGCGAGGCCCGCGGCAGACACAAGATCAGCGAGTGGCAGGCGGCCTGGAACGTCACCAACGCCATACAGGTCCGGACCCCCCCCCCCCCCCCCCCCCTATTCCAGCATAACCAAGACATGTCCCGCTAGACTGTTCGAGCCACATCATTTCAATCGTTTTTTTTTTCTTTGCAACCGGTAGGGGCAGGTCGAGGTGACTAAAAGTGCAGCGCTCAAGAGTGGGGCACTCTATGGCCGAAATACTGAGCGCTCCGCCATCACTCTCGCGCAAGCGTTAGTGAAGCGACTCTAGTGCTGCGTTTTTAGTTACGTTGCAAACGTTATCTTTTTCTTTCTTGAAATATCTGTGTGCCATACAAAATTCCTATCGCTCTATCTGTGATGTTTCACTTCTAATGTGTGTCGCGGCCACAAACCAATTAATTATTTTTAAAATCTGTTGCGAACCTTTTTGCGTAGTATTTGGCTGTCGAAGACGTGCTTTACATTTTGTGGTATCTATAAATAACATGGAACTTAATGCTACTGACTACTTCAAAATACAATTATACTGTCTCTAAGGTATTTAGCTTACTTTATTTAAGGACAAAAATTCTCCTTAAAGAACACCTCAGCCAAGGTTTCGTAAGCATGCTCCATGAAGACAGAGCAAGAGACCGAGATTAGCTACGTACATGACAGTCCAGGTCATATATTTTCTTTAAGCAAAATTAAAAGGCAAGTAATTGCGTTCTAAAAATACATTCCATCACATTTTACCTTTTTCACCTGTCTGGTGATGGAATTTTCAAAATTCTTAAATTTCGTCTTATTAATTTATATAAGAATCATTTTTATGCCAAAACAAATCTTCGAAATAACTCATTTGGGTGGAAAGTTACTTTCTTAAAATGACATGCTTTAGGTCCAGCTATTTGGGCTGTGTGTTAAAAGGTCAACCGGAAATTTTCCTTCGCTATTCCCAGGATACACATTCTACCATTTTTCACTCACTTATAAAAATCCAGGAGGAATTTTAAATTAAATTAAATTTGATTTTATCCGTATTTTAAAGTACCCATATTTATGAATTCACGATTAGAAATTTCCACTTTTTTTCTGGAGATTTAATTTCCAAAAATTCTTATATGCAATTAATTTATTAAGGACTTGTAAATAAAAGAACTGCAAATAGTATGGATTAAATGCAATAAACAGATATTTGTTTGTATATTTTGGTACGGAAATAAATCTGAAGCAAATACTTATATATATATATATATATATATATATACACATACATATATATATATAAGAAAAGACTTAAGCTAACAAATTAAAGAGGGGTACACATTTTTTTTCTTGCTGTGATTGATGACACGTGTGTCAAAGTTTTGTGCATTTTCTTCTGGAGTTGTTTTAGTTCCAATATATATTAGATTTTATATCGAACTACTTTCATAGGCGCGTACCTCACTTAGGGCCGGTTTCACCAAGCAGGTTTAATTTTGTTACAAAACGAGATTTACAAAACTAGATTAAGTATAATCGTAAGTTTAATTCCGACGTGTGTTTCACCATCGTTACACAAGTTTAAATTAATGGAGATTTCTAAAACTCGATTTATAAATGCCTTCCACATAAAAACACCCATTACCTAGCTAATATACCCGAATATCTGTCGGAGATACCCGAATATATATTTTTTTCCCCTCTTGTAGATGCAGCTTTTGGCCGAGCGTAATTTATAGTGGCCGCATCAACCTAAAAAAAAACTTTTTATTTTTTTGAATAATTAGTAATACCGTGGAAATTGTCATATCGCATATAAACATGATTGGCAATGGTGCAGTTTCAGCTGTAATTAAAGAAAAGCGACAAAGAAGTCGAAATCTTTCGCCACATGAGAAGTCAGTTTTGTTAGATCAGTCTATGTGCAGACTGTTTCGACAGACGGAAATGGGTTCTGAAGTCCACTTCATCATAGTTTTCAAAATAATTACTCCTTTCGCGAATTGTACGAGGTCGACGCAAGGGAATAAAATCATCTCCATCCGAATCTTCTTCAAATATAACATTGTAAGCTGCTCGAGCCATTTGTTTACATACGTTAAGCGAGATTAGCTGCGCAAACTGGAACTTGGCCAGTTAATATAAAATCTCGCTTTACTCTGGAAAATCGAGATTACGCATGTGGTGAAACGCACAATCGACTAAACGAGTTTATATTGAAATTAATCGAGATTAATTTGCTTAAACTACGTTGGTGAAACCGGCCCTTAGAAATCAGTGCCGTGATTTGCAGCAGATACAGCATGCTGGGTGTTATGCATGTTGTATACTAATAGGCGTTGCAGTTTCTAGATTTAAATTATATACTAGCATCCCTCGAAAACGGCGGGGTTTTCGTTATTTTGGAGATGCAGTATTATAATCTTCTTTTAAAAAACCATATCTGACTACAGCTTCACAAAAATATACAGCAAATAAGGACGTTATCTTCAACAATTAATTAAATTATTTTACAACAGACAAGTTTTGTGTAGGTTTTAAAACGTGTTTCAATTAAACATCATCCACACGATTAATTTTCTATTTTAATTTTTATTAGCAAGGAACCAGTTGTTTTAGCTGAACTTCAAAGGGGTATACCAGACCTGGGAAGCACTTCAACCACATGTCGTATATGTATGTATTTCTAAATTGTTTTTCTTGCTGAACCTGCTGGTGAAGTTTGTCCGTCGGATACAGACTGGCTAAATATTTTTCGTACAATTTTTCCATGCAATGCATATTTTTACAAATATTTCAGGAAAGTTCATTCAGAAAAATAATGTGTAAGTTTGTTTTCAGTCAATGTTCATTAAAATTAAATTTAATGGGTAAGTACCTAAAGAAAATTTCTCTAAAACATTTTTCTCATTTCTTAAGAAAAAGTCTGATATAAAATCTTGAGTGAAAAATTAAGATAATTATTTTAAGTTTAATAACATATTTAAATTATGCGAGGATAAATAACATATAAACATTTTAGTAATAGAAAAATTAATTTATATGTAATTTAGAGCAATAAACGTATTTTATTTTTAATGTTTTTAAAAATGTCACTGAAAAAAGTATGAAAAATGACTACAATCCGTATTTTATTCAAAACGATAAGCAGGATATACACATTTCAAAAATAACAATTAAGTAAAGGTGTATTTATTTATACCTTTTTGAAGTTAAAAATATTTGTTTGGAGATATTGTGGATTAAATACTTAGTTTCAAACTAAATGAACAGTCTTTAATCGTGAACCTTTTGTTACAGAAAGCAGTTTCGCTTCATTAAATATGGAAAAAATAATTTTATTCAAGTTAGTTAAAGAGAAGACTTAAAGAAAATCTTTATTAAAACAGATTAAATGGTTTAAGACCTCCTTTGTCTGTTTTTAAAGATAAAAAATAAATCATTCTTTTGCATGGCTATTTTATGTCCTACAAATATTTGGAATTTGCTTATATTGTAATTCAGCACCAATAAAATGTATAAATTAAAATTAGTTAAATTAAAAGTTTTAAATACAAAATGTAATTCAAATAAGATCAATATTTAAAATCCTAGAAAAAAATTTTAAGTAATTTTTCAAAAGAGTCTATATATATATATATATATAGTTGTATAAATATTTTGATTGATGTACGTTATATTTCAGATTATTTAATTTAGTATTTAAGTAAAGCGCTTGTGTACGCCAACTGATATTCAATTATATTACTTTTATACTGGAATAATGCTGTTTACAAAATGCTATTCAAATGATTTAAATATAAGATTTTATAAACTTGAAAAATATATGGTTTAAATAATCCATCAATATTGAAAACATTTCTGCAGAGAATAAAATTTATAAATTTTTGTCCTAAAGAATTTTATTTGAGGTTTTTGGGTGATATCATGGAAAATTTAATTTAAGGCTTAGTAAAGTGATTGTGTTGCTCAAATAATTTCTAACAAATATAGGCACTAGATATCCATGCAATTTAATCGTGGTGCAATGTGAAGGAAGGAGTTAAACCGCCCCTCCTACGAGACCATAAAACTATTTAAATAATATAATACATATGTTATAGTAATAAGACATGTGAACTTCTATTTAATTTATGCTTTCTTTGTGTTTCAGTAGCTTTGAAAGGTTATTATTACTAGACGAAAATACTTAAAATATTTGATTATTAAGATTGAAAAGTAGTCCCGTTCAAAAAAAAATTAGGTTCTGGCTCAGACACTGTATTTGCATTTACTGCGCATGAATACCTATAGTATGCAATTTTATCACTATTATCAATCTTTTGATTTGTAATAAATTTATATTAGTATACAATTTTAGCCAATAGGCCTACATGTTATGGCCATGTTTCTAGAAACTTAAATTTTGATTGTACTTGCAGCTTATGTGAAAAGTGAATGTGAAAATGAACATATATATATATTTCAGAGTGAACTGCATAACAAGTGATGATGTGTGTGTGTGAAAGTGTATGTATATGCAGTGTTTGTTTCCAGGGCATGTTCATCGTATCGCTGCCCTTCGCAGTTCTCCGGGGAGGCTACTGGGCCATCGTCGCCATGGTGGGGATAGCGTACATCTGCTGCTACACGGGCAAGATCCTGGTGGACTGCCTGTACGAAGAGGACGCCGTCTCGGGCCAGAAGATCCGCGTGCGAGACTCGTACGTGGCCATCGCGCGCGAGTGCTTCGGCGCCAAGTGGGGGGCTCGCGCCGTCAACGTGGCGCAGATCATCGAGCTGCTGATGACCTGCATCCTGTACGTGGTGGTGTGCGGCGACCTGATGATAGGGACCTTCCCCGAGGGCAGCATCGACGCGCGCAGCTGGATGATGCTGGTGGGCATCTTCCTGGTGCCGCTCGGCTTCCTCAGGTCGCTGCACCACGTGTCGGTCCTCAGCTTCTGGTGCACCATGTCTCACCTGGTCATCAACGCCGTCATCTTCGGCTACTGTCTGCTGGAGATCGGGGAGTGGGGCTGGTCCAAGGTCAAGTGGAGCATCGACATGGAGAACTTCCCCATATCGCTAGGAGTCATCGTGTTCAGCTACACCTCCCAGATATTCCTCCCCACTCTGGAAGGCAACTTGGAGGACCGCTCGACCTTCAACAGGATGTTGAACTGGAGCCACATAGCGGCAGCGTTGTTCAAGTCTCTGTTCGGCTACGTGTGCTTTCTGACGTTCCAGAACGACACTCAACAGGTGATCACCAACAATCTCCACTCCACTGGATTCAAAGGACTTGTCAACTTCTTCCTGGTGATGAAGGCGATGCTATCCTATCCGCTGCCATACTACGCTGCCTGCGAACTGCTCGAGAAAGCATTCTTCAAGGGTCGGCCAGAAACGTTATTCCCAAGTATCTGGGCTCTGGATGGTGAGTTGAAAGTATGGGGATTGGCTTTCAAAGTGGGCGTGGTTGTCTTCACCATCCTCCTCGCCATATCCATTCCGCACTTCGCAATCCTCATGGGCTTCATCGGCAGCTTCACTGGCACCATGCTGTCCTTCATATGGCCCTGCTACTTCCACCTGAAACTGAAGAGACCAACCCTAGACTGGGGCACTGTTGCATACGACTACTTCGTCATCTTCCTTGGCTGTCTGTTTGGTATCATCGGCGTCTACGACTCCGGGACGGCTCTCATCAAGGCTTTCCAGATAGGGCTTCCATTCTAATGACATCTCCATCTTAATTTTTTTTATCCTAATTTAAGTTGTAGTTTTATATTATTTCTCGTTTATATTACTAATTTTAAATTTTTAAATATTTTTATTTTTTAATGTGTTTACTTTAAATTATTTTATAAAAACTATTTACTAGATTAGTTCCAAAATCACTATTTAGAAAACTTTAGATGACGTCATCACTGTACCGAAAATATATTTTAATGGTAGGATACCATCCTCTATTAAATGAGCTGTTTGTTACGAGTGATAAGTGCCACTGAAAAAACGCGTATTTTCAAATGTTTGAAGCTAAACTCTCATAGTAGTGTCAGTACATATAGTGCATGAGTTTAGCTTCAATTTTTTATAAATGCCTGTGTATGTCAGTATGTATGAAAACGTTAATATCAGCGAATGAAATACAAAGTCTTCCATACATGTCTTCCATAATGAGGAAACTGATAACCTCTTACTTTAATGACAAAACAAAAGTAAAATATGAATAATACTTTACCTGAAACCTAGATTTATAAGCTTAAATATATGATAAAACGTGATGTGATATTTTATTGTTGATAGAAAATGTAGTTTACTTCAACACATTACGATTATAAACTGAAGCTAATATAATTAGTAAAATGTTGGGATTTAATTAAGCAGTGAGTCTTAAAAGTCCGTCTTCCATTCCACAATTTGTGTGAAGATATTTTACATTCCTATAACCAAAAAGTGGAGCTTAAGGGGATTGGTGCAGGACAAAAAACAGTCATTCGTCAGAATTTGTTGGAAATGAGCTTAAGTATTTCATAAATGCTTGTTTATTACTACTGTAAGGCCAGCCAGCACGTATATAAGCTAGCGGGTGAGATTTGGCAAGTTAGTGGCGAGAGAGCTTCTGTGAGGGGAGGTTGTCGAATGTTGCAGCTCTGAGGCCTGCCATCTAGCGGGAATCTTTCGAAGGTCTTCCACAATATCGCCTTTCTCTCTCTCTCTCTCTCTCTCTCTCCAACACGGAAGGAAAGCGAACCGCGATAACCAGCTTTTATCTTCGCTTCCCATCTCGCCCTATCCTTCATTCTCGGATCAGGTAGCCGCCCTTCCCCGTGTAGACTTTCGTTTTACTCCAGATTTTTGTACTCTGGTAGTTGACTGTGCTTAATAACATACCGAAAGTTTACCGCTGTAGACCTTGTGCGTTATAACCGAAAATTTGCATTTAAGTCCTAGGTGACAGCAAATTAAAAACATTAAAATGCTACCCATTTATACAGTTTTTAATTTTGACTGTCCGTAAACTTACCAAAATAATCGAGAAACTGTAATTCACCCATTAATGTAAGAAAAAATTAAATTTTTAATATTTAAGATATGATATAAAGAGATTAATTCACGACATATTTTTTAAATCTTTGCCACCCAGATAAAAATACGATTTACACCGATTTGAAGAGCCCAATGCGATAAAATGTCTAAATAAATGTTTATAATTATACTTTTAGCTTTAAGATAGTATATTTATAAAGAGTCTAGCATAATTAGTTGCCTCATTAAAGCTGCCCGAGCGTTGCAGTGTACTGCGGCCGTACTGATCTTTCACGGTCGGCGTGCTTTGAAACACGCTGCGTACTGCGACACTCAATAAACTTGGTCTTATTTAAGGATTACTTAAAATATATTTAATGCATATGATAGGGTGTATTCATGTTACATCTATTGAGATATACATATTCTTTTTTCTTATATGAATGATTTTTGATACAATAAAATTAACAATAGCTAAACAATTTCTGCTTGGAACTTGTAAATAAAAATTCTAGAGGACCTCTAGTTTTATATATGTGTGTTCGTATTTTGTTACAAAAATTTTATTATTAAAAATTATTTTAATACCAAAAATATAATTATTTTTTATTTCTAATACATTATATTATTTTAGATCAGAACTATGCAAAATTTTAATGTGGCCTATATTATAAAAAATATATATTTAATTGTATAAAATTAGTTTACTACATAACAATTGAAAAAAACGATACACCGTAAATTTACTTATTGAGTTTTGTCACTTTTATAACATAATTCGTATGATAATATTATTTTTTCCAGAAAATAAATAAAACATAAGTTGTGTTGTAAAATGTATTGATAGAATTACATATTTAGTATTTTTTTTTCTAAGTTAATTTATTGGAGTGCTGCGCCTAGCTGACTTCGTTAAATTGCTAGTGGCAAAGAGCGGTGGTGGATGTTTTTGCAAGAGTTTGACCGTATTTTATGACCCTAGCTGTGAGAGGGTGTTTGTCCCAGAAATCTTAACGGTCAAGGAAAATAGCCTTTCTCTGTAGTCACGCACAGGTCTGCTACTCGCGCAATATCGTCAGTTTATCACAACTTTCTGGGAAGTTCTATTGTTGTTATTTATTTATAATTTAGACATTAAAGAGTCGATCATACTAACATTTTTACCTAAGCAAATCGCATCCTGGAAGATTTTGATCTACGTTTGCAGCAAAAATCACTTGTAGTTAGGAAACTTTTATTATTTCAGAGTAAAATTCAGTCTGGAATTACCATACCTTCCTGGCAGTTTAGAACAGGCAACATTAAAGATGTAAACCAGTCTTCAAAAGCATGCCCATCAAACCAACCAGATTTAGTTCTATTGTATCGAGTACCCGAGGGTCCGTTTTCAGTCCAAGTTGTCCAAATCTTCTCCGTCTTATAGTTTACATAAGGTGGTGCTACATCCCCTGCTGCATTTCCACAAACAATTATAGATGTGCACGCTTTAGACAAATTTTGTATCCTCTCAGGCAGGAGCGCAACAATAGGGGGAGGCAAGGGTATTTTGCCCCCCTCTGAAACCTTGAAGTGGGGGCAAACGGGGGCAAAGAAAGTGCTGTGTAATCAATTTTTAGATAATAAAACTGCTTAAATAGCACCATTTTCCACCTTGAAATACAAATTTTCCCGGGGGAGGACCCCTGGACCCCCCGCTTCAATACGGGGGATTGATGATTCTTTATAAAAAGTTATATTGCCCCCTCCTTTGGAAATTTAATTGTTGCACCCCTGCTCTCAGGGTACTTAATTCCCCTCTTCGTGATGATATTTCTGGTTCCAGAATTGTCTACAAGATTTGTTTCGTCGTAATTCCAAATATTCACTTTTGGAATTCCTATCAGCTCCTTTTACAAATTATCAAAAAACTTATTCACAACCTTTTCTTCTGTTGTTGCTCTAGCGTAAAAAATTTATTTGCTGTTCTCTGAGTTAATATTGCTTTGTGCCGTCGCATGAACCCTTCCGCCCAATCATTTCCTGGTAAATTGTTTTAAAAACGTAGCTCCTTTCTTCCACAGCGGTCCAGGTAGGACTTGACAACACATCGAAGGTCAAACATATCCACAGGAAATCCATAGTTAGACACGGCTACAATGTGACTTACAAATTGCAACTACTCTTCATTTGTGAAAACAGGAGCTCGGTCGACAGCTTTAAAATGCTTTTCCTGGTTTTTTAGGTGCAAAGTGTTTTTTGGAATACCATATTTTGTTGAAGCTTTGCGAATCGACAATGTTTTGTTCCGTACAGCTTGCAAGGCTTCATTCAAGTTTTCCTCTGTGTAATTTTTATATGGCCGTGTACCAAGAGCACGTTCGGGATTTATTGGCATGGTTGGTCGCTTTATTCTGAAAAATATGAAGAAAAAATGCAGTAAAACATATTACGCCAACTTTGGGGCAACTTTGGGACAGTTCCAAAGTTACCCCACCAAGTGATGAAAATTTACTATTTTGAGGTTATAAAATAAAATGCAAGTATCAAAAACATTAGCATCACATTAAATGGATGTCAAGGCTTGTACTTCTTCAAATACATACCTGTCTTTCGTGAAGTATTTGCCGTTTTTAAAGTGCGTACGAAAGTTTACACAAAAACAAAAATATTAACAACATGTGGTTGAAAACATATCCACTGCCTCTATCCCACCAGTGCAACTACAGCTTCAAATAAATGCCATGAGATAGTAGCACATACCAGCGAATATAGAAGCGGTGATTGCTTACCACTTCTAAATACATTGCCTTGACAGGAAATCCTAAAGCCAGAACTTACTCACTGTCCCAAATTTACACCCCTAGTCCCAAAGTTACCCCGGTTTACGGTACTGATTTTCGAGTTGTGTTGAGGTTTCACATGCCACTTCGTGTACACCTGCTCTGGTAACAATGACTCATCACAACCGGTGCCGTCTGTACGAGCGTCTTCACAAGTTATCCTGAAATATGTTCTTAAATATTAATTCAAGTGAATTCTTAAAATCCTACACAACTTATTTTAAGTGTCGTAAATGAATCGTTATATTTTGTAAATCCATAATAATATAGGAGCCAGCATGGCGCGAAGCGATGGACGCGATACGAATAATATTTTTTTTTACCAACCACTACATCAGTAAATATTTGTGGTTTCCATTCGCTATGAATTCAAACATGTAACATTTGTACTGCTTCTTCAATTCGGCTACAGTTAAATGGGAGGATCTGAATCACTGAAAACTCCTCAACAAAATCAACGATGAATCACAGGCATTACAACAAACAGTTGTCACAAGTCAAGTAGCCAATGAGCAGGTGACATTTTTCGAGTCCGTAGAGCATTGTTGAGACTATCGTACAGGTCATTGGCAACGCGCCCTTACGCGCATGGTTAATACCCGCATGAGTAGAGTGTAAAGGCGTAAGCATGAGACACATCTAGGTCCTCATCTAACCACGCACACTTAGATTTAACTCAGGATAGGGTGAAAAATGTTTACTAATTTTGCAGTCCTAACAGTCACCAACGAAACGCCAGCAAAATAAATAAATAAAGCCACGAATATTGTTCGTGAATGAAGACAAAGCTGATACTTTGGAAACGTTACCAGCAGATATTAAATTATGTTTAACTATTATTTACGTAGCTTACTTCTTAAAACTGCATTCATGTAAACTGATTTTGTGTGAGACTATGTTGAGTGTTTTCTGCTACACTTATTTTTCTGAAAAAAAGTCTATTGTGGCTTAATAAACTTTTTAACATTGATGCCTGTCATAAAAAAAATTCAAACGTAATTATACGGATACATGTTGAGTATAGTTTATGAATGGTTCACGCATGCTGAAAAAAAAAAAGCATGTTTACAATTTCACACATCTTATTGTTGTCGCATCGCGTCCATCGCGTTGTACATACGCAACTCTGAAAAATAAATGTATGTTAAAAAAGCTATAATAAAATAATCTCTTATCTTTCTTTATTCTTTTTTCTAAGCGCTCTAATGGCTTTCGATAGTTTTGTTCTTTTGTGTACTCTGCTTGGTGGAGGTTTCTTCGGCATTTTATTCCTGAATAAATCTCACGCTTACAACAAAAAACATCTCGCTAAATCACTGTGCTAAATAATAACAGGGAATAACCATTCAATTATACGCCGAGATAGACCAAACACGTTCTCTTATCTACTGAAAATGAATACGTTGACCTTCATATCAGTTTCGCGCGAAATCCCGTCTCCCCTTCGTAAACAGCAGACAGCTGTGGCTGGGTGGGAACGAGAGAAAACACTGGCTGCAAACAGTTGGGGAAACTGTCGCAAGGTGTCACTACTGTCCAGCGCGCTCCATAATTTCTCGTATCCGAGCTTGCACGCTGCTCAAATTTCTACAGCTACATTTTTACTTTAGGTCCGACTGCAATAAGCTAAAGACTAAAATAAAGTCAATCATTCAGCCGACAGATATGTTGGCGTTTGAATTACAAATGAAAACGCGAATGTTATTAAATTCGCAAATGAATATCACGCAATTTCGTAGCAGCTCATTTATTAAAATTCAAATTGTAAATACGTTAAATTAATAATGATTACAGATAAAATAATGGTCACAGTCATATCTCCCGTGTCTGAAAATTTATCTGCGAAAGTTTTACCACTGAATTCTTTATAGTTTATTAATAAAGCTTGAATTTAAAAAATTCCCGAAAATCAGCAATAACTTAATTAAAATAAAAAATAAATAAATAAATTTTACACCAGAATGGTTCAAATCTTCTCTAGCAGCTGAATCATCAACAAATATATTGTTTTTTTAAATACGATGCTGGTGCACCAATCCCCTTAACGTAATGATTCAAATATACCGTGGCTATTACAGTGTGATTATTGAGATGATAACGTGTAAGTTTAATAAAAATATTACATTTGCAAAAACAAATCTTGACTAGAGATACTTAAACTTTAGTGTTAAAAAAAGGCACAATTGCAAATTAAAAATAAAATTAACTTTAATATTTACCCAGAGCATGGTTTGATATAATATGTACAACACATACATGCACATTTACATTTTTTTCATTATCAGTTAGACTGGGAGCCTTTTCATTCGATTTCTGATTCCAGGATTGAATTTTTAAAAAAGTTTTAAAATGTGTTCGAAAAAGAATAAGATCTCAGCCTTTTAGTTACAGCAGTTAAGGTTTAACAGTACTTCTCTATGTATTGTACTTTTTCGCATACACTTAGTTTCATCATGGAGTTAAAAGTTAGTGCGTGGGAGTGTGCAATATTTTCCAATCAATTACTGAAGTCAAAATAAGTACACTCCCATACACCACTCCCCATTCCATCTGACGATAAAATAATTTGTTTTGGTTGAAATCAAGTTCCAAGCTAATTTTTTGCTGATGTGTTGTTAACATATTTGTTTAACAACGCTCACTTCATGATTACAATTTTACGATTCTTCCTAGCGAGTTCCTCTCAAAACATTAAACAAACTTATATCATTGTTTATAAAGTTTAGGTTTGTTTTGGTAACCAATATTGCTAACCAAAGAGACTTCAAATTTAGAACAAACACCCTCTCCGTATACGCCTCCATGCTTAGTTTAATTCGGTAGCGAATTTAGATGCTATTTTCAGCACTCATCTCTTATTCTGTGTCTTGTATTCAAATTTACTGTGCTTCTCTTTAAATGTTGCGCTTGTAGTATCATATAGCTTTCTTTTTACGTATTTACGAAACGTTCCTGATATCATTTCCTGGAGTCAATCTTCTAGATTAGTAACTTTTTTTTTTTTAATATTTCAATATTCTATTTCGTTTAAACTTGATTTCAAGTAAGTCAAAGAAATGGTTATTGTATGTAAATTGATTTGAACCTGGTCGAGCTGTAAGTTAATTGCAATCCTAGCTCTTTCCAAAATTTTCTTTGTATTTACTGCCCGTATTGGTATGTTCTTTTAAAGAATGTCCAGCGCGGAGATTATATCTAGCCTTTATAAAACTGGTATGTTGTAAGTTTTGAAACAATAATATTGTGTCGTGACACTAGCTGTAACTATAAGAGCTACAAGTACAGCGCAAAAACAATTAATTGACAAACAATTTATGGTACATTCAATACTCGGTCGCGTTTACGCTCAGAGAATCTGTCAACAGCAACGCCGAGGAAAGCAAAATTTCTCTGTAAGATGTTACTGAATTCTGTGTTTTTTTTATAACAGACCAGTGCGATTGTTGTGCTAGCGCACCACATTCCGATGTGTGACGTCACCACAGCCTGTAACAGTGAAAGACCCTGCCATCCCAAGCTTTTAAAATAATTGTTGAGGAATTAATATGACGTTCTATTCATTCAGAGGGTTTAGCTGATTATATAGCTTCGTCGATGCCAGTTGACAATGTCACGTCATGTTGCATACCAGTTGTGTGATTAGGCTACACTTTTCAGGGTGTTGTGAATAGAAATTATTTGTGACTAAATAATCTTATCATGAAGTTATAAGAACAAAAATTAAATAATTTCTGCCACCATTTTAATTTTTATTTGGTTTTTAAATTTCTAATTTAATAAAATATATGTTCACATAACTTACCTGATTATAGCAACTAGGAAAAACATATTTATAGTGATATTTTGTATTATAAGACTGAAGAGATTCCGAACAGTTTTTTTTGCTGTGAATAGGTTTAAAAAAACTATTTTTAATTTGCAATGTGCCAAAAACCTCGTGCCACTCGATACAACTGGCATTTGAAATTACTTTTTTTTGGTAAACCTTATCTTATTTTTTTGACGCAGGAGGATGTCATCATGTTGTAAACGGGTGACTGGAAACTAGCAACTTCCGGTCGAACAACTATAGTTTTCTGCGAGTTTCCGTAGTCGGAAGCCCTGAGAGCCTATCAACGTGGTCTAAGTCTTTACAGTCGCCCGTGGCATGTTCATGTCGTCTGACACTTCTGCACTCATGTATAAATACTTTATTTAAAATGATTGTCAATTCCATAATGACCGTCACCACTGCACAAAAAAACAGCAATACGAAATTATTAAATCAGGCGGAAAGGTTTTAACATTTATATTCATATGAAGTAAAATATTTATTGCCAAAATCCGATTTGTAGTAAGTGTTAATGTGCTTGATGACTGATTAAAACTACTTAAACATTTATAAAAAGGAAATATGTTTTACGATATAATTATATGGTGAAAGCTCGATGCATTGCATTTGTGTGATACGTGCAGGAATAATAAAATATCGTCTTCCAAACTAGCAAGTCTTCCATCAAATAAAAGAATTGAACTAGCCAAATATTTCGTTAGATGTTCTGCTTAAGAATTAATATATTTATTGAAGTATGTATGTTTAAAATAATGTAGACGTAAGTGTTTGAAAACGATGCTAACTATAATATGAAAGTAAGTACGGAACTATTATAAAACTGCCAAAAATAATGTACTGCAATAGTTTAATTTCGTTGGGGCGTCACATGTTTTCCATAGTCATACGGTTATTAAAAATATTTATGTAAAAGTTATTGTGTCATTTGAAAAATATGTGTTTAAGACTGTACATCCTTACACACAAAAAATTGTTCTGTAAGAATACACACTTATGAAATAGAACAAAGACATCGTAATTAATGTGTGTTACAGTATTTTCTGCATACATAGTACACCACCATTGTATATAATTATATTTATGAATACCTTTACTGGTGCCTCAGTATTTTTAATGTGCTGGTCTTTGATTGGGTAGTGCGTGTTGATGTTGAAATGCATTGTGTAGTCGCTAGGGAGTCGCCAAGACCAACATGCTTGTGGAAGCCGTCCTGGGCATTCTTATGGGCGTTGCAAGAAAACGATCAGGACTGAAACCACGGCACAAAACATTTTCAAAACAACAACCTGTTCGTTTCGACAGACTGAAGTGTTGGAGGAAATACCCTGGAGCTGTACAACGTCGCGTCTGCCAGTGACGGTTCTATATATGGGGGGGGGGGGGATATCCCACCCCCTGGAACTAAAAAAAAACTGTACAGATAACAACAAAAAATCTACTATAGGTACTTACTTTGATAATGAATTTCAAATATGTGGGAAATGCGTTAAAAAAAAACTTTAATGAATCTGTAATTTTCATAATTTCGGACTTGCCATTAACCTGGGAGGTAGTCCATACCACCCACAATCCCCGTCTTCCAGAGACGGGAAACTGTGCCCGCCCGCGCGCTGCTAGCCAGACGCGAACAGTTCACAGTGAACGGAATACTTGGAATAAGATCACTCAGCGAATAACTTGCCAGAGATGCCAACACACGCGAATAGCGAAACTTAGTTTCCGAAATAACTTTTTTTGGGTTAACTCGCTGGCTAGTAGTTTATCTATGTAGGCCAATAAGGTATGTCTGCTACTATAAATTTGTGCATTTGTTTTTAAAGGAAGCCTGCTTTTGTTGTTTTAGGAGAAATCTGCTCGAAGTATAAAATGCCTTGGGAAAATAAAAATTGTATGTGGCTTGAATATAAACTTACATTGAATACGCAGTAAATTAAAAAATACTGAACATTTAATGTAATTATGTAGTTATGATTCGTTGTGTTACGTTTATACAGATAAGTTTTTATAAAAATGTTACACTCATACAATATGAATCTAGTTCTTCCATTTTTAAAATAAATATTGTGAAGTATTGTATACTTGGGTTTAAAACAAATATTAAGTTTAAGAAAGGAGTTGCCTATACTATATGCAAGTGCAACATATCACTGGTTGTTACGTACTATTTCAAATAATGTATTATACTTCTGATTATGCTTGAAGAAAAATGTCTCATGACAGCAAAATTAAGCAACAAGCATAGAAAATTTCATTTACAGTCTTCCTAAAATAGTCAATTTAGAGTGGGACATGTGTATTGGTATAATAGGTACTTAACTACTAACTTGCAACATTTATGATGCTAGTATATTCTGGAAATGACAAATCATTAGAATGCTCCAAAAATTCGGAATGTAAGTGTACTTCCTGTCATTTTCGAATTCATTGAGAAAAAAAGTGCTAGCTAAACATTCTACGGACTTCCTACGTACCTAATTTACATCCGAAAATATGAGGAACTTAAAAAGACATAACTTAAAATAATTTAATTGAGATTCAGAATGAATAGACCTATGTTTTAATTGAATAATAACTTAGTATTGATTCAGAAAGGATTTTTGTATTTATTTTCCACGGCCCGATATTCTGTAAACATTTATGTTCAACATTAGCTGAATACTTTTATTTTTATCAATGTCGACAATAATTTATATATTTTATACATCTGTTTACGTTGATATCCTTGAATAAATAAATGTTTGAAATTTCGTTTGAAGAAAAAAACTGTTTTGCCGGCCGATAATGACAATTTAATCTTGCTCTAATTTCAGTTATACAAATGTATAATATTCAAATCAACTTGTCTTTTTTTTTTGCCCACATTAACGTGACAATTCTTACGCACACGCTAATGCAGGCTCGGCTTACATGTATTGCCTAAATTACGAATATCAGTTTCCACTTTCAGTTTTCATAACAATCTGACCATAATTCAATATATATTTAACAGTTTTAACTGCTGAGAAATCATTTGCGTATTTAATGGGGCTAGAAAACGAGGATAGCGTATAAAATAACTTTGCTCTCTGTCTGACACAAATTTTATAGCAAAGGCCTTCGAAAATATTACTACACGATTAATGAACTGTGCCTTATTTAGAATGTGCATCAAAATGATAAACGGTTTCTACCTCTGAGCTGGTAGTGTATCACTTTATAACCCAAGGTTTTTTAAGCAACTGAAAAACTTATCCATGTCTTACTCATGCAATAAGTGAATTGAAAGAGGTATCACTGAACGAAAAATAGGGTATTAAGGATAAATAATCTATGTATTGTAATTCTGGTGAATGGCATGGTAATAAAACATAACTTTAGAGAAAGTTGTCATGTTGCTAAGGCTGCTGGGAACAGAAATTATTGAATCATTCTCATATTTTTAAAGTCATACGGAAAATTAATTGTTTTGAAAATACTCAAATTTTTAGTTAAGACATTGATAGTAGCAGTTCTAACTGCATTAAGACGAATTATATATCGATAACGCAGGCTTTCGCGGTCATTGTCTGTAGTTGCTTGGGTTCTGAGTTGTACTTACCAATAATTAAAGCTAGGAACTTACTAAGAACAATGGCTAAGTATATCTTCAAAAAATTTCATTTTGAAAATGTGACTTAAATAACAAATCCACACATAAATTACCTTAAAGATAAACTATCTATGGGCCAATTATTGTAAATTTACAGCATAAGGAAAGTAATATTTTAAAAATAAATTTCTTATAAGCTAGAATTAACCTGAAAAAAAAACAATTTAATCAAAGAGCCTTAATTAAAATTAGGAAATGATATGTTACAACAAGTGAAAAATAATGTTAGTGCCAATGTGTTTCATAATTTAAAAAAATATATAAATATTACTAGCCGTTTTTTGAATATCTTTGATTCAAGCTTCACAGCATTTCATTCTAACCCCATCGATAGATATGTTTCATAAAAAATAGAGGAAAGTAATTATTTTTTTCTTTATTATTAATTTCATAATATTTGTCTTTATTCATTTAATTTTTATGCCAATAATTAGAACATTGTTTTGGAAACACATCTATAAAAATTAGAAACGGTAAACGCACTCAACACACAAAATCTAGAAAGAAGTATGTGTGAAACAGGCATAATGGTAGCTACATCCATGGAGCAAATACTTTACAACTTAGAGACAATTCATGTTCACGCCCACCGCTGATTAAATTTGATTATTTAAAATAAACTTTTACCAGCGAGGTAAATAATAACGCTCATGGGAATAACATTGCAATCTGAAACCAAAAATTTAAAAATTAGATAGTAGTAATTACCTCATCAAAAACTTTGCGACTTACAATTACATTTATCAAGGCATTTTTTTGTAGAGAAAAGTTGAATGTCTCAACATCACGCAGTTGAAAATAACAGGAAATTGTACATCATTGACAGTTACTCTTGAGCTAACGGCTTTTTTTCTTACCTCGTGCTTATTTCTTATAAAGTTTTTATGTGTGCGAATAATTATGAAGTCATTGTCAATTACAGCAAAAATGCTTCCCAGGTACTCTATTAAAAATATGTCAACTGAGATTATCAAAGATATTAATTACAACGACGTATCTAGAGAAATGTGTCAAAAGACATTATTCTTAATCTTAAAACATTAACAAAACAAAGAAAATCAGGAAATATGTTTTACTCTGTCGTACCAAAAACATTTGAATACATGGATCTATGTAACTGCATTGTGGTAAAGTATTATTTTAAATTACAAGTTTTCGTGTTGTTAGATTTTTTGTATGATTGTTTTATACGTCTGAACGCATTTTCATAAGATATTAAAATGAAGAATCGTATCATAACTTTAATTTTGTATGAAAAACATGTTTTTATATTATTCGTGTTGGTAAAAAATATTATTAAATATTTTATTTTGGAAAGAAAAATGTAAAAATTCTTTCAGAATTGTAATATTTTATCCAGCAATTACGAAAAATTATTTTACAAAATAAGGTAAAGTTCAATTACCAACGGATATCTGTTATGTATTTGTTTTCATATAAAATTGTAATATATTGGCAGGCATAGGAAAGAATTCTCTAATCATTAGTGTTAGACCTATTTTAAGAAGTATTTTTGCTATAAAAACTATATTCCTCGATTGAATTTAACGAAACTTAAGAGTTGATTAGAAGATACTGGAAGTGTACTGTAAATTTAATTTGCACATTGTGGTCGGTATCAAATTTGTTAAAAAATATTTTTGTGGGTAGGCAATACAAAGTGTCGCTCTTTCCCTGCACAACGTATTTTTATTGATTATAATGTGGTGACACCTGCATTCTTACTAAACATTTCTTTCTAGACTGTGTTCAAGTTTACTTTCGGAACAAATAGAAGTTATATTAAAGTTTAGTACAGTAACCTTAAAATTACAATTTATTTAGAAAGTTTACATAGTTTGTTGGTGAGAGAAAGGTTATCTAATTGATGGCTTGCATAACAACTTCAAATATATGTAACAGAAAATACATAAGTTTTGGAAAATTCTTCAATTAAAATTAAAAGAAAATCAGCAAAAAAGTAAAAAAGGATGAAAATTTAAATTAAATTTGATTTATTAAGTAAAAATTTTAGCTATAAGCAAATATGTATAATGCATATGATTAAATTTATTTCAAAATTTTAGATTAACAATATCAATATATAAATGATGAATACTCAATAAATCTTTATCATGGTCATCTAATATTATTTCACTAAGACGAACACATCAATATGTCAAACCACAAGAAGGTTTATTGATTATATCTGAGACGAGAACAATACCTCACTTTCATTCTCTGCTTAGGCTTACCAAACAACTTGGAGCATTTTTTTTCTTTTTTTTTCGATTAAAGGAATATCATGCTTTGAGGAAGTTAACTTCAAACTGCAAGTAATTCTCGGTTAGTGCAAGGAATTTAAAATCCGCGAAGATGAGGGGGGGGGGGGGGAGGGAACTACACACACGATGAGCGTCGAGATGAGTTCAGACAAAGTATTTCCTCAAATAAATGTAGTGCCAGCACTGCGATGCCCGTCTGTGACATCCAGCGCCCGCTTCACGGCAAGCCGTCGCGCCTCGAGGCCAGGCGGGCATCGAACCAGGGTGTCCACAAGGAAAAAATATTTCGTACCAACTTAGGGGAGAAAAAAGTACTAGATTAAAAAAAAGTACTAAAATATAATTTGTTATGGTTTTTAACAATTTAGGAAGTTATTATGACTTTGCAATGCTCGAACTTAAATATCACACCACAAACACATACATTCCATAGTTTTTTTAAAAAAAATTACGCTTAATAATAAAACACTATGGAGTTACAATAATATTATTATATTAAATAAAAATGTACTAGATCTGTAATAAACCACTAAAAAAGTTATAAAAGTACTAGATCTAGTACGAAAGTACTAACTGTGGAGACCCTGCATCGAACCCGAGATCTCGGAGCCGGGGCCTTCAGCCACGAGATCTCGCGTGAGAACAAACGAGCGTCGTTTCGTGAGCCATCCCTGACCTGGCCTTTCCCGTCACTCTTTCAAGTCGCTGCAGCGCGGAAGCAGCGACTGTGTCGCATCTATTTGGTTTCATGTAACATGCTTCGCTTTGCCAACAACACACGCTGTTATAATATTATATACGATTCACGTTTGTTAGTGTATGTTTTTTTTTTTGCCTTGTGAGTGTCATTGATTTGTTAATTTTTCACCAAACATTGTTTCTGATAAAACAAAAATTTACCGAACTGTCAGTTACGAGTAAGTGAAAATGGGAAATCTAAGCAATAAAATATTCTCAATTTGACTAAATAACCTAGGGTATAGAAGTGATGATGTTGGGTGATGATATCGTTGTGAATGTCTTCCATCTATTCTATAGAATATTTATGTAAAATACATGTATGTTAACATAACACTAGTCTTCAGGAAACTAAACTGCTTAAAATTAGTCAAATGATATCTGTATGTTGTTTCTTCAAAAACTTCACCTTGAACAACTGTCTCTTGTGTGATCATCTGTACCGTAACTACTTCTTTTTCACAATTTAATTTTCTCATTAAATAAACTGAAGGCTAGAAACCATAATTAGCTTTTTGTAAAATTAAGAATAGCGAGGTTCTTCTCAATGACCTTGTGAATTTGTCATAATGCGATAATTTTAATTCCTTATTTCTCAAACCGTGCCCGAATAGTAAACTCTCAACATCACTTGCAATTGGACGTGACTAAGAAAGTTAAAGGCGATTGTATTAACAAGTTTGAAACAACGTACTTACTGTTCATTAAGGTTACGAATAGATACATGTTAAACTTATTTGCATGTAACCAAAATAGTTTTTATTGTAACAACAAATCGTTTCTTAAAAGTGTTTTTTCCAGGTATGAAATGTTGGTTGACTGAAGGCCAGTGTATCTTGTTTGTTAATGGCGATGTTGATCACCGTGTACATACCTGTACAGGTGCTGTTTTATGAAATACTGGGCTTTACCTGTTATGAGCAGTAATAAATTGTGAATTATAACTCATGTTACAGTGTAAATATCATAAAAGGCACTATGCAATGTCAATATACTGTTAAAAGAAGGAGATAAATATTCTAAAAAGTTTCCTTTTAACGTACCTAATTATAATACTAACATTATCAGTTATGGCAATAATAATATTCAGACCACTGCATTTTTTTTAAAATGAAGAAGCTTATATATTTTTTGAATTTCAAAAAAAAAAATACACAGTGAAATATTATTCATTAAAAGTAAATTATAATTCGAATGCTAATGATATCTTAATGCACGCTATAAATATACAATAACATGTTTGTTTTATGAAAATGTCAGGCACATAATATGATGTAAATACAAAAGCATGTTAATGAAAACAAACAAGCATGTGTGATATTGGTTTAATTCAATATTTTTCATTATTTTCATTCGATCCAAAAAAATGCATTAAAAAATTAATTTATCTGTAATTGGAAAGAATAAATTACAAACAATTAAATTTATATTCTTGCTCAAACATTTTTAAGGAATAATGTATTGTGTAATTATGTAATTGTTTTCATTCATTTACACAGAAAATTGTATAAATGGGATCAAATGAGGATCTTTCATTAGACTGCAGTGAACATTAAGTCACTATGAAGAAAATGTCTTGTAAAGATAATTGCTTAAAAAGTAAGCATTCGAGATACGAGAGAAAAATTTTAGTTCGTAGTTGTCTGAAGAGATTAGAATAGAGGCCACTTTTGACTATATTGGTTATTATTTTATCAGTTTTAATTTCCACGTGCAGATTATGCAAATATAAAAATTAGATATCTCACTGTGTCAGTTGATAGCTATGCATTTATAATGTTTGTCTAAAGTGTTATTGTTGTGAATTAAAACTGTGTTAATAAAATCTCTGTTATACCAGGTTATTGCTATTTTATCTTTATGACTTTAATGATTCTTATGCTGTATAGAGATATTTTGAAGGAAAGTTTGTGTACTACATATAGACGAATAAATTTATTTTAGTTTCAGTTATACGTTTCTTAAACTTCAAAAATGAATTGATATTAGAAATATTATGCTCAACTTAAGGCACTGATATACAATAGTGTGTAATAGTTCTTGGTGACGTGTGAATAGCAAGCACGTGTTCATGTGCTGTACATTACTCATTGCTTCTCAGCACCTCACCTCGACCTTTGAATATATATACTGTATAGAAGTCGCGAGTGGATAGGATTTATTCTACGTTTTTCAGAAGCGTATTATGAGCAGCTTGGGAACTTCACCGCTGCAGTGCGTTGCCGTAACGCCCTGCATCGTCTTAGTTGTTATTTACACGTTAGAGCGCAACACTGTCGCCCGCTGTCATTCCCCGCACCCCCCCTCTATCATTCACTGCAGCTCGAGGTCGTTCAACGGAAGGGGGAAGGGGTGTTTGAAGAGTTCGACACTTTTCCGCTAGGGACCACCACAAGTCGATGCCCTAGAGATGGTGGCGATTGCGGCGGTGAATTAACCAACTACCTCAAAACCGTATTAGAAATTTTAACCTGGGCTGGCGACTTCTATACAGTATATATATTCAAAGCCTCGACTGTAAGAAGGTATAGATCGGTGTTTTACGCCGCACAATCTTGCACTGAGGCTAAGGCGACGTGTATCTCTAAAAAAAAAAAAAAAAAAAAATGTCGGTGCCCATAAATTCGATTCTTGCTGGATGTTGATGTCACATGATCCATGAGTCACATGAGCACGGTTCCCAAGGATACTGCCATTACTGAAGTTTGAACAATCTGTTCCTGATCAATATAATTTACAGGTTTTGCTGCATGTTCTATGCAGAAACTGTTGGCAGTGCCGACGCAGTGTTTCGTTAAATAATAATTAAAAAAATATTATTCAATAAACTGAGAAGTAGCTGCTCTGGGAGTTTTAAACCTCGAAATTGTAATTTATTTGTTTGCTCATTTGATACATTAGGGTGTGGGCGTAGATCTCGTGACTCGTGAGGAAGGGGGCAGCCCCCCCCCCCCCCCCCCCCCCCGGGGAATCAAGCAGCCCCTCGCTGAGAGGGCCCGCTTGCGCTTGCAAAATCGTGACTGCGAAACGGGGTCGAGAAACATAAAGATCAAAACTATGCTTAGTTAAAAACTTTATTAATATTTTTAAGTTGGTTTTTTTTTCGCTTATTCCACAAATATAGACAAAATACGGGCAGTACACAACATGTCCAGAGATGAATTGTGTCGGTCAAAGCCCACACGCAAAACTCTCGGGCCGCGCGGTGTCCCTTTTGCGAAGGCTACAGATTGGCGCTCCTGCATACGACTTCACAGATGACTGTATCGCTTAAGTCCATGCACAGTAATACACAGAACAGAAATGTAACTATCTGTATTTGGTACTTTCTAGTCAATTGCTTTTATAACGTAAATTTTGTTGAATTCACAATCAAGCTGGATTCATTGAGGAACTTAAATTCACCTTTTAAAAAAATTATTTATTTTATAAAATGCACATATTTTTATTAAAATACATAATATTATCACACCAAATGAAATTATGTACCAATGAATAACTTACTTAGGTTGGATGTTTTTAAAGATGTTTGTCTAAAGGTGGGTCTACACTATATAACCAAAACATGTTATATTTGTAACATGTTATACAAGTTATACAACTTGTTTCATAACATGTTACATAACAAGTTAAATAATAAGTTATATAACAAGTAATACAACTTGTTTCATAATATGTTACATGTTTTTAAATATGTATACCAGTGTGGACAAACGGCCAACATGTTATACAACAAGTTATTTAACTTCCTTTGATCTTTACCGACACTGCATGGGAAACATATAACTTGTTTTATAACACTTATTTTGTTATAAAACATGGTGTTATATAACATTTTTCTTCACGTTTTCATAACAAGTTATATAACTTTGTTGTATAACTTGTAATATAATTTTCATTCTTTTCATTTTGTAACATGTAGTATAACTTTGTAATATAACATTTTATAACTTGTTTTGTTATACAGTGTAGACCCACCTTACTTCAAGGAATAAATTTTTACCTTTCGGTTCTTTAAAAGGCTATCTGTTTGTGTTTTGAATGTAAGCGCATTGTTTGGACAAGAATATCTTGTAAACTAGCCGCCCGCCTATCAAGTAACTGCCTCTCCATTCTGCAACGGAAACAAAATCCAGACGAATGAGAGAGAGAAAGGATACAGTGCGCGACCTTGAGACAAGCGATGCTTTAGCGCTCTCGCGTGGGAGTTTGGAACCACGTGTACCTTCTTTTTGAAAGAAGAGCCGTCTAACAGTGGAGCTTGCAACTATTTCAGTTTTGGATCCGAAAATTGGCAGAATAAATCGTATCCCCTCGTGACTTCTATACATTATATATATTCAATGGTGTTAGAGAAGTGGGATGATAATCGCGACGCTCGCTGTTATTTGTAGCGCGGTATCGCCTCTAAGCGCTAGGCTCTGAACTGGCACGCAGTCTTCTCGTCGTCAAAGGATAACTGTGAAATTTGAGCTGTGACAGTAACATTGTAAGGTGGAGAAATGCAGAGGAAGGTGTAATGCAAGTCCGTTAAGTGCTTTCAAGAATCTGCACCGGTTGTTTTATCCATTTTAACTCTTCTAAAAATATAGTAAAAAACTTAATCCGAAATCGAAAGTACTTTTCGGCTCTCAGTGAAATCTGAAATCTTTTTCGAAAGCAGACTGCACTCGGTTATCTTGAAATCGCGTTGTTTTTCCTGAAGCTCTGCGTACCGTATGTGTGCCCGGCCATACGGCGCCCTTAAATGCTTAAATGTATCCTCATAACAGGACAAAAATTACAAGTCAGGAAACCTTACGTTATGCGATATGTTCATATCACTTTCCAGTTGTGGCCACGGTAACTTTGTACAAACAAATCTGCCTGGAAGAAAGTTATAACAGACTACAAAGCGATACAAAAATGTAAACACTTAGTGTTGTTCTATTTTTACAGCAATATAAACTTTTAAAGGTTTGCAGTTTTTTTGATTTTTTTTTAAATGGCGAGGTGTTTGAAGAGTTGTATACTAAGTAATATGGAGGGGACCCGACAAATTTTTTTATCCCCGAGCCCTCAATTTCTCTCGACGACCCTGATTATAATAAATAATTAACACAAAAAATATCCAGATTTACTACATAGTTTAGGGGACATTGAGTAGAATCAAACAGGGTATCCCCTTAAGCATAAACTAATGTGCAAAATCATTTTGATCTCGTACACTATCTCGCTGAGTTACTTGATAAGCATATTAACTATCTTCAAAGATAATTTATATGTGATATTGTCAGAAATACATTTTACAGAAATTCAGACTGTTATACAAAATATTCAGACTCTTTAAGTTTCGATGTTTTGAGGCCTGCAAAGATAAATAATTCCATTTGAATTCAGCCTTTGTGATAAATTTGATCAAAAATCTTTCTAGAAAATAATCTATCAAATCATTGTGTATCTTTTAGTAAACAGGCAAAACAAAGCTCTGTAATAAGTATTCCAGGTAGTATCAAAGTACGGAAATGATTATCTGAATTTACTTAGTAAAAAGAGATGTAAATTATTCATTACTTGTGGGTGGCTTCTACTATCTAGTTCTCGAGGTCAGCTCACCCACATGATTTAAGCTGACTATACTAGAATGCCTCCATATATCTTTCTTCATGGCTGGTTTTTCATTAACATTCGGAAGTTCGCGCCAGCGTGGATAAGGCTATCGCAACGCCATAACTTATTTCAAAAACATCAGCCACGCGTATCTCAGCTCTAATGAGTGCACGTGCTGTTCTCTGGCGCAGCCCAGCCCCGGGTCGCGACGCGTGACAGTGACAGTGACTGTGACTGTGACAGTGACTGTGACTGTCCCCAGACGAGGGCGCACAGGGCGCAGAGTGCGGCTGACCGCACATAAACCAGGCCGCTATGGTCCTGCGACGAGTCAACACAGCTGGCACAGCGATATATCATGGTATTAGGAAAGAGAGAAGGTAAAGGCGCGCGCATCTTTCCCCCTCCCTAAGCCAGGCTCGTGACGTCACATGGAAACATCGTCTCCCGCCGAGCTGGGAAGGGAGCGCAGAGCGACTGCGGATACTTCCTCGCTGCTCTGTGGCTTGCTCAAGTCTTTGCGGCGGGAAAATGAATCAGTTCATGTCCGAGCATATATTAAAATAAATTATACGTAAAGTACAAGAACGTGGTTTCCCGGTTGTAGCAATAGTAAGCGACATGGGTGGAGGAAACAGAGCGTTATGAAAACAGCTAGGAATTAATACTAAAAATACTAGTTTCTCGAACCCCAGTGACAGCATTACAAAATTTTTCGTATTTGCAGATGTTCCGCACCTACTGAAGTTGGCAAGAAATCACATTTTAGATAAGGAATTTGTTACAAATAATGGCGGGCAAGTAGATACAATATTTGTTGAGCAACTGCTAGAGAAATCAGTGCACAATTTGAAATTAGCGTCTAAGTTAACACAACATCATTTAGAGGTGAAAGGCAGTGGCCGGCAAAAAGTTAAAACAACAGTTCAGCTCTTATTGAATAGCGAACCTCAAGCTTTAGGTTACTTAAAGGAAAATAATTTAGGGACAGGAGATTCCACCGCCACAGCGAATTTTTGTTAAAATTTTCAATGACTGGTTCGATGTAATGAATTCATCACAGCCTGATAATGCTTATGGCTCACATAAAAACCAGCAGGACAAAGTTTTAAATGAAATGACAAATCTCATGGAAATTATCAGGGCAAAAGGAGTTAAGAATAAATTGCCTTTACAAGAAGGTATAAAATTTGTAATAAATCCATGCAAGATTTATTTCACTATTTAAATGAATTTTTACATGTTCGATATGTGACTACAATTAAGCTGAATCAGGACATCCCAGAATGTTTTTTTTTCTTATATAAGAGGCATGGGACACCAGAATAATCATCTGAATCCAGTGGACTTCAAATATAGAGTGCGAAACTGTATTCTGGGTAAACACTCTGCAGCAGTATTTTCTACCAAAACAAACACGGAAGACAAAATTGACGAGACATGCTTAATACATTCATCTGCTGGAATTACGAACTTCGACGTAGCGGAACCGACACAATTACTGTTATATAAGGAAATGAATTTAACCTGCAAGTTACAGAACACAGTCAGAGTCAATACTTCAACTGATTCGCTGGTTACAGACATGACTGAAGTAGAACCACCAAGCGAGGATATAACTTCAAGCGAAGGGTTAAAATACATCGCGGGTAATGTGGCATTTCGTTTCAAAACTAAGTATCCTGAGCTTGGTACACTTTCATTAGAATCAGATAGCAGTAGCTGGATTAGTTACCTTTCATACGGTGGCCCTCTTATTCCGAGTTCCGAACTTATGAATGCCATCAAAATTTCGGAAGATAGATTTATTGCCATGCATGGCGAGTATGTTTGCAAGGGTATAAATGTTTTTGAAACCCTCACTAATGATATCGTGAATGCAGTTGATGGGAAAGTGCCACGAGAAGTGATCCACTGTTTCGTCAGAACTAGAACTTAAATTAGGGTTAGACAGCTGAACATGAAAGCAAAAAACTCAGAAGACGAAAAAAGGAAACTAAGAAACAAAATGAAGAAAACTACCACATAATCATGATGGTATACTAAGATAAGTTTTAGTTAACCGTGTCCATGGTGGAAATATGTTGTACAGTGCACAATGCCTAGTGTTACTGTTTCATTTGTACAGTTATAACGTTCAAGCATAACATATAGTAACATAATAAGACAGATAGTTTGTTAGCTTCATCGTGTAATTGAAGTGAGTCATTAATAATTTTGTCATTTATGTAAAATGATTTTACTTTATTTATATTTTTAATTTATATGTATCAATTTTGAAATATATTGTGTAAAGTTGTATTTTGACTGTCGCCTATCTTAGTTTTTGTAGTGATTTGTATATAAAAAATTGTGCCATTATTATTTTGTCTCTGTTTAACATTAATGAACTAGTTAACTTTTTTTTGTGAAATATTGGATCAAATTCGTTTAAATATATCATTTTCAATAAACAACTTGCACAAACAAGAAGAAATTTTAGACGCGACTAAATAATTTTAATTGTATTCCCTTAAGAAATCTCTTAAACAATTTAACTATTAATGTGATCATTAGATTATTATTTGCATTATAAAACACATCACACTATTTTTGACTATTTTTTTTTACGTTAACTAGAGTTTAAGCATGGAGGTATGAAGTAGAGGAGTAGGCATGTAGAATCATTGCCGTGTTATTAGCTGAAGCCAAAAACCGTGGCTACCAAAACAGTGGCGTTGTCATAAGAAAAGCATTGGAAATGGCATTGTTGTTATGATAGCCAGAATAGCCTCGGCAGATAGGCAAAAGTGACTTCACTTTATGGAATACATGCCGCCTCCTCCTCCTCCTCTTCTTCTTATCACAATATGTTTAAGACTACACAAAATTATTATCTTTGAAAGATTTGTGCAATGTGAGTGCATAACTTGATGTAAGCTTTTGGACATACGCCATTGCTAAGCACATGTATGTCTGTAGAAGAAAACTACAAAAAACCAAAAGACAAAAAAAAAAAAAAAAAAGCAAAACATTTCTGTTGTCAACAGGATGTATACACCACATTATATTCCATAACAGGAATATGGTCAACAAACTAAGAAAAACGAAGAAAAATGGACAAAGAGAACGAGCACAATAATATTGAACCCCACAAAAAATTTAGCACAGCAGTGGAGACGAGACAAAAACACACCAAAACGAGAAGACGAAACAAACACAGTAGTTTTCCAAAACAGTAACAAGCGACGTTTCGGGAACTGCTATCAGCTGCCGTCCTCAGGCTGAGACGTACATGGTACGAAAACACAGGTGTGACTGAGTAGGGGCTGGAAAATTGAGGGTACATCAAGACACAAAATTTTTGTCTGTGCTGACCGGCGAAATTTACCGTGTCAAGCAGGCGGGTGAGTTAGTCCGTTTTTATCCGAATCCGAGCGCCCTGCATTCCACATGACGCAGTGCGCAGTAGCGCGAGATTCCAAACCGCTAATGCCTGCCCCCGATATATTACCTATTGCCGTATTCCGGGGGAAAGAAAATTCTACACATTTTCTCGTTCATAGTCGCGTAGACCCCAAAACCATCGTCAACTTCAAAGTTAATAAATCACTTTTTCAAGATCACTATATCGACGGAAACTTTGCATAAATAGCTTCCAGAATTATTCGGGAAAAAAAAGATGAAAAACTTCCGTCTAATTTGTCAAAAGGGAATAATCGGACTAAAAAAATAAATAAAAATCTTTGGAAAAAAAAATATTGCTTTCGTTTGGATTTGTTATATCTACCGCATAAGAGTAGTAACTGAAAAATGTTAAATTGTGACTTTTACTTAAAGTGTTGTAAATTTTCATAACTGCTTTTGTTTTTAATGCTTAAAAATTATTATTTCCTTTTTTAAAGTCATATTTAGGCCAGTCTACATAAATTGACAAATGTCAGCACTGTACTAAAACAAGTGTTAGCACAGAAATTTATTAGTTATTTTTATTTCCTGCATTTTATTAATTATGACTTTATAAACAGTATTTTATTTTTAAATGTAATCCATATCTACGAAACCGAGAACTCTATGACTTATTTTAATGCAATGCACAGACCCCTCTCAGGACTATTGGTAATATTTGTAAACTGAAATAGTTTTATATTAGGATATGTATCAGGTTTATGCTTTTATTTAAAATCTGTGTTATTTTACACTTATCTCATCTTTGCTAACAGTTTCTATTGTTTTATTGATTTGGGAAAACGTTTAATCTCACGGTTTCCAGACAATCAGGAAGTAGCATTTTGTTAGTTTAAGAACATTTTAAATTATTAAAAAAGAATGTTTTAGCATCCACTATGGAGTAGTGCTACGGTAATATGTGGTGTTGAATCCACTGAATTTTATGTGCAAACAAGGTTTTTGACTATTAGAAACATTGTGATTATTTGCGATACTGAAAAGTGAGCGGCAATTTCCGTGAGTACATTGTTCTGCACATTTCGCCTCACTTATCCACATACGTCGCGAAAGCCTTGCGTCGCATCAAAAGTAATGCAATTGGTAACGACCAAATATCAATTAAAATGCTGGAAATTATTTTACCTTTTGTAGTCCCTGCATTAGAACATATTTTTAACGTATCCCTTACAATAGGTAAATACCCGACAGAGTGGAAGTATTCACACATAAAGCCCATACCAAAAATTAAGTCTCCTGAGACAGCTAAAGATTTTCGCCCTATAAGCATCTTGCCAACTGTCTCCAAAGCCTTTGAACATCTGGTGCACAAACAAACCTATGCTTACCTTTTACAGAGAAATTTTTTAGATACCTTCCAATCAGGATTTAGACCCGGCCACAGTACCACTACTGCCCTCATTAATGTTACTGATAGCATACGTCATGCTATTGATAGGCGTGAAATAACGATCCTAACGTTGCTTGACTTTAGTAAAGCATTTGATTCAGTAGATCACAATCTTATTGTACGAAAAATGTCAATTCAATATAATTTTTCTCATAGTGTTTGTACATGGTTCAATTCCTACCTAGGTGGTCGTTACCAACGTGTCGTTCTCAATACCGAAGTATCCACGTGGCTCCCAATAGTAGCAGGTGTCCCTCAGGGTTCAATTCTTGGGCCACTTTTATTTACTATATTCATAAATGATCTACCTAAATGCTTAAAACATTGCCAATACCACATGTATGCCGATGATGTGCAAATATATATTCACGCAAAAGCAACCAATATCAATCAGTCAATTTGTTCTGTCAATGATGATCTCGATTCTGTCTCTAAGTGGGCAAAAGTTAATAAACTCAGGCTGAATGCAAATAAAACCCAAGCAATATTAATTGGTTCTCCTCAAAAGCTCACTGAATTAATTCCTAACAAATACTGTAACTTAACGCTCCAAGGAGTTGATATTCAGTTCTCTAACGTCGTAAGAAATCTGGGAGTCCTGATAAACACAACCTTAACCTGGAGGGAGCAGATAATGCAAATTTGTAAGAAGGTACATTTTTCCCTTCACTGCTTACGACGGTTAAAAAATTTGCTTCCACTTAGTATTAAAACCATGCTTGTTCAAACATTAATTATGCCCCACTTTGATTACTGCGATGTCCTCTTTCCTGATCTAACAGATAAACTAGCTAAGCGACTACAGAAGCTCCAAAACTGCTGCGTAAGATACATTTTTAACCTTAAATTACGTGATCATCTAACCCAATACTACCAGCAGTTAAAATGGCTCACTCTCGCACAAAGACGCAAAATGCACATACTTATCCTTGCTTATAAGGTGCTGCAGCAGGTATCACCTCATTATATGTCAGCCGGTATTAATTACCTACATAGTTACCATAGCCATGACACGCGATCCACACGCAACCCAATGCTATCTATCCCAGTGCACTCATCCAAATGTCTGTCGGGATCTTTTGCAACCGTGAGTAGCAGGCTCTGGAATAAATTAGACCAAGCGACAAGGCAAACAAAAAATCTAGCATCCTTTAAGTACAGGCTGAAAAAACATCTTTGTAACAACTGCTTACCATGACCACTTCACTGCTACCCTACTGCTTGATTCTGTGTGTGAATGTGCGAGTGACTGGTTTTAATGTAGTAGCACCTAATGTTTTTTTCTTTTTTTTTTCGGTTTTGATATTTTGCTGTATGTTTAATTACTTTCCTTTTTATGTATGTCTATGCTTAGTTTTTAATTACTTTATAATTAGTTATGGTTGAATCTTTTGTAATAGTTAATATTTGAACATTAAGTTAAAATTTTAATTTGTTCTCTTAATATTTAGTCTATATCATGCTTAGTTTTTAATATTCAAATCTTTGATGTAATTGCAGAAAAGTGGTTAAGTGTAAGAGAAGGCGTACCGCCTTAACTTCGCCACCAATAAAGACAATAAACAAACAAACAAACAAACAAACATACGTTGCACGTTGCACTAATTAAATAAACAATATTGCTTGTGCGTGAGTTTCTCGCAATCATAAAACACTGTTAAAACGTGACTAACAGCAATAAGACTTATCTAACACGTATATATTATGAGTGAAACAACAAATTTTAAAACTGAACATTATCTGTAATTTCTGGTTCTAACACACACTCAGTGGTTCTACTAAAAGTTCCTTGTGACTACCACTGAGCCTTAGCTAGCCGAAGCGAACCCCATGACTTAAAAATATCAGTAAACTATTAACAGTGTGTCTTTATTTTCGAAGGCTGATAAACTGACCTAAATTGAATAAACGATTGCTATTTTTAATGTGTCTGATCTATATCCGGCATTTTATATACAAAAGTAGTCGTTCGGCTATAAAATTGTTATTGTTTTAGGTATTGTGTATAAAGGTTACATTTTAAATTTATTACATTGAAGGAAACTTACATAACGTGTTTAAACGAGATCTTGAGTCATACACTTTAACAGTAAAATATGCGTATGTTCATTATTACTAAAACTATGTAATTTATAGTATGTTTTCTACAAGGACCTAAGTATAAATAATTTCATGATATCGGTTTTGTTTCATTTTTTTCTTATTTGAACATATATGTTCTTTTTATCCTCAAAGAACTACGGTATTTTGACCTATTACAACACACAGTGTGATACTGTTAATATTTTTTTTAATTATTGCTCTCAAGTCTAAAATAGTCAAGTTATATGAGAGTAATATTAGCAGTCACATGTAAAAGATATTGTGTTACGGTACAGCATACTTAATCAATGTGCTAATGGTAACAGATAAATCACTAAAAAAAACCTGTAAAAATTAAACATTTAGAAATTCAATGTAATATCACAGTATCACAGAGTAATGAAACTGTGTATTTTTGGTTTGTTGACATTTTAAATTGCCGTTGCCTGACTACAAAACGTAATTAAGTGCTTTGTTGACAGTTACAGAAAGTTTGTTTACAAACTTTTTTATGTTTCTAAACGTAATTTAAAGGGATTTAAAATACTTTGTCGCTGTACTATTTGTTTAAATTATTATTTTACTGACATTTCTATTCGTTGAATACGGTTTTTGTTTTATTCACTGGACAGTGCCTTGTGATTGGCTAAGGCTTGCCGGCGCCTTTAACGAAGCGCCTGGCGCCAGGAATCATGGGAAAAAGGACGTTTCGGAGAATTTTCGCTCAATCCATCAACGAACGCCTACCGTGAGCACTCATCAGTGGCGGATACAGAAAAATCTCAAAAGGGGGGGGGGGGGGGGGGGGGTTGCGCAGGTCTACCTCTTCCACACACTCCCTTGTTACGTCACCTTGGTTGCTTGGATGCAGCCAGAGATCTGTTTCCAAGCTCTATCCGTTTCATTTACGTCTCGCCCGAATATTAAAGGTAAGTGTATGAATGTGTATTGTATAACATCGGCGGCCGGGTGCGCGCCCTACCCTTGCCAAGAACCATGCTTGGTGCTTGGCTGCCCTGGTCAAGGGGGGGAGGGGGGGCGCACCCTGCGCCCTCCCTATGAATCCGCCACTGGCACTCATGAGTATGGTCCAGGAGACTGCATCAGGTAGGCCATTTTGAGAAAGTTCGTTGATAACATTTTTCAGTGACGCCCACCAGCTTTAGACATATTTACACTGTTAGGTGAGTGTAATTCCATTTCCATTGTGTGGCGTAAATAACAAACTTTTATTTGCCAACTTTGTTTTGTGCCCAGAGGCCAGTATTTATTTAAAAAACATACATATTCAGACGAACACGGACAATTGCAGTCTAATGCCTAATGCCCTACTGCTCTGAACTAGCCATAAACTTTAAAGTAAACTACCCTGTGAATTTGAAACATGCTACGAACTGTGAAATGTTTTGAAATAAAATGTATGAATTTTTTTGAAATCTGTACCCGACGTATTCGACAACTTGGATTATTTTCGCTTATTTCTTGTTTGTTTTTCCAAATTTATTTCCATGAATAAGTTTTGGATTGGTCTGTGGTCAATATAAATAACATTTAAATATATCAGATAATAAAATTTGGCAATTATTTTCATTTTTAAACTCTTGTCATTGTATTTATATTCATCCCTTACACAGTCGCATCATACAGATTATTTATTTTTCGTATTTCAGAGTTACATATGTATCTGTTTTTCTTTGCATTGAATGTATTGATTTCTCGAGTGGAATATTAGCAAGAAAATTTAGTTTTGTTTCTGTGTGTGGCATCACAACTGAAATATTTAACGCACTGAGAATAAAATTGAGTGCAAACGTGTACCCGTTATCATAAAGAAGCATTTGATAAAGTATATGTCAAGTAAATAGCACAACAGCATATCTCAAGAACTTAATACAGGAATAAATTACACTGTTACTGTCTGGAAGATTTCAAGTTAATATTTTATCATGGACTGGATGCTATAATATAGTTTGAGTCAAAAGGAGTAAACATTATTTGTTTGGCTTAAAATTATAGTTTAATTTTCGTAATGACTACATCATAAAATTAGTAATAGAAAATTTAAGACAAATGATATCAAGTACCCCACGGTTTTAGTTATACAGACTTGTAGTGCATTATTTGGCTATTGGACGAAAAAACTTAAATTTAATTTTATTATTTTTAGTTCATTCAACTTTAAAAACAGTTGCTTTTTTCGAACTATAAGTTTATTTTCAGCACTCTCGTGTCCTACAAACAAATTGATACATACAACAGAAATGCTAATTAAAGTCTAGCCGCAAAAAAAGTATAAAACACTGAATGACCCATTTTGTCTAGAGAAATTCAGTACTTTCTAAAAGGAAGGTTTACATGCTCTTTATTGAGACATCAATTAATTTCAGTACCTAGATGTCGACTGAATAAATTATTACCATATTTATACACAAATATTCGTTTTTGTAGCTAAATAAAGACGTAAATAATGGCACGTAACTTCAACAAATGGCTAACACAAAAATATATTTTTTTAACGGCAATGTTTGCGACTCCTTGAAACAAAATAAGTTTTTACGCTGTCAAAATATTCTTTTCTTTATTCAGATGTTTTATTATCAAAACTTAACCTCCACTGGTATTTTAAAAGCCTCATATTCGCAAAGAAAAAAAACCGAGTGACGCATAATTTTTTAGCGAAATGCGTGCACGAATTTAATCTTTTTTTCCGAGTCTTCTTATGAGAAAGTCAATTCTCTTAGTTAAATAAATAAATATTTTTTTTTTCATTGGATAGCCGTCTCGGGATAGCACAGTATTAAAAAGAGTATATACATATAGGTGTTAAAACAAAAGCGTAAACGTTGAGATACTCGCGACCCGTAGTAGTAAATAAAATGAGTATGCAAAGGGCGCAATGTGCATCTCATGCTGTTAAAACTGAGAAATGTGTGCACGTTTGTGTAGTGTTAGTATATATAATTATACTTAAAAATTCTAAATATATATTTATTTGTATTAACTAGTTTTTTTTAATCATCGCTATATAGTTATGTTACATTACATAATACTTATCTTACTTCTGGCAGTACGTTGCAACTAAATTTGTTTATTTGTTCACAGTTAATTATTGTAGACCCGTATCTTTTAAACATGGGACAGAATGACAAAATATTTGGAACACTTTTTTGTTAGCTGGATCTGTTGAAATTAATTCTATACCTATGCCAAACTAGAGGGGAAAAAAATGTTTAAAAGATGACGGCGGGCTTGAAATATTGGGACAAAATATTTAGGCCGTCCCTTCCACACTAAGTACTTGTGGCGTCCACCGCATGTCCAGGTGCGAGACGCTTGCAAATGTCAGTGTTAAAGAAACGGCACCTGGAGGTAGGCAATACTTCCTGCAGCTATGGCTGAACTTTTTCTCTTCCGTGAATTATTATGTCGAAAAAGATTTACGTTAATGTTTCCTGGCATATGCACTTCAAAAGTAATATTAACAGGAATAACACTACGTTAAAAATTTTATATATATATATATATTTTAAATCTCACATTTTTTTCATAAACAGTAAAAAAAAAGTCTCGTATTGTGGGCCCAGCAAACATATGTCAGCCCCAGCGAGACTTGCACACTGCCTCACTTTTTATTGGAAACAGTTTAATTTCTAGTGAGGTGGTGTATATTTTCAGACTACACACATGATTTCGTTTATTTATAAGTTACGCGTATAGTAGGTCATATTTATATATAAAAAAAACTTTTATAGTAGTATTGTTGCATTATGAACAAATCTCTATTTTTTCAAACAATAAAAATTCGTTTTTCTTGGGCGACAAGTTATTTCTTTTATTCGTAACGAAAAATTAATTATTTAAACTTTAGCCGTTAGATTCTCAAATTATTAACTGTTCTGGAGACTTCTGTCGTTTCTTCCAGCAGCCCAATTCGCCAGAGCTGATCAGTTGTAACTTTAGGAGCTGTGGAAAGCAGTTTATCTCCGAAGAAGCGCTTCTTGGTGTGGGGTGTTAGCGTGTCGCGTAACTCACTCTTCCCACGGCGATAACGGAGACGCGGTGGTGGTGACCGGCCAGATAAGAGTGGAACCCAAACTGGGCGAAGCGGGAAGCGAGCCTGTTCCAGCAGTAACAGAAGACCTTTGTTTATCGGATGTGTTCGGGTCGTGACGCAGTGAGGACCGCGCAGCTGGCGGGAGAGGCAAGGCGACCTCCAGGGCTCAGACGCAGGTCGGGAGTCGAAGGCGCGACCAGGCGAGCGATGGCCGGGCGAGGAATTGCGGTCCGCAGACCCGGGTGCCCCATCACTGGTGAGTAGCGACGTTCATTACTGGGGGATGGAACCACTTTGAAAGCTGTTTTCTTTCAAATTATTTCTATTTATTATTGGGAATGTTAGATTTTTTTTTTTGCTTCCGTGTTTGAGAGGGGAGGTAAATATACATCAACAAATCCCCCAAACCCTCTGTACACTCCTGACCACATACGTACTCCTGGTGCAAAATGTGTGCAGCGTAACGGAATACGCGAATCAGTTGGGGATATTTGAAACCTTGGAAAAATCTGGAAATAGAGAATCCAAATGAAATGTATGAACTTTCATCTCACGCCGTATCGCTAATGCTGGAATCACGATAGTGTGATGGACGCGAATATTTTTTCAAACTAATCACGTCATGACGTCACCGCGACTAAAATTTGCGGAGTACGACAGACGTTCGGATCAGAAAGATTTTTTTTTTTTCATCGCGTCGCGGGTGCGACGATACTGAAATGAGCGCCAGCATTTTATTGTCGGAATATGGTTGGACTGGAGCATTGGTAATAATATTATTCGTTATTTTTATGTGTAAATATCTTAGCTCTCGGTATACGGCATTTTGCAGAAGTAATTTTGTGAAAATGTAATGGAAACCGATGAACGGAAATGTGACACTAAGATGGCGGATCCACGCGTAGCCACATAAACCCGTATATAATCACTTGCATAAACATTAAGGTACATAATAAACGTATTGGTGTGCCAAAACTAAAAACTAAACTAAAATAATAAACTAAAATAGTCACAGTAAAAACTAATTTCAAGTTTTGAAAAACTTAAGAAAACTGAAATCTGAGTAGGTTAAATTTGTGCTTAGAAAGTATTTTCAGACTGAATTCAGTCTTTTAAGCAAAAACAAATATACAAACATAATTATAGGCCTGCTTAGTGTTATAATATGCTTTAAAAAAATGTTTCAGGTAAATTTTTAGTAATGCTTCTAACGTGTGCGGACATTTTATAGTATTTTAGTTAATTTTAACAATATAAGCAGTATTTTAACAATTGACTATAGCGTCTTTACGTCAAAGTTAAGCGGAAAATGAGCTAAGTTATACATAATAATAACTTGAAACCATGCAGCTTCGCTCACGCGATTTCATTTTATGGCTAAAATCTTAACCTTTAAAGAAAAGTATTTGATTAAATCAAAAAAAATTTACTAAATAAATAGACAATAAATTTATCACGGCAAAAAGATTTATCTAATAACAAAACCTTTTAAGAATGATAATTTTTAGTGGAGATGTGTGGGCCTTTTTATATTTTTACTAGCTGCAGTACCCGGCTTTGCCCGGGCTGAACACCGGGTGATATATTGTCCGCGAGTTACAGCAAAATGGATACCGATGTTTCCAGTGTGGTGGACATTAAGAAATGACACATTATAACTGTTTGTGTATCTGTGACCTATGGTTATCTGTTTACCCATGGCGATCGGTTGAAAGGTTTAGAAGTTGATGCGCTACAGCGCCATCTAGCGGCGAGTTACAAAAAAAAAGGATAGCATAAAAACCTTCTCCATGATAAAAACACTTCGATGTGCCAACTTTCATGGCAATCGGTAAAACGGTGTAAGAGTTTATCGACGTCATACATGCCAACATCCAATTATATATATTCTTATATTTCGAAATTTTGGGGCTTTCACTTTTGCGGAAAGTGGATGTTCAGGACCTCGAATGGTTTGGAACACTCCATCTCGAAAGAATAGATAGTTGAAATTCCTGAAATTGTCGAAATTTTGGGGCTTTTTTCCCAGAGGGGGGCGGGGGGTTCGAGGACCCTAAATGGCTCGAAAACACTTAAAATCGAAAGAGACAGATTTTTAAAAATTTTTAAACTTTCGAAATTTTGGGGCTTTAACCACCTGGGGGGGGGGGAAGCGATGTTGAGGACCCCGAATGGCTCGGAAACACTCCAAATCGAAAGAGATATAAAGGAATATAAGAATGTAGGCATTTACTGTACTCCTATCTACCATAATAACAATATTGACAAATAGAAAGCTTATTACCTACCTATGAATAATTATCTAAATAAATTAATAAATAACTGTATGTTTAAGAATTTACGTACATACATAATATTAAACTTCAAACTATACACACCAAAAAAAAAAAACTAAGGATGTTTGTGAAACTATGTTTTATTTGTCATAATGTTTAAAACATTTGTAGGATTTTTTTATATGTAAAACTGTGGTGGCAATATTCCGCTTATCCAAAGGAGTATAGAAATTAATAGAGATATCACTCCCTGTTCACACCACAAATCTTTGAATTAAGTAAAAAAAAAAAAAAAAAAAAAAAACATAGTCCAAAATGAAACAAAAAGTATAAATAACAACTAATTTGACAAAAAAAATATACAACTGGAATGACAATGTTAACATCCGCCTGAAATTTAATAGAAGTAGGTAGGTAAGAATATGTATATAAGAAATTAAATGAAATTAAAACATACATAAATAAAATTATCTCACACTCAACCAAACATAATGTTTAATATGAAATAAAGGAAGATGGCAATTACACGTAACTATTCTAATTAATAAAAAAAATCAACTTTCCTGAAATAGTAAAATTCAATTTTTTCAACAATATATTACATAATTGATAAATATTTCTGGTCTTCGGTCTCAGCAGCCCTAAGTCTCTTGACGCTCAGCAGATAAATTATAAACACTATACCAAACTCCTTGCAAATAAGTAGGTACGTACTGTAAAAACAAATAACAATATTGAAAAATATAAAATATTAGTATGCCCTACCAACCTATGAATAAATTTCGATGAAATTTATAAGAATTTATGTACCTACATAATGTTAAACTTGAAACTATCCACACAATAAAAACCTAAGAATGTAAGTGAAACTAGTTTTTTTATTTGTCATAATACCTAAAATAAGTATGTTTCCAAAATGAAACAAAGTATAAATAATGACCAATTTGACAAAAAAAAATTGTACAACTCGAATGACATTGAAAACATACACGTGAAATTTAAAAGAATTATGAGTGCCCTAGGTAGGGAGAAAAAAAAATATATATATACATATATAGAAGAAATTAAATTTAAAAAATGGGTGCGTGTACTTAGGTACGCGCATGAGAAGTTATACTTCTTTGGCATCATTAAAAAATAGTTTTTAATTGCATGCAAAAATATTGCGTGGAGTCCCTCCGCGCGGAAGAAGTGAAACTTCGTAATGTGGAAATGAAAATAGGAAGGGGTAGAAATTGATTTTTAGTGAAATCATATTGTATTAAATCAAACTAAAAAATAAAGGAAATAAATTTGTAACGATTCATAGATTGATCTTCAGAGAGAGAGAGAGAGAGAGAGAGACACCTATTGAATGTCTATAAAACTAACTTTTTTATGAGAGCAGATTTTCATGAAATAAATCATGAAATCATTCAACGATAAAAGCTGTTTATTTAATTAGGCGGACGGGTTCGTCCTAAGGAGAAAATTGACGCGGCGAGACCTCGTGGACATAGAGAAATGACACACACTCACTATTTACCTATGTGTCTATGAAACATGATTTTTTTTCTGCAATTTAAATTGTAATATACAATAAATATAGTTTAAAAAACTAAAAAACATGCTTTTAAAGAATATCAAACTAAAAAGTAAAAAAAATAATTTTAAAATTAAATTTATGACAATAGTATATAAGCAATACTAGTATAAATGAGAAAAAAGCTTGAGGCGCTTTGTGCCATATTTTTTGAATATTAAGCGCCCCATGCTTTTTTCTCATTTATACTAGTATTGCTTATATACTATTGTCATAAATTTAATTTTAAAATTATTTTTTACTTTTTAGTTTGATAATCTTTAAAAGCATGTTTCTTTGGTTTTTTAAACTATATTTATTTTTAACTTTTTAGTTTGATATTCTTTAAAAGCATGTTTTTTAGTTTTTTAAACTATATTTATTTTTAACTTTTTAGTTTGATATTCTTTAAAAGCATGTTTTTTTTAGTTTTTTAAACTATATTTATGTATAATTATCATAGGGAAATGAGTTACCGACACTACCTATTACCATCTGAGATAACTATTTGGAGTTGCAACGTCACAAAGAAATGGTAAAGTCTCTACGAATCATTTGCAGTTAGATGTATGGATATAATATTAGAATTTACCGGGGGAAAAATAAAAAAAATTTTTTTTCGGCGTGGCCGGGAGTAGAACCCGCGATCTTTGAATCCGAAAGCTGACGTCACAGAAGTCGCGCGCCTTAGACCGCTCGGCTAACGAACGTAATGAAATGGATGGGACATTTTACTGTGATGAGTCACTCACTCTTAGTCAAAAGAGTTACAGACGGACAGACAGAGTTACAGACGGACAGACAAACATACAGGTGAAGCTAATATAAAGCATGTAAAAAACGTAACGTAATGGCTTGAAAGCTATTGCTCGGCAGACATAGAGGAATGAAACTAACAATTTGTATATCTATGAGACACATTACATAAAATTAAGATATTTTTTAACCCGTTTAAAATTTATTTTTTTTAGACAAAAGATAGCCTGTGTCCATCCCCAGGATATAATCTATCTCCTTGCGAAATTTCATTACGATCCGTCCAGCCGGTAAAAGGTAACAAACAAACAAACAAACAGACAGACAGACAGACAGACATTGTTACTTTCGCATTTATAATATTAGTAAGGATTACAGATAGTGTATCTGATCACGCATCTATTACAAATTACTATGCCTATGTCATCGTTTACACTAACACTTTAATTTACTATGGTTAATGCTATGCTTACAATAATTAAATAATTTCACCTTATTACAAATGTCTCTCATTATTTAAGGATTTTTGATACTTCGCATCTATTTTAAATAGTGAGCTATGAAATTTATTAGTTGATTTTTAGTTTGCTTAGTATTACTTAAATAAAATCCGCAAATTTTATACACCTCTGCAATTTACCCACACGGATCCCCGTGTAAAAATTCAGAACAAAGTAAATAACTTAAACAAAAACCAAACTCCCCCCCTTTTTTTTTTCTTTTTACGAGAGATATGATCTTCAAAATAATTTTAATAAGATTTTATTTATATTGAATTTAAAATTTAGCTTGACAGTACTAATTAAAGGATTCCATTAATTATTAATTTATGTTTTAACAATAATAACTCCTGTTACATCTTAAGAAGCGATGTCTCTGAGAACGTTGAATAAGAGAAGGTAGCTTAAGATATTTTTATTTATAATTTTCAAAATCTTAAAATAAGTTTGATTTGATCAGAAGTTATTATTTAAAATTTTAAAACAGTACAATATTTCAGCCTTTTAAAAAGAACTTCAGAAAATTGTAAAAACCGAGTTGGTAGATTTTGCATGTTTATAAATCATAACACAACTTACATCCTGCTTGATTAGCTTTAGAAATATGACTTTTATAATGAAGAAATGACCATTTTTCATCCCTTTTGCGGTTTTGCGGTCGAATATAGAAATACTGTAAAGGTTAAAACATGATATTAAGTCATAATTTGCTACCACCGACCACCTCCGGCTAGCTCAAAATTAGGTGATGTGTGTACATACAGGTTGGTAGCAGGTCACGAAGTAATTCATACGCAATGTTCGATGTATTACCTTTTTTTTTTATTCATGTAAAAATCACAATATATTCCGCACAACAAAAATTAAACTGTACATCCAGAAAGGAGAAAAAACGTAGACTCTTCTTACGAATTACATTACATTGCCCGGATAAGTTCCGGGCAGCGACGCACATAGGGGTATTGGACTAATCTAGCGGGACAAAATTATTTATCGCTTTTAAACGTTTGGAAAATAATCTATAATTCATAAAAACTTGTATGCAAAAGTATCTTCACTTCTAATTTCCAGCAATGCGATGTAGCAAAGGGCAAAAGCGAAAACAAATGGCGAAAGAAAATGAAAAATTCTTGTAAATAAAATTTATATAGGCTAATCATTACAGTGGTCAAATTTATACATATCTACTAACTAAATTAAAATAAAAAAATATAATAATAGTTTAAAACTAAAAATATAAATATTAAATGGTAAAAGCCTTAACTTTCTTCACATATCAAGATTTCCAATTTTTCCTTCATAAAAGAATTTCGTTTTTTCTTGATTATTGTTCGCCTTGATGCAAGCAGGGGATCAGATGTTAACAACTACCTATTTAAAATATCTGTATTACTGTCTACTTTATTAAATTTCCTTGCGAAATTAAGCCTGTATGAACGGAAATGCTTATTTCTGGCTTCTGCTGCCTCTTCAAACAATAGGCAAAAGGGCATTCTCTATTATTATAGAACTATGTATCAATAGTTTATGCATGGTAGGCGTCATGTTATGCCTACCGTACAGTTCAACATAAAGTTCTGCAGTCTCTCTAGTAAATTTTTGAAATTTTTTCACATCTATTTTGTACCCGCTTGAAATGCATTCAAGAATCACTTTTATTCTTTGAATGAAAGTAACATCCAGGCCTGTTATTTCAGCTGCCAACTTAGGGTCTTCAAAAAATCGTCGACTTGTATTTCCGTTATTAGTGTTCCCGGATGCAGCTTTGGGAAAATCTACGCGCGCTAAGACCTAGCTTGCTTTTAAATTCGTCTTGGAATTCTTTCTTTGTTCTTTTAAAAGTTTGTCTGCTTCAGATTTAGCAGGTAAATATTGCACGCCAAGTTTGTAAGCAGTATGCAGTAAGCTTTCAAATAGCCGAATCCTGGCGTGTAAAATAGACAGACCGAATTTCAACGAATCTACATTAATCTCACTTGATTTATTCAAATCGTTGAAATCTTTAGATGTAGCTCCACATATATAACATCTAATTGTATATTTTGTGCCTGTTGCTGCATTGCACACTTTTGAGTCTATCATTGTTAGCATCATCTTGTTTTCTACAATATATGGTCTTCCACCAATTGTTACTGTTGGTTCCAATTTATTTGCCGCACTTTCTACATAACTGATTTATTCCTTCGTTATGTAAACTGTCTTCTTTACAAAGCATATACTCTACGGATAGGTCTACAGTAGCGCGGTGACGATGGAGTTGCGTTCTGCCACAATATTTTATTTTCTGTTCAATTAACTATACGCAGAGGCACAAAAGAACTTTGAAAAATGTGTGAGTCGCATCCGCTATCATTTTCAAACTTTTGTTTGAGCTGAGCCTGTTATGAGCCATCACACCCGCATTTACAAATCATCCGGAAAGTATTTTAACTATCGTCAAGAGTTTTTAAAACTTCTTCTAAATGTAAAAGTAATCTTTCGGCTGTGTGGTTCACAACACCTTGTAAATTCACTTCGGCACAGGTTTCAGTTATGTTGAAAGATTCATCGGAAGGATAACAATGTTTTTTATATTGCTGAAAAACTGAGTAGCAGGGAAGATTTCCTGTTGTTTGTCTGATTCTGTCATATTGCGTCCTTGACAAATCAGCATCTATAAACATTGCTAGTGCTTCCTCCGGACAAACTTGCTTGGCATGTGCCTTGTCACACTCAATTGAATTCCTGTACTCCTTAGCATGATCCTTACTTTCTGAAATCTCTTTCAGTATATTTGACGCACATCTATTTCCTTGGGCTTTCAATTCCATTTCAGCTGTATAGATAATTTTCTCAGGGCTATAAGACAAACGTATACCCTCAGTCTTGCATCTTTTGCTTCGCTCACTAATGTCTTGAAAGGATTTTGTTGGTCTATCCGGTCTTCTTCTTGCCACTAATACAGGTAATTTAAACACTCCACCCAAATACTTTTCATTGTTTTTCACAAATAAATCACTTCTGTATTTTGCTGTTACCCTACGATTTTTCATTTCTGATCTCAATCGTGATAAATTACGCTTTATTTCCATAACTTGTTCTTCAGTATAAGTTTTATGTGAAACCAAGTAATCTTCGATGTATTCTAACTAACCATTAAAATTGAGATCATTTTTTGATCTCATCAGGTAAAATATTGCCTTACGAGTCATCAAACTATTTCCAGAAGGTCCCGAAATAATATAAATAAAATGTATCGGAAGTATGATTTTTTTCACATTTTCATATTATAAATTTGAAATCACTCTACATGGAGGAGTAGGAATTAGTTGGAACCAATAAATACATTTCTTAAAAGTATAACTACTATATTTTGAGAATATATAAGCATCATAACCGGGAAATGCCCGGCAGTATAACAAAAAGGCTCCCAAAACTACTAATTTGGATAAAAATAACTGAATTTAAAAGCCTGTTTTAAAAGTCAAAAAGAAAGAAAGTGGCGTATAAAATTATAATATTTGGACTACAAAAACAAAGTTACTTACCATAACCAGAATTCATATTTTCACAATAGAACATAAAATAATAAATACTTAAATATTGAGTTTTAAAGCACGAACATAGAGTATACACAACCACTGCGAGCAATGCCCGAGTTCCGACTGACACTACCATCTGTAAATTGGAGTGGGTGAAATAAAAACAATGTGGTTAGGTCGCCCAACTACTTAGCTTTTATAGGAAACGGTTTTTTTTACCTGAGTGCAATTCTGAGAATTCGACTTTTGGCCAGCTAAATTTAAGAAATACCTCTATGTGCGACGGCTGAACAAAAAACTTTGTCGCCTCGCTGTGGGCTTTGCTTACGACTACGGTAAAAAAAAAATTCTAATTAATCCAAATTTCCGAAAGAAAAAAAAAGTTATTAGGCGTCGCCCGGACCGTAGCCGCAAAGTTGTACTTTAACAACAGAACATTACTACGTTATCTGAGCCATCGCCCGACCACGACCTCTTGTCACGGTGCTCGAACGACTGCCCGGCAAGGTGCTCGGACAATGGCTGCATCCGAATACTAGCCTAATGGATCCCTTAGCTAAAGGATCCACTAAAAGTGCATCGTAGTGGACGCGGCCATTTTTGTGTTGAATCCGAATTATCACAATGGATGCCGATGCATCCCTTCACGCATCCACTAATTCGAGATTTCTAGGGATGCGACACTCGCATCCACTAACGCGTACCTACATCCATTAGCTTCGGAATCGGGTTTTATTTTGTTTGTGTATAATACTACTTCAGATTTTCAGCATAAGATTTGTTTAAAACATTATAAGCGAAAGTGATAACTTAAACAGAGACAAATTAAGACGTTAATAAATATAATCAAAATACGAATTCAAACTTAAAGGATAAATCAAAACTCATAAGTATTTTTAAAGTTTACAATTTATAAAATGTATATTTATTTGGATCGCTAACATGTACAACATACACGTTACATTATTTTTTAATTGGTAGGTATTTATTATTTACGTTTTGCTGAATATTCGTAGAAATCCCTACACAAAATGGCTGCGTGAACATTAGTACGACTGACAGTCAACAGGTGGTGCTAGCAGTAAAAGTATTCGGATACTATCCATCCATTAGAAATGCGTCCTCTACATTGTGGCTGCATTTGCTAAGGGATGTAGGGATGTGTGTGCTAAGGACGCATCCCTATGTATTCGGATACAGCCAATGACTAACTTAACAGCCTTCCTTCCCTTTGTGCGGGCAGTGTCCTGGGCTCGCTGACGTTATTCTCAGCCAATCACGGCGCATGGCAACAGAAACGTCCACGAATTTCTTACTTCGGTTCTCTCTTACACACTCCCGTGACAGTAACTCAAACGCCTAGCGTGTGAAACAAAACCTCGGTCGTGGAAATAACGAAGGAGAAATACGTCAGCATGCCTTCCCACACAAAGAAGTCAGCAAAAAAAAAATTAATTAAAAAATAAAATATGCAGTTTAAAAATAAAAACAATAAACCCGGTGAATTACGTTCACAATAACTTCTAAAAGGAAAAACTTTACATTTAACCTGAAATATGACAAAACATTTATAACAAATTATTATTACTGGATTGCATGGGGAAGGCTGTAATCTGGGTTGTTACAATTTCTGTACGTTATTCTTGCTTAGTTTCTTACCTTCATCTTAATTTGTTTAGATATACAATTTATTACCATAAAAACTAACGTTCCCCGTTGTACTGTTTTTAGAGTCAAATATCGAAAAATTGGTAAATATGTAGTTGAGCGGTATTTGCGAAAAATAAATGTTAAAAATCCGGAAATACTTTTATTATATGCTCTTTCACTTCCTCTTTTCATTAATCTCGGCGGAGATAAGAAATTCGAAATAAGGGAGATATCGCCGTTCTTATTTTGTAACACAAGACCTGTGCTATCATTCGACGGTCGCAATTTTTTTATTTTGCCGTGTGTTCGTGAATGCCTAATTAATTTAAATGGTCCATTAGGTCAGGTCAGTTACATTATAAATACTTTCAAACTAAGCGGACATTAAAAATAATGTGAATTAATTTTAATGGTTGTATATTTTTAAAGTATTTATAATGTAACTGACCTGACCAAACAAACCGGGACAAAGGATGAACAGTAGGAACTCACGTAATGTTTTTTACTTATTACTTGCGCAACAATATCCAAATAACAAATAAAACATTAAAATGTAAAACGTTAAAAACTCACCTAAGTTAGAGGCGGGTATAATTCCTTTGCCATTAGTAGAAAATGATGTAGTCGTTTCACCTAAGACGCGAAAAAAAAAATTCATACTCGTAAACAAAAAACAATGATAAATGCCGCGTGAATGCACAGGTATTGTGATGAAAATTAAAACTTCGATACCTCCTAAAGTATTTGGAATTTCTTATCTCCGCCGGGTTTATTGAAAAGAGGAAGTTAAAGAGCATAGAATAAAAGTATTTTCGGATTTTTAACATTTTTTTTCGCAAATACCGCTTAACTACATATTTACCGAAGAAATTATAAATACTCTACGTAGTTAATTATTTACGCTAAGATTCTTACATCCAGCTTTGTTTGTTATGTAGATATGAATATTTTATAATAAAACTAAACCTATTCTCTTATCACACCCTTCCTTAAAAAGACGAAACCCGAAAAAAAAAAAAAAATTGTAACTATATTCTTAAAGTTCATTCTTAATTATTTACCCTTAGATCTAGTAGGTTCGTAAATGTGAATTTTTCCCCCCTTCCACTTTAAACCAATTGAAATAACCCCTTTACAGCCCTTAAAGGCGGAATCTTGCAAAAAATAAAATAATAAATTATTTTATAATTATTTTACCATTAATTAACGGCTTACTTAATAAATTTCGGATTTAATTTTTTTAAATAAATTTAGACTTACTCCGTTTTCACCCTCATTAAAATACGTTTTTACCCTCATAAAAGACGAATTTTATTTAACGCAAAAAAATAAGTCATACATAACTCTAGATGCAAGTGATTATTTTTATTTTAATATTTAACTTATTCTTATTAAATTAAAAGTGTTTGATTTGTTTTAAAAAAACACCTAATACCCCTTTTACCAACCTTAGGGTTTGAATTACGTAAAATGGTAAAATTGTGGTTGGTAATTTGCGTATGTTTATTATTGGTACCTAAAATATTTTATAGGTAATGTTCTATTAGATTCAGAGTTATAATTATTTATCTTAAACATATTTAACCCTTATTCACCCCATAGGGTTTAAATTTTGCAAAATAGTAAAATTGTATTGTAGTTTAGTATTTTTCATTATTGTTAAAATAACTTTTCTTGGGAATAATTAGATTCGGAGATATAGTTATTTATTTTAAAACTTTAATTACCCCTTTTTCACCCCTTAGAGGTTGAATTTCGTAAAAGCGTAAAATTGTGGTTGGTATTATTTGTATGTTAATTATTGGTACCTTATTTATATTCTTATGCTTGATCAGATTCGGAGATATAATTATTCATATTAAACCCATTTTTATCTTTTTCGTCCCTTAACGGTTTTATTTCCCAAAATAATAATAATGGTTGGTAATTATCGTATGTTTATAATTGATACCCAATATAATTTATTACCTTGATTAAACTCGGAGATATAATTCATAATCTTAAAAACACACTTATTCCTTTATCACCCCTTAGGTTTAGAATTTTACAAAATATGAAAATTGTGATTGATAAGTTTTATATTGCTATTATTATTACTCAAAATAATTTACTATCCTTTGTTAAATTCTGCTGCTGTTGTTTCACGAGGAGTAAGAATCGCTCTCTTGGGCCGTGGACCGGGATGTACCTAGCGCCTGTGGGCTACTGAAGACTTAGAATCGCTCTCTTGGGCCGTGGACCGGGATGTACCTAGCGCCTGTGGGATACTGAAGACTGTTAGAATCGCTCTCTTGGGCCGTGGGCCGGGATGTACCTAGCGCCTGTGGGATACTGAAGGCTGTGAAAATCGCTCTCTTGGGCCGTGGACCGGGATGTACCTAGCGCCTGTGGGCTACTGAAGGCTGTAAGAATCGCTCTCTTGGGCCGTGGACCGGAATGTACCTAGCGCCGCCTGTGGGCTACTGAAGGCTGTAAGAATCGCTCTCTTGGGCTGTGGGCCGGGATGTACATAGCGCCGCCTGTGGGCTACTGAAGGCTGTAAGAATCGCTCTCTTGGGCCGTGGACCGGGATATACCTAGCGCCTGTGGGCTACTGAAGGCTGTAAGAATCGGGATGTACCTAGCGCCTGTGGGCTACTGAAGGCTTTAAGAATCGCTCTCTTGGGCCGTGGACCGGGATATACCTAGCGCCTGTGGGCTACTGAAGGCTGTAAGAATCGGGATGTACCTAGCGCCTGTGGGCTACTGAAGGCTGTAAGAATCGCTCTCTTGGGCCGTGGGCCGTGGACCGGGATGTACCTAGCGCCTGTGGGTTCACCACGGATATATTGATTAGCAGTGCGTGGACCATCTGGTCGACTGGAGGGTCCGGCAGTCTGTGAGAGAGGATAGACATTTGTGATTGAGAAATAATTAATAATATCGTTAAATACGTAAATAGTTTTATTCAAATGAAGAGAGTAGAGTAGCACTCAAGGAAAAATCTAAATATAATGATTCTAGAATTAAAACATAATCTATTATAGTAGTATGTTTTGGTTCCTACTGGCGCAGGCTCCAGGCGCGAGGTGCTGGTGCTGGGTCAATGACCGATTGCTCTGACGTCACGGCGGCCATCTTGGATGAGTGTGACGACCTTGACCTTGAATTTGATCCTAAAAATTTGCCCAAAATTCCTCAAAAATCGTCAAAATTTCCATTTTTTTGGAAAACAAATTCCGCCAAAAATTCTCAATAATTCCTCAATACAAAAATTAGGATTTCGAAAATCCTCAAAAGTCGTTTTACCTTATAAACCACGATTATTCCTAAAAGCGGTTTCAAAGTCCTAAGAGCTAGCCGCTTTAAGCCGCCGAGGTCATGACCGTGAAAATTAGGATGCCATGGCAGCCATCTAGGAATATGACGTCAACGTTGCAATTTCCGTTACGGCCGCCATATAGAAAATCTTTATTTATTGTCAGATTTAATGAAAAAAAATTAAAATTTATAAAAAAATTAAATAATAAAATTTTAATAAAAAATATTTAAAAAAACAAACATTTACGACATGTAGCTAGGAGAACTCGGTTCGAACCCGGTGAGGGCAAAAAAATTATAATGGCGACCGATCCTTCCCCCGTGGTGGGTGCTGGCAGACTGACCCCCACCACTTATGTCATAGCATATATATCGTCAGTTAGCATGATGTTATGTCCGCCATCTTGTCCTCGTCTGCTGGAAGCCATCATCATTGTATCGTCTGCTAGAGTGTGCTGACACCATGTTAGTTAAATTCGTACCCGCTAGAGTGCAGTAATCATTTATTATTATTATTATTGCTGTGACACCCGCCATCTTGTCATTTGGTCGCCATCTGGAATTGTGTAATTATATAGTTAGAAATTCGGGAAAAGTTTCAAAATTCATTAAATAAATCACTCATAATTTACATATTGATTAAATCCGCTCCTGTCCTTGGTTCGTTACTGGATCGATGCAATAATGATTAATTTTATGTAAAAAATAATGATTTCAATAAACCATGTTTAACATTCTTAAAGAGACTTTAAATCCTCTACTACCATCATCCTATCAGACATCAAGACCAACATCTTGGAAAATTCGTAATAATTAACATAGAAATTCAGGAAAGAGTTCAAAATTCATTAAATAAATTTGTAAACAATATACTGATTAATTAGGTCGACTAAGGTCCTTGGCACGATCCTGGACGAAGCTAAAAGAAATTTAATTTAAAAACCAGAAAAGTGTAAGGTTCGAGAAATAAAACACCACAAAGTATTTTACAAACATAATATTTATTACACAATTTCTATCCTACTACAGGATCACTTGCGAAAGCCAGCAATCTTATAAACATTTAGCCCTGCATAGACGTGCAACGACTACTTCTTAGCTCGAAATGCTCCAAATTCTCCAACAGCTCCAAATGCTCCAAAGGCTCCAAATGCTCCAACAGCTCCAACAGCTCCACGGAACGTACACACAGAAAACGTAACGTACACACAGTACACACAGGAAACGGAACGTACACACATATCGTAGCGGAAACACAGGCTTAGTTGGAAATCAGAATACAAGAAATAAAAACATTAAATTTTTACTTTCAATATTTAATTTATTTCTCAACATTACACAAATACAAGTAAAAGAAGCCATTATTGTATGTAGCCAGCTTTCCTCAGTTCTTTGAGTATGAAGGATATTTCTTTGATGCACGAATAGTTTCCTGCACAAAGCGAGCCATGTAGAAGTCTTAGCCGGTCAACCAATATGTTTGGTTCTTTCCATGATGTGTAATCAATCTCTTCTACCACCATATTACTTGCTTGTTTATTATACATACTTTTAATATCACAATCGTCCCAGTGATCATAATAAGCATTATCAGATTTATTTATTATAACACGTCGTTTCCATCGTTTCGGTCTCAGGACACCGCCACAATCTTCGATCTTGACAGCTTTAGGTGCTTCATCACAGTCTATGCCTTTGTCAACAGCCTCAGAGTCACTGTAACAATCACTGTAGAAGACATCCTCTTCACCCAGATTACCGTATGAATTCGATATCGATGATGTCGAAGTGTCTTCATCGTCTTCTTGCTTCCTTTTTAGGAGTCCATCATTTTTACAAAGATTGGAGGATCTACTGAATAAAGGCTTGAATGTATTCTCACTTTTCACGGTGTTGATACTTCCATTAGTTTCAGTCTTCCCGAAGCCATCAGCATCCTTCAATTTATGTTCTACGTCACGATCGGGTGAGCTAATACCATCACGCTCAGGACAAGGAAAATTATGGTCGTAATGTCCTCTATGCCGTAAGTAGGCTTTACTTTACATGTTCTATCATGTCTGTTTAAGCTGTCAATTCGTGTTAACAACCTGCTACACCGATTACAGCTTAACATTTTGCGTAGTGGGTTTTTAGCACAATCATTCCTCTCATGACGTCTAGCATTCCTTCTCATGACAAAATCCTTGCCACAGTATCTACAGCAGATTCCTTCCGATTCAGCTGCAGATAACAAACCATGATCCATGGTAGCTTCTGTGACTAATGTTAGATACAAACTGACAGTTTTCCAATTGGAACCATTTTTTTTAAATATATTTTTTTAAATATATATATTTTTTAATATTTCATCAGTGAGAGTTAAGTTATCTAATGCAAAGCAAATTGATGCAAGTAGTTCTGCTTGTCAACAACAGATGTCGACACATTTTTGCTTGCAGGTAAATATTATTTATTTTATGTGGTATGCGGGATGCTCACTAATGATCTCAAAAGAAGGAAGGCTTCGATAGACATAAAGGAGAAGGAAGTTCGTCCTTCGTGATAGTGTTTCTCTTCCGTCTTATCAGAAATTTTTGTACTGAGTAATTTTTTTTTTTTTAAATCCACCTTATAAAAAAAATATCAGTTCTGATTTAGTACCAGAAATTAACAATTTATTTGCATCACAGGATAAAATGGCATAACTCATTAGGTAAAAGTCCTTCATGCGGAGATCAATTTCTCATCTGTAACCAGAAGCACTCGGAGAAAACCATCAGATGTCTAGTCAGGAATAATGAGAAGCACTAAAAGAGAACCATCAAAATTTTGTCAAGAATAATCAGTAGCACGCGGAGAAAACCACCATAACATTGACAAGAGTAATCGGAAGCACACGGAGAAAACCGCCTTTTCCAAAAAAAAATGGAAATTTTGACGATTTTTGAGGAATTTTGGGCAAATTTTGGACAATTTGACTAATTTTGGCAAGTTTGGAGGATTAAATTCAAGGTCACTCATCCAAGATGGCCGCCGTGACGTCAGAGCAATCGGTGCACCTCGCGCCTGGAGTCTGCGCCAGTAGGAACCAAAACATACTACTTATTATGAAATCTCATTTATTTCCATATGATAAACTTTTGCTCTTAATTGTTTGGTTTTTGGCATACAATTTTCTGATAACCTCAAACGTAAATTATTTTTTTATTTTCCTAATATAACGGCAATGTCTTACAATCTGCCTGACAATAAATATTTGATACATTCAGTAAAATCCGTGCCGTTTGGTTGTAACAAGTGTTGCTATATTTATAAGTATTTTTAATTTTTCTGTATTAGACTGTCATTGGATTGAAAGAATATTTTAAATTGGGTAACAAATTTAAATACTTCAATGCAATATATACATTACATGAAAATTTGTTTCCACCAATAATAAATAACACGCTTTTATAGAAAATCCAACTAAAAAATAGAAAATAAATTTTAATAAATTTAATTTAAAAATAGTGTAAAATAAAAAATGCATTTTATTTTTAAAAAAACGTGGGGTGCATGGTGTCAATAGTTATAATTATTTTACTGACAGATATGAGTAAAAGGATTATCATTTTGATAATATCTTAAAAAGCAACCCACGCTTTTTTTTAAATAAAATAATTTTTTTTATTTTACACTATTTTTAAATTAAATTTATTAAAATTTATTTTGTATTGTTTAGTTGGATTTTCTATAAAAGCGTGTTTTTTTAGTTTTTTAAACTGTTATTTATTTTTTACTTTTTAGTTTTGTTTATTTATATAAGTGTTTTTTTTTAATTTCTAAACTTATTTGTTCTAATCTACTATTAATTCTGTGATAACTATAAGTAACTGTATTTATTTTACAAATTATTAATGTGTACAGCTTTATTTATAGTCAAATCTCGATTTTAGAAGCCATTCTAAAATTTAACGTTATCAATATATACAGTGAGACTTAATGGTATAAGGTTATTGACGAACAAGTGATATCGACCAGTCTTACATACTGTACGAAATTAATGCTGTGAAGCAGGAAAGGATGGGAGTTACGGATTAATTATTACGTGAAGCGTTACACATTTACGTAACAGGAATTTTGGGAAGGATAAGGATTGAGAAAGGATGAAGAAAGGACCTGCTCAATGAGAGTGTATACAATATGTGAAAAAAATTCGGATAGACCGGACTGGGATTCGATCCCAGAGCCTTCCAATGACCTGTCGGCTGCTCTACCATCGGGCGCTCGATGTACGATAAATATGATACAAATCGCCCTACGCTTTTCCACAATAATACTAGTATTTTTCATTCATTATTGTTTTAAGCTTATTTTAAAAATGATTTCCTCAATTTCTTCCAGGTAAAAATCCTTAAACTGTAAGTTTTGCTCTCTATCCAAATATGTTTTTGATATATCTGTCAAACTTATCCATATTTTCCGTGTTTGATGTCTTTTATTTAAAGAGTTACTGACCTTGGCATAGTTTGGAGTATTTGTAACTGCTTGGTGTAGATTTGCAGGTTGGTGTTCGAGTGGAATTTCAAAAATCTGCCCATCAGGTGTAGCTATTGAGGTTATGCATATGGTGTTTGATTTCCCATCTGCTGTTGGTTTCACAGCAAAATCAAACTTCAATTTTTCCATGTTTCGAGAAATATTTGCATAAAATGTAGTTTTATAATAATGTTTCATTTCACTGTTGGTTAATTGGTAAAATTAAACAAAGACGTAATTGTGTTTCTCTATTTAACGAAAGAAACAACATTTAAAGCTTTTATTTCAGATTTTTTTTCATATTTTTACAAATATAGATAATATTATCTTCAAGAAAGTATATTCACAATAATCATAACCCACTCTCACTTTTCATTTAATTAAATGTCACAATATTTAGTAGGCTTTGTTTATATCGCGCCAAAGACAAACTGAAAGAAAAGAGTTCGCACATTGCAAAGAAAACCATTTCGGTCATGTGCGCATGGGCGTATATAAGGGGGGTGTTCAGGGCCTCCAACCCCCCCCCCCCCTTAGCATACGACATAATTAAAATTAGCAGAATATTGATGACGGATAAAATAATCTGTGCCACAAAATATGAGCACGCGTCAAAACAATGAACTACCTATACATGCTACGTGGACACTGCGCCTTGCACATCCCCCCTCCCGACTTCTGCGCACCATTCATACTGCGCATGCGCCGCACCCGCCTCCCGCGCGACGCACTTACTGCGCAGGTGCACAACAGTCGAGTCTCGCGACCTTGATAGAACCACGCGCCATCGCCAGCCAACATGTTTTTTTCAAGCCATCTTTTGTTGTTTTTTAAATATCTACTCTTGAATAAAAAATTATTATGAAACAGTCATCAAACCAAGTATCACTTTTGGATTTTTTTTGAAAAAAAGGAGAGAGTGAAATCCCACCTTTGAAGAAGTAGACTGACTGCTCGACTGGAAAATCTGTCATCCGAGAAGATTTTCTAGAATTCATCAACGCAGAAGATGTTTCAGCTCAAGCGTTAGTGAAGACTATTATAACACATCTCTTAAGCTATAATTTGGATATGGATAAATTTATTGGGCAAGGGTTTGATGGTGCTGCAGTGATGAGTGGTCGCTTACGAGACGTGAGAACAATTATCGCAGAACAATACCCAAAAGCGCAATTCGTACACTGTGTGGCTCACGTTTTGAATTTGGTAGCGCATTCAAGCATTGAATCATATTCAATGATTCAAGTGAGGTACCTATGATAAGAAACTTTATCGGAACCATAAAAAGTATAGTAAACTTTTTTTGTCAATCTCCACTTAGAGACAGTCTTATCATTGAATATGTATAATGTATAGAAGTCGCGAGCCCAGGTTAAATTTTCTGTCCGTTTTCTCAGAAGAATTGTTGTAGTTCCAAGCTCCGCCGCTGCGATCGCTTTCATCGCTGGGTATCGGCCGTATACGCCCCTGGCGGTATTTGGCAGAACTAGGTTAACCAGCCCAATCGTGACATCACCCCCCCCCCCCCCCCCCTCCCCTTCGAAAATCCCAGACAAAAGATTCAAATTACCCGGCAGGTCTTATCAGCATCTTTAGGCGACCTTGAAGAGGAGCTTCCCTTACCGTCGCTTTGAGAATGATGAAATCCCAAAAGAAGCTAGCAACGGGAATCACTGAGTGATGGGATTCTGTACCCGAGTGAAGTGAAAATTAGCTATTAAAACTTTGTTTTGGGCCAATAGTCAGTGTTCCGTTCAAAATATGGTTTTATTTTAAATGTAAAATACTTATTTAAACTATATTTCGCGTTGGTAGTTTTAGAATGTCCAACATTCTAAAGGGTAAGAAATGTGCCTACACAGGCTGTCAGAATGCGAGGAACTATTCACGGGGCATATCAATGTTCCGTTTTCCAGTGAAAGACAAAGACCGGTAAGTTTTGAATTATACTTTCGTTTCACTTTATCAGTTATATGCCGAGTGAAAAAAGGTAAGTATGCGATGTATGTTCTAAATTATTTAATGAGTTTTAATTTCCCTGAAAAATAATTTAGGACTTAGTTTTGACTACAACCGACCACACTAAATAATTTTCAGTGCAAATTATAATAAAAAGTAGTTTTACCTTATTATTCCCCACATCGTCGGTTTTACAACAGATGCATTTGTTTAGGCAAGTGTTTAAAAATTAATTTAGGAATAGACTACTTAAATTGCTTAATAAATCAAATAAATATTTAATTATTTGTGATTATGTATGATATATTTACATGAATTTTTTTTATTAAATACAATATTTTAATGTCAGTAGATTAATGGCACTGTCAAAGAAGACTGTGAGATAAAGTGCTTTTATTTTCCAGAGTGCATATTTTGTAAGAAAATTTATCAGCATAAAAATAAAAACAAAAACATAGTGGGAAAATCTAGTCCACACAAACATACCAGTATATAGAATTTGGTTTTTAAAATGTAGTTAAATCTTTTTAAAATGCATTGAATACTGCCTTTACTACCTAAGTCATAAGCAACTTTTCTTTAAATTAAAACATTTTATTGCATATCCAAAAAAAATATTATATAACACTTTTATTTCGATATTCTAAGATGTAGGGTAGCCTACTCATTTAAACTCGAGGTGTTACAACACTATCCTTTGTGTTCAAAAAATTGAATTGAGTTTTTTATGCGGCACAAATAGAATGAATTTTAAGAAAAATGTTTTCTCATTTTAGATGTCTCGAGTGGATTTTGAGGAGTGGAAACAACAAGCTTTTGGAACTCCCAGATAGTTCATTAACACATTATGTTATATGTGCTGATCATTTCGATACCAATCAATTCAAAAATGAACTGAAGAACTCTTTAAACTATTTTGCAATTCCGAATATGCACAATCCCAGTACAGAAAAAAACTCTAGAGATCAAGAAACAATCATGATTACTGAACATGACGACGCAACACAAAAACTTAGCCCTTCCAAATGTCATAGATCAGAATTTGTTTTGAATGAATCCCAAATATGTGATACTTTTTCCAACGATATAGAAATAGCAGCATCACTCAGTACTAGTGATCCTATCACACTGCCAAGCAATAATGATACACCGAGGAAAATACGACTTAAGGCCAAGCTTCGTAAGAAAGTATTGATGCTTAAAAGTAAACGGAGCCAACTCCAGTTTGTAAAAAATAAATCGAAAAAATTATCTGTATGTGACTTACTTTTACAGCTCAACGAACATGTTTCCGGCCCCCCATTTACTTTATTAAAAATGCAAATAAACCACAAAAAACGAGTCCCTTGGGAAAAAGACGAAAAAGAATTTGCGATGTCAATTTTTTACAGGTCACCTTCACTCTATCGGTCATGGATAAAACAAGGGTTCAAACTTCCTAGCGAAAAAACTGTAAGAAAGTGGATCAATGTAATGAATCTTGCACCTGGCATCACTCATGAAGTGACAGAAAAGTTGAGAACTAAAGTAAATTCCATGTCACGGCACGAAAAAGAATGTGTACTGATGTTCGACGAAATGGCTATCAAAAAGTGGCTCACGTATAACACAAAAAACGATGAAGAAGAGGGAAGACAAGATCTTGGTGAATTAGGACGAAGCAAATTACTTGCTTCGCAGTCTCTTGTGTTCATGTTAAGAGGCCTTCTGTGTTCATGGAAAATGCCATTTGCTTATTATTTGTCTTCTGGAACCGTCAAATATTTTGATTTGATGATTTTAATGGATTTGGTCTTAGAATCATTACTAAATATAGGTTTGAAAGTACGTGCCATAGTTTGCGACTAGGGTACTTCAAACCAAAAAGTTATTGAACATCTTGGTGTTTGTGAAGAAAACCCCTTCTTTATGTTCAGAGAACATAAAATATTTGTTGTTTACGATGCTCCTCACCTGTTAAAATGTGTGCGAAATAATCTAATGGCGAATGACTTTTTAATCGACGGACAGATAATAACATGGAGAGCCATTACAAATTTGGCTTGCAGTGACTCCCGAAATAAACTTGCCAGGGCAGTACCAAAACTGAGTGAGCGTCATGTCAGACCCAACTCTTTCGAAAAAATGAGTGTCAAGTTAGCTGCACAAATATTCAGCCATTCAGTTTATGCAGCACTTATGGCATATGCCACTGCAGACAGTAACTGCAAGAACCGTGAAGAAACTGTAGCGACTGCAAAATTTGTAGAAAAAATGAACAACCTTTTCGACAATTTAAATAGCAAATCAAGCACCGATCCAAACCCACACCGTCAACCAATTTCATGCACAAATACCCTTGTTATAAATAACATGGAGGAAGACATAGCTTGGTTACGTCGATGGACATTGAGAAGTAAAAAAAATCTCCCTCCGACATTTAAAAATCTACGCCTTACATTAAGGAGCATTTTGATGCTCTGGGAGGATCTCAGAAAGGAAGGAGTTTATTTTCTTCTTACTTCAAGACTTCAACAAGATCCTCTGGAAAATTTATTTTCTGTACTGCGACAGCGGTGTGGTTATGGACGCAATCCTTCTGCACAGCAGTTCCGACAAAGTTTACAACATAATATGTCGGTAAGGTTATCCATTCCACCCCAGTCAGCAAATTGTGAGGACGACGGTGATGAAAATGTGCTACTTTTTTCGAAACCGTCAACGAAAAATGAAAAGATGAGTGACTCCACCACCAACACGTTGATTAATCCAGGAGGTAATTACGTTTATACTTTTATTTCAATTATCTACATTTTTTGGGCATAAGTACCTATATAAACATGAAATATCAAAGAGTCATATACAATGACAATTTTAATTCCCCTTTTTTTTATAGGTTTTTGTAAAAATGCTGATGATTTAGCAACAGTCTGCAGACCATACAAGGAAATATCGAGCGATTTTTATGTAAGAAAAATTCAAACTGAAATCGTAATGGATGCAAATTTTTCAGGTAAGAATAGCTGATTAAATAATTCTGTACATTCTTGTAACTATAAGATAAACTAACAAGCATGTAACACATGTGACACAATCTTCAAGTCGTGTCATTTTCTTATTATTATGTATTAAGCCAAAATTTTTGTATAATAATTTCAAGGATTACAATAACTTTGAATATATTTAAAACTGTAATTAGTAAGGAGTTACTGTAATTTGTTTTGAGACTTCATTTTGGTCACCCCTTGAAGAAAGGTGTGCCATGTAAAAAAAAACAGACAAAAGTTTTTGATTATAATTAATAGGTTTACAACAACTTTGAACGGATTTAATTTGTTACAAATAAACGGGGTTATAATTTTTTCTGTTCTTTAAACCATTTTTGTACTTCGTACTACTTTGAGGAAGTATAATCTATTGAGACGAATGCAATATTTTTATATTGAAGGATATTTCGTGTTTTTTTAATAGACATTTTCTTTTATTTCTATTCCTTGACCATTATCGAACTCGACCGAAATTTTCTATCTGAAGATATCTTAATATATATAAATCTCGTGTCACAATGTTTGTCCTCAATGGACTCCTAAACCACTTAACCGATTATAATAAAATTCGCACACCATGTGCAGTTCGATCCAACTTGAGAGATAGGATAGTTTAAATCTCAAATTATAGTCGCAATTTTAATTTATTGTGATTTATAAAAGCGAAATACCACTCACTGACTCACTCATCACGAGATCTCTAAAACTATAAACCCAATTGACTTGAAATTTAGCATAATTATTCATTTTGTGATGTAGACGCTCACTAAGAACGGATTCTGCGGAAATCCGATCCCAAGGGGAGTTTCGGAGGGGGGAGGGGGGGGGGGGTAATATATCAAAATTTCCATTTTTTGGTAGGAAATCACCATGGCAACGGCTGTTGCTTTGTTGATGCTTCATTCGTCTCTATGACAACGACTATTTCATTGTTAGTGCAGTCCTCATCACCGTTGAAATTTAGCTGGTATCTAAATATCAAAAATTACCCTTTTTTTTTCAAGTATTTATATTTTACAGACTTGAAACTTCACAGTAATGTTCCTTATGTTACGCAGGATGACATTTTCCGAAAATTAGATCCCATGGGTGGTTAAAACAAGGCAACAGGATTTTGCATTGTTCATGCCTTCTGCGTCTCCATGGCAACGGGCATCGCGCGGCAGTGGCGTACCCACAAGGAGGGGCAAGTATAATGAGCGGCGCAAGCGTGATCTGCCTGTAGACTGCCGTAGCGAAGTACGGGTACATCAGTTGTACGTTGCGTGCACGAGTCGGGAAACCATCGGTGCTATTCATTTTCTCTCCGGTACATTATACAGCATTGTAATAAATTTTCACTGATTTTTTTATTATTTACCATTACTGTAAATGGGTGATGTGGCTTAATTTTTTTCCATTAGTATAGCCGTGCGAAGCCGGGTCGGGCAGCTAGTTATGTATAATTCTGGAAGAAGTATATAAATTTCTTCACAAATTATATAAGCCTATATAAATTTCTTCCAAAAGTGTATACAAATTTTTTTTGAGCTAAACCATTTTTTTAGTGTCTCAGGATCATCAAAAGAAAGAACTAAGTAACAAGTTTCCGGAAGTCGGAACATGCTAGTGATTTTCTTACAATGAAACATGCAAAATCATGTAGTGAATTTTGGGTTGAGGTGTATTAAATATTTTATTTTGTGTACTTAAATTAGTTCAAACTTGGGAATTTAAAGGTAAGATTCGAAACATTCACTCTATTATGGGACAGTCTTAGTGGTAAACTATTTACAGATACGTAATTTAAATGCTTGTTTATATTCATTAACCGTGTTGTTGTTTAAGGTTGTGAAGAACACGCAACTACTGAGGAGAGCAGTGGAACACTGGAAGATTGTGCAGTGCACTATTTAGCTGGTTACACTGCCAAAATGTGTTTGAACAAATTCCGTTGCCTGTCTTGTGAAAAAGTGTTAACAGAAAATACTAATGTAAGTCAGAAGAAGAAAGCCTTGAACTATTATAAGAACTACATTTGCAAAGAAAAATTTCAACCACCTAATTACGAAGAAAACCATTTAACTGTAGCGTCCAACATTCTCACTGAAGTCACGACCTTTCAACTAGAAATTTTTTGTAAATATTACGAAGCCCATTGTTTTAAGAAAAATCTCACCTCCCTGATCGAGAATTTTATAAAAGAGTGTACCAGTACTGCCTTCCCAACGTGGTTTGACACGTGCCGTGACCACAAAGATTTTCTATTGCGGACTTTAGTGCGCTGTCAAATATTTAATCGGGTAAAGTGGATCTCCAGACAAGAACGCGACACTAAACGAAAAAGAAGCGACATGAAGGAAAATTCAAAACTTAAAAAGATTAAACACCAATGATGCAACAATGTCAACCATTTCACGGAGTGTTCAACTTAAAACTGCAATTCAATGCGATTTGTCTCTAAGTCTAGCACAAACACTATACATCGTTTTTCAAATCATGATCACACCAGTGATGGTAAAGTTTTCATTATACTTCCGTAAAGAACACTTAACAGGTTTAACGTACCAAAAAATTAATTTAGTAATATTTTCTCGTAGTGTTATTATTTGTACTGAAGTATATTTTATTTGTATTCAGTGAATTGTTTTCATCATTCGTTTAAAGTTTTAAATAGTTATATGTTTTGTCTACTGGGTCAATCTTTGTTTTTAATTATACGAAGTTTGACTGTATTATTAATTTTACAGTACTGTATATATTTATCAGCTTTGTGTAAATAGAAAAAATGTGAACATAATCCATTGAAGATGTGGGGTCTACTTAACTCTCTTAAAGATTTCCATTCATTCACTTAATCAAAGATATTAAATACAATATTTTCTCAAATACCACTACATGGCACGGTGAATGTTTATCGATAAGAATGAATGGAAGTAATAGGGTACCTACTTCGAAAGAAGAGTTTTACATTCTAATTTTATGATGTAATTAACGTTTGAAATTGATATTGTACTTAGTTTTCTCTGATCATGTGTGTATGTGAGTTAAAATTTACTTTTTAGTTGTTTAGTTATATTGACATTTCTTGTGCATGTACATAAAATATAATCTAAAGACAGCTGTGGTATATTGAAAATCTCACAGGAAAATTATGCAACAATGCACTATGATTTATAAACATGGAAAATCCACCAATTTTTTTACTACATCCCGAAATTCTTTTTCTTAAGGGACGAAAGATTGTAAATGTGGTTTTAATAAATTAAAAAAATCTTCGGATTAAAACAAATTTACTTTTAGATATTGGCAAGGAAAATCAACATACCTTAAACAACCTTCTCTTATTCAACGTTATCTATTAAGTAGTAAAAGGGGTAGATATTATTTTTAAAAATAAAATAAAAATGGAACCCACTAAATCAGCATTGGCAAGATATATATAAATTCAATATTAAATTTTTTTGTATTTAACTTTTTTCGGTAATAAAAATTCAGGATGATTTTGGTTTAATTGGTTTACGTATATTGCTATCTTTTCTAAATCACAAAAAAAGGGAAAAGAGTACATCAGTGAAAATTCAAAAATTTAGTTTAAGTAATACTAGCCATACCAAAAAATCAATATGCGAGATAAGAAATTTGGTAACTGCTCTACATTTCAAATAAAATTGCATTGATTTCATGAATACTGAAATGTATGCGTAAAAAGGCATATTATGTTATAATCCTAAGCATGACTATAACTAAAAAAAATTACAGTAATTTAAAACGATGACAAAGTCTTAACATACAATAAGTGCGCGAGTCTTAGTTTATTTTTTAATTGGCTTCTTCGTCAGATGGAAAAGAATTAAGATTTCATCAAGGTAAAATATATTCTCAAAGTCACTAAATCGGGAGATAGAAAATAAGGTAGGTACTTTAATAAAAGTTAAAATATGCTTACGCTAAACCAATTAAAAATAAGTCGTAAAAATATTTTTATTTATTAAATATTTTCTATACTTGACAGTTCTTTGTGTATATTTCTTCAAAAATCTTTGGAATTTAATACATACTTTTCTTAAAATGGTAGAATATCAGCAATACCCGGAAATTACGTGAGCAAAGACATGGGTTATTAGATACACTTTTATTATAAAATAAAAACAATTATACATTTGTAGTTCACGAATGTGATATTTTGTTTATTGCTTCACAATTTCATTTGCCAGTCTAAAATTTCATCGTACCACTTGTCAGAAATGTCAACAAAAATGAGAGATTGATTTTTTCTGACGAATTTCAATTACGGGGAAACCTTTCGCAATAATTTTTTCTTCGCAGTAGTCACTGGGACACAATTAATTTAAATTCACTAAGATAATACAATTGTATGTATAATGATTTGATTTTGTATATTTATATAACTTCCCAACCACTTTTTAATAATTTTCATGTGAATAAAATTTTTTAAAGCAATTTAATTAATTGTGTCATATAATACTTCTGATTAGATGGAAATACAAACTTTTCATCCGTAACATACGATGATAAAAAATTATTTATTATTGCAAAATAATATTCACTGTTCAAATGCAAATTTAAATAGATTATACACACATGTTTCCTGCCTAATTAATGATTTAACATAATAATTTTTAGTATAAAATCCTTTTTCTCTTGTGTTAAAATGGGTTGCTAAAATGAGGAATTATAAATACATATATCACTTACTAAGTTCGTGCACAGATTTACACAAAACAGCAATGTAGATAATCTTTTTTTTGGTAGTTTCTAATTTTCTGCCCTTAATAACATGAATTTGGTAGAATTCATACCAAAGTGAATTTTTTGAACAACTTAAAATGATGTCATAAATAAATATTTATTTTATATTAAAAATCCACAAACTGTTTTTAAAATATATTATTTATCACGCCAGATGGAATAATAAAAAATAACTCTTATATGTTGTCTGTGTTTAAAGAATTGTATTATATTTCATGGAAATAATATTTACCTTTCGGATATTAAAAGAAAATATATTTGTATTCAAAATACTTGCGCATCGTTTTTACGAGCATAACTTGTGTATCTAACCTCAAAGCAAGGAATATAAAGAGTGGCAACTCAATGCTATAACAAACACTCTTATTTTCTTTGGAGATCCGGGAAATGTGCGTTGTTTATAAGCAACTTAACATAGTAAATCGTTAACTTTTCAAATCTATGTTGGCAAAATTGATTTTTTTGTGGTCATTCGCTACCGTATAACGTTTAAGATTATTGATTTTGAATTACGAAACAACCAAAACATTATGTAAAAATGCTTCATCTTATGTTAAAAAAATTATAAACTGCATAGCCACAAAGTATGACATCATAACATTAGTTTCAGTTACCAATAACAACACGTGCACGCGTTTGAACAGTCATCGCAGCCATAGTTGTTTCATAGCTACCAAAATCATTCAACGTTGTCAAGAATTATTCCAAATTATGTTTTGCCATATTACTCAATGCGCCACTCCGTTAACACAACATTTTATAAATTCTGAACTACGAAGGTCAGTATTTTTTTTTACGTTATTACGTTTAATAAATTTCTGTAGTTTTCTTATAATTAAAACTTAATTTTTGATGTTGGCATCTTTTAACCGCACATTTTTTTTTTCGGTGGCCGTACTCCATTTCAGTTGCGCCCGCCCGTATCTAAGCGCTCGGATTTCAACAAAAGGTACCGCCTCTCGATAGAGTGAGACAGAGTATTACGCGCACGACCTTGAAAAAAGCGACGCTACAGCGCTCTGGCGTGGAAGCTGGTAACTACGAGTACCCTCTTGTGGAAAGAAGAGCTGTCTAGCGGCGGAGCTAACAACTACCACAGTTTTGGATCCGAAAATTGGAATAATAAATCCTATACCCTCGCGACTTCTATAAGTTATATATATTCAATGGTCTTATGAAGAAAATTGCAGATCAAAATAACTCATCTCATTCAATGCTTATCTCTCTTTGTGAGACCGATGGACAGAAAAACATGTGGCTGTTGAGAGATTCGCAGAAATGCGTCCAGTAGTACGCACAGCACTTGAAACACTTCAGGATTCTGCTAATAGAAATGTCAGCACTGAAGCATACCAACTGCAAACAGCTATGGAAAACAGCCAATACATCGTGTCATAAGTTGAACTGAGAAAAGTATTTTCATATACAGTAAATCTAAATAAGGAAATGCAAAAGATCAATGTCGATTTGACCAATATTTGCAGTTATGTAAAAACAATAAAAAATACTTTACAAAATATTCGGAATGAAATCGAGTTCGCGATCCTTTTCGAGCAAGCAAAGAATATCAGTTTAAACGACATAAATGTTGCAAGAACGACTGGAAGGCAAACTCAGAGCAGTAATGTTCCAGGAGAAACTGCTGAGATATATTATTGTCGAAATGTATTTTACCCTTTCATTGACCATGTGATTACAAAACTTGACGCACGCTTTAAACCACATGAAAAAACAATAGAAGGGATTCAAATGCTTCTGCCTGAGAAGATCGATAAGGATCCAGGACAAGCGAAAGGCTTAAAAAATAGCACTATTATTTTTGGGAGGAACTGAGGCAAATAATTTTTCAAGTGTGTATGAAATATGGCAGAATCATTGGGAACATATGGCGAAAAAACTATCCACCACACAAGAAAGTCTAGATCAGTGCGAGAATCAATTTTTTCCTACTATAAAAAGCTGCTCACTATTTTGGCCACACTCCCAGTGTCAACAGCAACCCCATAAATATGTTTTTCAACCCTAAAGAGGTTAAAAAACTACTTGAGAAACAGCATGGGAGATGAACGTCTAACTGGGCTTGCGTTGATGAGCGTTCATCGTGACATAGTTTCTGAACTGGATTCAGATGAAATCATAAATATGTTGGCCATAAGACGTAAAAGGCTAAATTTAATACTTTGAAGTTTTCAATTTTTTAACATTTTACCTCTAATTTATTATTTTATTTTGAAGACTTTTTTATGCCAAATGTTTTAATTGATTGTAGTATTTTTTATGTCAAAATGTTTTATGTTGATTGTGCAATACGGAAATAAATAGAAGCCGAATGATCACAAACAAAGATAGAATAAAAATACCTATGTAGTTTAAAAAAAACTATTGATATACAATATTATGTTTATGTTATCTATCTTTTACTTTGTTACTTTTATTATAGTAAAATTAATTCTTTACGGACATTACTTACAAATTTTATTTTAATGTACTTAAAGTAACTATTGTTTGTATGTAGCTGAACTAGTGTGTACCCATTTCATGTTTAAGTAATTGTTAAATGACTATGATTTGAGCGTTTAAATTCTTAGCTTTTACCCGCGGACACCCCCCATGTGAAAGCTATTGCTACGGCCGTACATGTGCGAACTCTTTTCTTGTGAAATTATATAAATTGACAAAAATCTTATTTTGCAAATTTAATAATTGAATAATCTTATCAAATTAGTGTTTTGTCATCGATCCTCGATAAATCTACAAAATTTGAATGAAATATGGCCTTTTAAAGTAGGTCAAAATCGCACCCAAAGGAGTCGCTTACAAACACTTACGATCGCGCTTGGCTGCAGTGCTTGGCGTCGCCGCGCTCGTTCGGCCTGTCTGCGCCCCCTTCCACCCGCATCCTCTCCCTGGTATCTCGTGTCATACTATCTCGCGACATCCTGACCTTCGCAGCGCCCACCTGCCTCAGATCGAGTTACTTAAAAGAGGCCGCACTGCGGCATAAAAGGACTCAGACATGTTTATCGGCGCGTTTTGTGGGAACCCGATGCTTGTTGCGTTTATCGGCATTCTTTGAGGAGCCGCCGCGTCCTTCGAGGACTCACGACGCGTTTCTGGGCATTTCGACGGCGAAGGTCGCGCGATATCTCGGAGACATGCCCGATTGTTCTGGTCGGGAACCCAAGGGCTATATAAGGAGGTTGGGCCGACCTTCGAGATGAGTTCAGTGGGGAGTTCTCCCGCGGCGGAGTTTCCGGGCGATAGTGCCGCGGGTGCGGCAGAGTGGCGAAGTCCTTGGACGAAGGTTCCAGGGCAGGGAGTGAGTGAGTTCAGTGGAGTCGGGAGTTTCCGGGCGATAGAGTTGCGGGCGCGGCGGAGTCCCGAGTGAAGTTGCGAGCGAGTCGTCGTGTGGGATCTCGGCGAAGGGTATGACGGCGGCGGCGGAGAGTGGCGACGGAGTCCCGCGGCGGAGACCCACGAGGGGTGCTGCGGCGAGAGTTGCGCCAGAGGTGCGGCCCAGCGAGGTGTGTGAAACGAGTGACTGGGGAATTGACATTTCTTTAAGTGTAGTTAATTATTTGCCATCTTAGAAGATTAATTGTAAGTGAAAAGTAGTGGTAATAAATAAAACTGTGTATGTAATAAAAATCTTTAATTAACAAATTGAAGGAAATGATGGAAAAGTTATTGGAAATGGCTATTTACGTTATTGAGAACTCAATAATATAGTTTTTTTTTTAAATATTTTATCTGTTTCTACAAGCATCAATCAAAAACTACTTGACGGATTTTGATGAATTTTTTTTTAATAGAAAGGTATAATGGCTAACTTGAAAACTAGGCTATAAAATTACAGGATTCCACCCCTTAGGGGTGAAAAAGGGAAAATTTGGTTTGAAAATAAATAATTATATCTCCGAATCTAATCAAACATAAGAATATAAATTGGGTACCAACAATAAACACAAGAATAAAAACAAACCACAATTTTATATATTTGCAAAAATCAACCTATAATGTGTGAAAAAGAGGTAAATCAAGTTAAAAAATAAATAACTATATCTCCGAATCTAATCATTCCCAACAAAAGTTATTTATAATAATAATAACATATGAAAACTACCAAAATACAATTTTACTATTTTGTGAAATTTCAACCCTAAAGGATGAAAAAGGGTTAAATATGTTTAAAATAAATAATTATAACTCCGATTCTAATAAAGCATTATAAAATATATTAGGTACCACTAATACATATTGTTTTCGTTTTCTAGAGTGTGCTGGCGACATGTTAGTATAATTTTCTGTTCACCATACCTTTGACCTCGACTGTAGGCGTTGAAATTTGACCTTGACCTTGAAATTTGACTTTGATCTTCAACTTAAACTTTGATCTTGAATTTTTGACCTTGAATTGGAAATTTGACATTGAATTTGAAATTTGACCTTGACCTTCAAATTTGACCTTGACCTTGAAATTTGACTTTGACATTGACGACCATCATGGATCCGACATTTTATGTTCAGTACATGCTACCAGGAGCTACCACCTGCTAGAGGACATTGCACCATCTTGTTTTCGTCTGCTGGAGGACACCATCTTGTTTGTGTACTCGTCTTATAGAGTTAATTACCTTCATGCTAGTTTTATTTTAACCCGCTAGAGTGCAGTAATAATTTATTACTGAGGTGCCCGCCATGTTGAAATTTGGGCGCCATATTTGAATCATGTAATTATTTTGCTAGAAATGGGGGGAAAATTCACCAAAAAAATTTACAATCAATTTACAAATTGATTCGATCAGTTCCTGTCCTGGGTTCGATACTAGAACAGTGACAAGTGTAAATAAATATTAAATAAATTTTATAATTTAGTATCCATTACCAGCATAGTTTATTAATCATTCACTCTACAAAAACAACTCAAGACAATATACCTGACCAACGAATTAAACATGTTATCGATAAGCCTAACATGAAAGTAGTTTTTGATACTTAGAATAACCTTTAAAATGTTCATGTACAAAGCCATCCATACATATACACCAAGCGTCTTCGGACCGCAGACCGGGTCATGAACAATGTCAGACATATAGACCATGAACACACAGTACACACAGGAAAACGGAATATACACACAGTACACACAGGAAAACGGGAATGTACACACAGTACACAAACCAAAACGTAATGTACACACAGGAAAACGGAATGTACACACAGTACATACAGGAAACGGAATGTACACACAGTACACGCAGTACACACAGGAAAACGGAATGAACAAACACAGTAGGTATCGGAAACACACAGGCTTAGTTAGATATCATAATACAAGAATTGAAACATTAAATTTTTACTTTCAATATTTAATTTATTTCTCAACATTATACAAATACAAGTAAAACAAGCCATTATTGTATGTAGCCAGCTACCCTCAGTTCTTCGAGTATGAAGGATATTTCTTTGATGCACGAATAGTTTCCGGCACAAAGCGAGACATGTAGAAGTCTTAGCCGGTCAACCAATATGTTTGGTACTTTCCATGGTTTCTTTCTAATGGTTCTTTTGCAGCTGTATGTGATAACTATGCAGGTTGCATAGCCTATGCAAATTAATGTTATATTGGCTTGATATATTAATATTACTTATTAAGGGGAATGGTGTACTTATACATGACAGCAAACATTTTGAATCAACTTGGTTGTCAATTTTGTTTACATATAATTGACACTTAACGATTGCCGGGTGCATGTAATGTATAGTTTTTTTATGTCCCATGCCCTAAATATACATTCAGTTGTTTCTCAGAGGTTCCTATGTCCTATGAGACTTTCATCGGTGACAGTGACATTTCATTAATGGGATATATTTAGAAAAGTTAAGTGCATGCTTCTATAGATGTGCCCGTGCATCTGATCAATATGTTCATCTAGGTATAGAAGTGGGAATGAATATGTAGTTTTCGTAATTTTGAGGGTTTCCAAAATATGTTTCAGGAGTCTTTTCCCCCTCGATTACCGATATCGGACGTAGATTTCATTATTGCGTCAACCAAATGACCCCCATAATGCTGCACCAAACGCAACAAATATTTCGTTAGTGCGAATACCTTTCAGCCTCATCGCGAAGCGAGTGAAGTGCGTTCGTGTAAGTTGTCCTTGAGGGAGTAGTGGCTCTCCCCTACAAGCAGACGATTCGGGGGGTAGGAGGGGTGGAAGTTTTGGAGGGAGGAGCTGCGCGGAACAGAAACGTACAAGGTCAATTACTAAGTTGCCGGGCTATACCAATAATTTCCGAACCTCACGACCTTCTTCATCGACTGCTTATTATATTCAATTAAACCAACGTAACATGTTTTACGCTTACAAGAGGACCAAGAATCCCTGATAAAAGATTTATCAAGACAAAGAAGTTTTGGACTATTAAACATTCAGAGATACTACAGATTTGAATACGTAGCTCCAATTCGTGCCATCAGAACCATCTACATTTGGCTCCAATGCTCTGTGCCGGAAATTAGGTATTTCGGCACGTTTTTTAAAAATTTTATCATAATTTTAAAATTATTTTTGGAAATAATTTTATTTTTCATATAAACTGGTTACATAAGGGTGTAGTTTTTTTTAAGTCGACTGTACCGCTACTCGCCCCTGGTCGACCTTAGTGCGTGCAAATTCCGACAGAGGGAAGTCTTTTACGATAGTTCACTTCGGGCCGGACAACGAGAGTTGCCGAAGGTTTCCGACGCCCCTCCACCCTCGAGGGCGAGGTCGTTGTTTTAATTAGCGACGCGGCGCGGATGTGAGGGGACTCTTGCTCTGCACTCTGGAACGACAGCGTCGGTAGTCCGCTGATCGCGTTTCGGGCTCCGTCCAGTTAAATCAAAGCTGACGCCGAGCAGCAGTACTAAGATGTAGTCTGATCAGAAAAGGGATGTTTCCCTATTTACCTTTTGTTTTTTTATTTTAGTCATCTCAACATAGCCTCTACGTAGTAATCCTAGTTTCTCCGCGAACCAAATTTCTTGCCTGGTGCCGCATATATTTTTTTCTTTTAACCGCGACGTCGGCCGCGCATCGCCTTCCATCTTCCGACCAGGCAACATGGCGGTGCCTAACAACTACTACCCTGTTTTGGTAAGTTCTCTCTTCGGTCCTTTGAACTTTGTCTCTCTTGCGGTCGTTTTCTGACCCGACCTTGTTCTGTCTGTGGTGCAGATCTAATTTTTTTTTTTTTGGTATGTCCACAGACAGGGTCCTAGACAACCCCCCCCCCCCCCCCCCCCCATTAGAGAATGAAACCATCATGGGGAACTAAGCAAGCCCGGCGACCTCCAATTTTGAATTGGTGGTTTCGCCAGTGGAAGCCCTCACTCCCGGCCTTTTTGCCATCAGCTACGAACAGCCAGAAAATCTTCAGTTCGTGAGAGCGAGTGCCAGTGAAAGTTTCTTTTGTTAATTTCCAAATGTAGTTTCTGATATCAGATTCGAACCAGTTTAACAGTTTTGGTCTCTTCAGCCATCTCTAAATTGTATATGTGAAATGGTTATAATTAACCAATGATAAGCTAATATGGTGATTACAGATTATTGTAAAATGTTAAAACTTAACGGTTTCTTTAAGAATGATGGGTTGGAAAAATAATTTTCTATTTGCGGCCCGGGTCGGCAAATGATTAGGTAAACTGAGCTCTCTTTAATAATGGTTAAATTATAGAAGTGTTTTCTCTTTATAGCTTGTAACAGAAAGTCTTGAAAACAAACTTTGATCTTAAATAAAATGATGCCTATAAACGTAACTGTTTAAATTTTCGTTGGACTCACCCCGTGCCCGCCTCTGATGTTTAATTTTGTTCTTAATTTTTCTTTTCTGCCCACCACTTCCAAGGCCTGTTTTGTCGACATCTTGTCAATATTAATAACAAGGACACGAGGGGCGTTTCAGCTCCAAATGCCTATCAGCATCAAGCGCTCCAAGAGCTTCAAAGCTCCATTCGCTTCAACACTCAATTTTCACGCAATTGACATACAGGAAATGGAATGATCACACAATACACACACAGTAAACGGAACGAACACGTAATGTTCACCTAATTGACGCGCAATACACGCAAGGTAGGTACAAGCAATGACTAACATTCACGCAGTTCAAGCATTTTATGAAAAGGAAGCACATTTGGACGGAAATTCTACAAAACGGAAGCGCATTTAACGAAAAGGAAGCACATTTGGAAGCACAATAATCGAAAAGGAAGCACAATCAGAAGTACAATCAACGAAAGGAAGCACATTTGGAAGCACAATCAACGAAAGGAAGCACATATAACGAAAAGGACGTACATTTTCACGAACATTCAACTCAGTAGGTTGCTATCGTTAATTTTTCGTTAGGATTCAATGCCTCCATCAGTCATTGGTTACAACAGTCATTGGCTCCAACAGTCAATGACGTCAAAAGTATTTGACTCCAAATAGTCTAAGGCCTATCGCTATTTGACTATAAGACTAGGGGGCTACGAAGATTCAAGACTACAGGACTACATGTCTACATGAGTACTTGACTACGAAGCTACAAGTCTACAAGGCTCTAATTGCTGCATCTGTCTTCGGCTGAATTTTCTCTTTGGCTCCAACTGCTCCAGCAGCATTATGTTAAAACATTACAAGGCTACTTGGTTACGTAGCTACAAGTCTACGAGGCTCCAAGGCATCATGACTACATGACTACAAGCCATGCGGTTATGAGACTACGCGATTACGAGTCTACAAAGTTACGATACTGTGAGGCTACAGGACTACGAAGCTTCTTGGACACAAGGCTACTTGGCTATGAGAATACTTGGCTCTAACTGTATTAGACTCCATTCAGTTGCGAGAGTTAATTTATTTAATGCAAAGAAACTTGTAGGTATTCCCAATTCTTGTTAACAGATGACGCCACGAGTTGCTTGAAGGTAAAAATTATTTATTTTTTAATGTGGGATGCAGGATGCTCACTGACATTCGCAAAAGAAGAATGGCTTCGCTATACAGAAGGAAGTTCGTCATTCCTGTTAGTGTTTCTCAGATGTCTCGGAGCTTATTATTTGACTGAGTAATGGGTGTTTATTTTTTTAATTCCACCTGGTAAAAATATTGTAAGTGCTGATTTTGTAGCAGAAATTCACTAATCAAATGGAAATCACTTGGAGAAACCACGGAAATAATCATGAGCACACGGAGAAAACCATCAAAATATTAACAAGAATAATCGGGAGCACACAGCGAAAACCTTCATAATATTAAAAAGAATAATCATGAGCACACAGAGAAAACCATCACACATTTTCTTTGATGTCAAAAAAAATTACAGGAAAAAATATTAAAAATAAAAAATAATAAATTTATAAAAAATTACAAAAACAGCTTCTGTCATCTTGTGAACTTCTCATTTGTTGAACAAGGATAGAGTTCTTGCACAAGCCAGAAATTTTATATCACGAATTGGAGCTAGGAGCTGTTGGAGCATTGGAGCATTTGGAGCTTTGGAAGCTTTAGAGCTGTTGGAGCTTTGGGGCATTTTGAGCTTTGGTTCTTATGGAGATTTTGGAGCAATTGGAGCTTTGGAGCTGTAGAAACTTTGAGCTTTGGAGCATTTGGATATGACGGATCTTTGGTAGATGTGTACATTGCGTGTTCATTTCGTTTCCTGTGTGTACTGTGTGTTCATTCCGTTTCCTGTTTGTACTGTTGTGTTCTTCTTTGTCTTGATAAATCTTTTTTCAGGGAGTTTTGGTCCTCTTGTAAGCGTAAAACATGTTACGTTGGTTTAATTTAATATAATTAGCTGTCGATGAAGAAGGTCGTAAGGTTCGGAAATTACTGGTATATACCTGTACGTCTGACATTGTTTATGACCCGGTCTTGTGGTCCGAAGACGCTTTGTCTATATGTATGTATGGCTTTGTACATTAACGTTTTAGAGGTTATTATTCTAAGTATCGAAAAACTAGACTTTCATGTTAGGCTTATCGGCAATGTATTTAATTCGTCGGACAGGTATATTGTCTCGAGTTGTTTTTCGTAGAGTGAATGATAAATAAACTCCGTGAAAGGGAATGGAAAACAGAATATAAAATTTATTTAATATTTAGTTACACTTCTGCATCGGCCAGGGATCGAACCAAGGACAGGAATCGATCGGATCAATCATTACTTTAATCATTGAATTTTTTGATAAACTTTGGATTTTTTCCCGAATCTCTAGCTAAATAATTACACAATTCCAAGATGGTGCCCAAATTTCTAGATGGTGGGCGCCTCGGTAAAAATAAATGATTACTTCACTCTAGCGGGTAAAACAAGTATAATGGTAATGCACTCTATCAGACAAGTTCACACACATAAGATGTAATCCTCCAGCAGATGAAAACAAGATGGTGGCAATATCCTCTAGCAGGTGATGATATATTTTAAGGCTGCTGGGTACGGTGTGCTAAATAGTGGGAAACATGTGTACCGCTGTTTATTTTTTTTTCTTTGGAGAATGAATATAGTTAAAGCTAAAAACGTTTTGGAAGTAATATAATTTCGTATAATTGTCTGGGACTTTTTATATTTAAAATTTCTAAATAAAAAATATGGAAAATAAGCCATTTTTAAAATAATTTATTGATTCCAGTGAACGAATGCAGCATAAATACCACAGAAAACTATGTCTTAGACTCGCACCTTACCATGTTCTATAGTAATTTGCAACCTGAACATTACTTGAATAATAATCATCCTGTAAAACTAGTAATCAAAATTAAATAATTTTAATATTTTCTCTCATGAAAACAGGACATCTATTTATGGAGATATGTTGCTTCTATCCCCAACACCTTCAGTGAATGCGGAGCAGGCATGCGAGCGATAAGAAAGTGGCGACTCACGTTTCCTGAAACCGAGACGGATTATCGGCAATGGCCTTTTGGTTCGTTGACAGTAGCACAAATAGCGTGTTTCCTTATCTTAATTTTTTCATTGCAAGATTATATTTAAAACATTGCGTTTTGAGGATACTTTTATCGAAGCGCGTTATGATACAGTGCGGAATGAAAGGGCGAGAAAACCCGCGGACTTGCGACATCGTCTGGCACGACTCCCACATGCAAAGGTCCGGGGATGGAACCCACCCGGTGTCCGAACCCGGATCGCCGTGGTGGGAGGGGTCCTTATCAGTTGATCTCCGCGGCTCCTGCTGTTATTGAACATTGCGAAGGGAGCGTTCAAGTATTACGTAACGAATTTGGGGGGGAGGGGGGGTCTTGTAAAACGTTACGATGCGTTACAGGGGAGGGAGGGGGGTTTGACCTACGCGTTACGTCACATTGTTTTTTGATTTTTAACCCTTCAGAACGGTCGCGTAGAGACAGATTCTTTCACGCATTTTTAAAACTTTTTTTTTTTCAAAATTTCAAATGGCATAATAACTTAATTTTTTTTACCTTCACAAAATTGCTTCTGCTTGCTTTACAGGATTAATGAATATTGTTTTTTTTAACTCCAAATGTATATATATATATACATACACACACATATATACATATATATATATCAACAGTTGTGATAGTTTTTCTCGTCACTCCAGTAAAGTAGTTAAAACAAAAAAATACCGCTATTCGGATGGCTTCGTTATACTTCGGTTGTCAACGTAGACTCCAATCGCCATATTAGAAATTATATAGGTATTGATATTCAAAATACACTGTTTTCTATGTGTGAGATTTTCTCTCATCACAACAGTAATGTTGTGGTACGAAAGACGATTGGTCTGTAAGGTTAATAAAAAAACTAGTGAATTAAAATCTCCCAAGTTGGCAACCCTTTTCGTTTATTTTTTACGGGGGATTCCCGATTGAATTGTTCGTATTTTGTTCTCCCAAGATGGCAACCCTTTTCGTTTATGTGATCCAAGCACTCGGCCGACTGTATGAAAATTGACAACTACGATGTTTCGGCGGAATATAGAAACCCTGAAGATAGCTTGCAGGATCCAGCAGAACCTAATATGGCGCGGTATAGCGCTCACGTCCGTGAATCACAATATTTCTTGCAAATTATTAAATGCGCGGATGAATCCTGCTGTTCCCACTTGAAGAGTGCATTAAAATCTGTCTTTCCAGAAAATTTCCTGCCGCCATCCTGCCCAATCCTTCAAACCGCAAACAAGCTCGTGGTACCTAGTCAGATAGACAAAGGATCATGCAAGTTTTCGCCACTTCTTGTGAGGTTGTCTGTTGATCTGTCGCCTGCTCTAGAAGGGTTCAAGCAGATGCCTTACGATTTCTTTTGCCCATCAGTACAATCCGACCTAAATAACCGAGCATGTTCAACCTGTGGGGTTTATTTTACATCCCACAAGAGTGTGCAAATGCACAATCGTTACATGCATGGCAAGACTGCCCAAGACCTTCGTGAAAGTTGAGTACGGCCACAGCGACTTGCTGCAAGAAGGGCAAATGAGCTTCTCTGCATTGTGCGTCGCTGTGAAACATCGTCTGAGGATGCCGATTGGCTCGACGAAGACGAAGTTGATGCAAGCGGGTTAACAATTCCGGAACCCTCTTCGTCTGCTCTCCGGATGCCAGTATGAAAGAATCTGAGTGGCTGGCAAACCCATGGACAGAGGAGCAGTAAAACTCAAATTGAATTGTTTTTTTACAATCTACTTATTTTAATTATGACTAATTTTATTTTAAATGTTTTTCGTTCAATCGTATTCTTAAATACGATTATATTTTGACAAATATATTTTATTGCAGTTAGTTTTATGTTTGTAATTGCATTGCCAAAGGTAAAAATAATTATTAGAAATAAAATTTGTTATTTGATTTTAATAGCTTTATTCGTAAAACGCTAAAATAGAATGCATGAGAATAACAATGGCGGATAAAGCAAAAAATGTGTAATGACAGAGCCAAGTCAGGAAAACGACGTAATTAAATTTATGATTGCTAAATGTATGATTGAGTAGTAAAAATTTATTAGGACAAAAAAAAAGCTCTTGCTTTTAAAAACAAGACATTTCAAATGTTAATAAGTAATTTTAACGCGATTGAAACAATAACAAAGGTATTTTAGTGACTTATTCCGGTACGTTACGCCACATAATTGTGACTTTTAGGTAAAAATGGTCACTTGGGGTTACGTAACGTTTTACTGGGGGGGAGGGGGGTACAGAAAAACGTTACGACGCGTTACATGGGGGGAGGGGGGTGTCAAAAATATCAAAAAATTGCGTTACGTAATACTTGAACGCTCCCGAATAAGTTATACAATAAAAGTAATCAAAACGGCTTGGTGTTCTATCAATTATTTCTTCAATACATTAATAAGAAATCCTTTCAGAACAAAAATCATTAAACTCAAGATAACTCAAATTCCAGAAATAAAAACACATTGCCGTCCCTTTCAACTGTTACTTTCGCAATTAAAAACATTAACTTTTACATATCAGTTGAGAGTTAATTTTCGTAAGCAAAATAGTTACTTGGAACACAACCCCAACATTCTTAACATCAGCGAATTTGTATGAATCTGAAATACTTGAAACCTTATCTTTCTATAATCGTCGTCTAAACAAGGAGTGGCCAAATTAAATTATTCGGCAAAGATTAAGGTGTTTGTGTATTAGAAAACAATGCATTCAACAGGGACTACGAAGGTAGTTTCCAATTAGGCCTGTTCCACAATGACACGGAAACGGAACAGACGGAAACGGAGACGAAAACGGAGTATTGTTCCGTTCCGTCCGTATTTTTCTCGTTCTACAATACACGGACCCGTAAGAAATCTTGACCAATAAGAAAGAGCGAGCGTGACGTAACTGAAAACTACGAGTATCAAGTGAACTACCTGTTAAATCGAAATGTATGGTTGTTAACTTGGTAATGTAGTAAGTCGAATTGTTATTTTTTTTTTTGCGTTGCGGCGGTGGTAAAGTAGTCATTCTCCGTCTTGTCATATATAGCAGATATATCTTTAACCATGAAAATTGAAAGTTAATCAAAATTCGTCATGATGAAACCCACGTGCACAATTCAAACTCCAAAACAAATCTTGTTTTGTTGTTCACGCATAAATAAAAGTAGTCGAGAAATACGGTCGCCAACATTAGTCAAAACTAATATCTTAATTAACATGAACGCGCAACTGTAGCTTGACAACTGCAGTGAATAAATAAAGTGCTCCTATTGGTCTAACGGAGTAACGTAAACGGAAGACTTCAGCACTGCTGAGCAGGTCCGTAAGGTTCCGTCTCCGTTTGCGTGTTATTGTAGAAGCTCTGTTCCGTGAAATCCGTCTTCGTTTTCGTGTTCCGTCTCCGTTTCCGTGTCATTGTGGAACGGGCCTAAGAGAATATTTAAAGCCTAATTATGGTACACAAATCACAATAGAACATTTCATACAAAGTAATACTGAAATACCATATTCATTACTTTTAGAAGTTATACTGTCCGTGAACATTAAGACGTATAAATTTAGGAAAATACAAAAAACCAATCCAGCGAAATACGACTGCCTCAAACAATGATATTTGACAAATCCTAAAGGGATACACACGAATAATTACGCCTAAAGTAGACGAGCATTACAAATATCAAGGCCATGAACATTCTTCAACGTAAGTAACACCCGCATAACTGGAGTATGATCCCTGTACGGACCATCAAAAAGGCCGGTGTGTCAACCAACGCAATTACCTACATGGCTTACGCCACAGATACAGGATAATAAATACGTTAAAATTATAGCAAAATTACATGAACGAAAAAAAAAACTATTACACGCGATAAAGTTTACATACTAATAACATCATTATCATCATTATCATCATTATCGACTTCTCGGGGGAGAACAGTTCTGAGTAACCAATTAATAGAAATTAGCGAATGCATGAAAAGGCAAACGACAGAGAATTAAATCCAAACATAATTTTTCCTAGGTGGCAGCCGAAAGAGAATTTATACTAGATAGCAATAAATTAAAGTTCGCGGATTACATTATGGGAAGGGCCACCGCCTCACTCACAAGAAATGACACCGTACATAGCTTTCCCCCCCCCCCCCCCCCCCCCCCCGAGGTCGCTCTCACACGTCGTTGATAAAGAAATCTCTGCTTGAAGACTATATGCTCATGACTACTAGAAAGAAGGGGGAATAAAACCCTGACGGCTGCTTATATGGAATCGGCGCGGCACAGCGCGCATGCGCCAACCCCGAGAGGGGTGGCGAGGAGAAACAATATACAACACTTAGAGGGGAAGGAGGGAGGGAAAGATGCGCCGACGCCCGCGGTGAAGCGCGAAGTTTGAAGGCAGCGGACCTGACCGCTGCAAACTGTTCTCACTTTGTTTATTTTATTGACGTGACAACGTCTAATAAATCGATGAACGCCGGCTGCACGCACGAAAAAGTGTCCCGTTACGCACATTGTTCCGTTACGCTGTGTCCCGTTACGCTCATTGTACGCATGCGCCGCATCTATCTCTCTTCCACTCGATTGGCCTATGCGTCCGAGGAGAAGAAAGACAGCGGCAGCACACAACTTACATCTACACGTGAACTGTTTCGTCGACTGGTTATAAAGTGAAGTGAAAATTTAATGTGGGTTTCATTGCTTATTAAACAACAATTTCGGCAATAAATGTTTATTTTTTCTTGCATTTTAAAAATCTGATTACTAGTATAATTTCAAGTATTTATTCTTTTATTATTAAAAAAAATAGCATCTGTCGGCGAGTGTAGTAATAATAGGTTATGTTAGATATTTGATTATAATTTATTTGTATGAAAACTTGTTCATAATTATATTTAAACGAAACGTAATGTGGTTTTCATTGCTTATTACAACAACAATTTCATCTATAAAGGTTAATTTTTCTTGCATTTCAAAAATCTTATTACTAGTATAATTGCAAGTATTTATTATTTATTAAAAAAAAGTAGCATCTGTCGGCGAGTGCAGTAATAATAGGTTATGTTACAATTGACTAAAAAAATATGGTGATTCATATAATTGATGATAGATATTTGATTACAGTTATTTATATAAAAACTTGTTCATAATTATATTTAAACTTTATAGCTAAACGCCAGTTTTTAAAATTAATGACAAGTCATCTACACGTGAACTGTTTCGTCGACTGTTTATAAAGTGAAGTGAAAAGTTAATGTGGTTTTCATTGCTCATTACAACAACAATTTTGCAATAAAAGTTAATTATTCTTGCATTTTAAAAATCTGATTACTTGTATAATTTCAAGTATTTATTCTTTTATTATTAAAATAAAAATGATTCAATTTTATTCATAAAAGTGTGCAATCATTTCATCAATGTTTTGTTATGACGTCACGTTAAACTATCGTCCGTAAACCGACTTTACAGACAAACAATTTTTTTATGTTCGATTTAAAATATTGGGATGCACAAGAAATTTTTTTTAAACGTTTTGTGTGTTTTTAAAATTTATTTATTTTTGAAATTATATTAATTAAGTACATAAAAGTAGTGCAAAATACAAGTAATAAGCTGTGGTTCACTCTATCTCCATTTACAGCTCTTCACAAGTCTCTCTTCTTTGGCCCTTTGGGCTTCTTGTTGGGCTGTTATTATGTATAAGGGATCCTTAATATCCATCTTGGCAAACCTTTTTGAAAACTGAGAGTTTACTATTTCCTGCAGGAGACATTCCTTGTAGAATATGAAACAAACATAATTATAAATTCGCTTAGGTATGTTGTATGTGTGTAAACATAATTTTTAATTATATTTTTAAGTTAATTATATGTTAAGCTGTTGATAAGAAGACATTTGAGTCGTAAATGTGTGTGCAGCTGTCTCTTCAAGGTCGGGCAACTCTCGAGCGATAGTTGCTCGCAGCTGCTCTCCCCATCAGTCGCCCAGAAATCGCCCGCCACCGCCGTCAACCACTGTTCCGTTCAGATAAGTGAGAGCTTTCACACGGGCAACTGTGTCTAGTCAACTTTCGTAATTTTGCACTGCAAAAACATGTGTGCTGCGTCTGATACCGATATATTCATTGAGTTGGTTCATGAGCGGTTAGCCCTGTGGATTGTGGCAAACGTTCATTACGCTAATAAACTTGTGAAAAGAAATATGTGGTACGAAAATTGTACATAGTAATATTGTGGACGGGTTTGAGGATTTATCGTCAGAATCTTAAGTAACCAAAAGTAAGTACTTAATATCATATATTTATTCATTATACATAATTATAAATTATACATAATCATGAATAAATTTTATCAAACAATCATTTGAGGAACGAAAAATTTCGTAAATAATGAAAATTTCCGACGACATATCCATGAATATCTCAATTCTATTGAACTGCCATTCTATATTTCCCTCACCAACAAAATAGTCTGCAAATATTTTGCGAATTTGTTTTGGCTGCTGTCCAACATTAATTATTGTCGTGTATGTATCTACATCAAGCATATCACATGTAAGAATGTCTTCGTAGACATCTTCATCCCTGGCGCGGACGAAATTGTGCAGTATTACGCAAGCTTTATTATGTGAATGGCCAATTGAGTATTTACATTTAACGGTCTATGGAAAATTCTCAATTTGTTGGACAAAATTCCAAATGTGCACTCTACATACCTGGATAACAGGAAAACCCTTTTCTTCAGTCTACCCCCCCCCCCCCCCTTCTCATAAATATGTATTATATGTTTTAAACAGTCCAAAAGCTTCATCGCCTACTAAAACAAAAGGAGCTTTCATCCTTGAAGCACTGCGAAGATAAGAGGGTTCAGGGGGTTGATGAATTTGATTTCAATGAACTATTTAGGGTAGAATGTAAAAAGCTCAGTCTGTATTTGTTGCACATGATCCTATGTCAACATTAGAAAAGCTGAATGAAACACTAAAGAAGAATCTCTCAGACAACGTGCTCTAGAAAAGTCAGATGAAGAAGACACATTGTTTCTTCTCTCTTTGTACTCTGATTTCGAGACTATTTCTAGACAAAGAAAATTGTTCTCTAAATCAGAAATAATCCAGATTTTAGCAAAGCAAAACACACATAACTCTCTTTCGATAAACAAAACACCATCTTACCCAGCCCAATGCCATCATAACTACTGTAATGCTTCACAAGTTCCAGTCACTTCCCATACACAGCATCATTCAATCAATTTGAAACAGACAGTAACTGCATAGACTAAAAATTACCAGAATCGAACTGGACATATATACAGTCCTACAAGTAGCCAATTATCTATAGATTCTGAAGACTCGGGGATTTTACTTCTTTTTATTCAATAATTCCTTAATAATGTCTTGTTTGATTTCACAATGTTTTGTAATTATAATTTTTCTTGTGAGTTAAAAAAAACCTCAATCAACTTTCTTCTTACCAAACCTGTTTTACATTTTTATTTTCTTGGATTTTGTATTTGTTTATAAATAAGTAACTATTTAAATTTTTACAAATGTATAACTGTCGTAAATAAACTGTTTCTAAAAGAAAACTGCTTTCTTATTTTTCATCTTTGTACTACAGGGTGATAAATTATGTCAGTGAAACGATGTACCTAGTACAAAATGAATTAACTGTTAAGTTAATTGGTATTTATAAAGCTATGGTAATCAAATTATTCTTGATACATTTAGCTCATGATAACATTATTCCATAAGAACTTTCGTTCATTAAATTTTGCACATTTGTCTAGTCATTTTCCAGTGCCATAACATTCATTCAATAAATTCCTTGTATTGATTGCAACTCGTTCCTCAACAAGTATACATCGACGCATATTGGCATCTTCTACTTCATCACTCTTCAAAATATGTCACAGTTCTTTGAACGATGCTAATGACATTCTAAAGAAGTTAAAAAAAATTTTATCGTCAGTTAAAAGTTGAGGAATAAAGATAGATAAAACTCCTTCCGTCAGTCTGGCAGCATTGTAGGATGCGTCCATAATGTTCGTTTTCTTGATTTATTTTTCTTTCAAAGGACGCATTTCCCCCACCCTCAATGCAATCAAAATTGCCTCAACTTTCATAGTGCAAGAGTGGTGTGCTCACTTCAGCGAACAGACGGACACTGGATAATATGGAGCGGGATCTCAGAAATCGGGCAACTATCGCTGAAAAGTTTCCGGCGCGGCAATTGCAGTTGCCAGGTCTCGGCAACTCGTGAGCGACCGATCGCCGGCAACTCAGTTGCCCGTGTGAAAGGGCTCTAACTGCACAGCAGGGCTCTCTGCTTCGGAGACTCGAAATACATGCTTGTCGTTGGTTTTTACTTGGACGTATTGCATACTTAGTATAGACAAAGAAGACCTTGTGGTTCGGAGACTCTTGGCCTACATGCCTAACATGTCATGTCTTGTTTGAAAGGCATACTAAGTATCGTCGAAGACCTAATGATTACTTTAGTAGGTATATTATTATAGTAGTCTTAAATTGTAGCATATAGCTGTTTTAAATTGGTAGGCGTAATGATGGTAACACATTTATTCAGTCGAGTCAGTCATAGTGGGGATGATAAATATTCTTGTCGGAAGGTAATGGAAGGTAAATGAATTTTAATATTGATTTGAGCAGGAATTACAATTTTTTCGTTTATTAAATACTAAACCGAGTATATAAATCTATCAAGTCAGTCAATATATTAATAAACAAATTTTGTTATTTGATTTTTGGAATTGTTTCTAATTTTTTGGTTGATTTTTACATATTTTCAATATGAGGTCGAAGGTGGTAGACAAGATGGCAGAGGTTATGACAACCTAACATGTCATGTCTTGTTTGAAAGGCATACTAAGTATCGTCGAAAACCTAATGATTACTTTAGTAGGTATATTATTATAGTAGTCTTAAATTGTAGCATATAGCTGTCTTAAATTGGTAGGCGTAATGATGGTAACACATTTATTCAGTCGAGTCAGTCATAGTGGGGATGATAAATATGCTTGTCGAAAGGTAATGTAAGGTAAATGAATTTTAATATTGATTTGAGCAGGAATTACATTTTTTCATTTATTAAATACTAAACCGAGTATATAAATCTATCAAGTCAGTCAATATATTAATAAACAAATTTTGTTATTTGATTTTTGGAATTGTTTCTAATTTTTTGGTTGATTTTTACATATTTTCAATATGAGGTCGAAGGTGGTAGACAAGATGGCGGAGGTTACGATAACATCCTAAAACATGATAATATATTGGCAATAAACCGTGGAGAGGTGATGTTTGAACCAAAGATCAGTAAATTCACTAACAACTTCTAACCCGAGTACGAACAAGTTTTAGTGGACCATGTAAAAAATTTATCCAAAAGATGTCTGCCACTGATGGAAAGAGAGTTTTTGAAGTTAGCTTTCGACTTGGCTAAAACTATGAACATCCCTCATCGTTTTAATAAAAAGAAAGGTGCTGCTGGAAAGCATCTTTACTACGATTTCTTTCAGGGGCATCCTGACATTTCACTGAGTACCAGAGTCGACAAGCATGGTTCGAGCCGTAGTATTTGACAAACCACAAGTCGATCTGTTTTATGACAATCTTGAAAGACTGATGAAAAAGTGCAACTGTCCACCCTCCAACAATTATAACTGAAAATGGAGTCAGCTGCGTGCACAAACATCAAAAAAGGTTCTAGCTCCGATGGCTGTCTTGTCAAGAAGGAAAGCTCACTGCTGCTGAGAGGAGCAAAATATAACAGTTTTGTATGAGTGCTATCGGCCACTTCATATGCCTTTTTTTTTTTTGGTATTTTCTAGTTAAAGGATGAATAATCGGCTCATGATTAATGCTCCAGCCAAAAGCGTAGGCGTCGCCCAGTGATGAACAGTGATTTTTTTCTACAATGGTTAGCAAATATTCGTGAAACACCCACACCCGACAAAATAGCGCTGTGCTGCTTCTCCTGGATAGCCATCATAGTCACAAGTCACTGGCGGTCATCAATTTTTGCCGATAGAACAACATTCACTTGATAAGCTCACAACCACACACCACCCACTAGCTCCAACCATTGGACAGAGCATTCATGGAGCCATTTAAAGATGCCTATAACCAACGATGCGACATGTGGATGAGAGTAGATGCTGGTTCTCGGATAACCGACTACGTTTTATTTTTTTGGTCTAGTCCATAAAGTGTTCACAAAAATAGCTCGGTTGGATATTGCGGTGTCTGTGTTCAAATGCACAGGAATTTAATAATTTGATAGACATGTGTTTTCTTACCCGGATTGTTTGGCTGCAGACATGACCAATATTCCACTAGAAGAGCCAGGAACTTATTCAAACGCACTGTGTTGCAGCAGGAAAGGTTCCATGTCTTATGCTGGTTTAGCCTTTGCTGTTAGCTCATCTACGATTTGAGATGCAGAACTATCTAACGATATGGTCTCAGAAGAATCAACGGACTCTGCTAACTCTGCCAACGATCCAATAATCAGCAGTCACAAGCGATCTACGAGTTTTGATTAGATGTTGTTCAGATTGTCCATAAATTGTCGCCATTGCTGGATGCTGCCAAAAAGCGATCAGCGGCTCGGAAGAGAAAACGTGAAAAAAGTGAAAATCTAATATGATCACCATACAAATTGATGTTGAAGAAAACGAGCATTAAAAGAATGATAACTAAGTTCAAAACAGCAATAGAAGGGAAGGGGAAACAAAGCAAAGGTGTGAAAGCCAAAGTAAATGTGGAGATAGAGCTAAGAAAAAGGAAGAGGCATTATCTCAAATAGAAGAACTACTTGCGTAGTGTGCTCAGAGGACCACGACGAAGACTGGACACAGTGCTCCACCTGCCTTGGGTGGGCTCATGAGTCATGTGCAGATATTCTTTTATGCCTACATATGCGAACGATGCAGGATGTTTTGAAAATTTGCAGCGCTTGGTGTTCGAAGTTCAGTCCGTCCGGTACTCGGTGCGACTTGCAGTAATTGCATTTTTTATCAAAGTTTAATTTAATTTCCTAAATATGTTTATATGCAGAAGTTGCATATTTGTCTATTTATTTTTATTTTAAACTTTGTTGACACAACTAATTAAAAAAATAAATTTACATTTCTCAGAGTAGTTTTTATTTTATTTTCTGAACCCTTAGGTGTCCGCCACTAGGGGACTTCCCCCTAAAGTTCATAGCATACGAAATACATTTTAATTTTTTTAATTTTATTTTTAGGTATAAATGTAATCAATGTGTTAAATTACACCCTAGGTACCATTTTCCACCTAAGGCGTCATATTTCAGGGCTATAGTTCTAGGTTGAGGTCATAGGAATCTAATATGGTGGCCATGGTGTCCAAATTTAACATGGCGGCCGGTCATTCATCTGAACTTCGCACCTAAGCCTGAAGCCTGCACCAGACTCCCCATCCATACACTACTTCTATATTATACATTTTTTTTTTTATTTACACTAGTAATTAGTTTTACAGATCACTTGTATGGTTTGATATAAGCTTATCATTAGGAGGTGATAAATTTGGCATTGAAAATAAATGTTAAATATTTTGAAATTTTACCCCTGAGGTAGTAAAGAAGGGAGAAGTTTGGTCGTATTAGGGCAAAATTGTAACCGAATAATTTACAGTGGAATGTGTGGATTCAATATTCATTTATTCAACATAAAAAATATATAAAGTTTTTTTTTATTATACGTCTGGCGAAGATAGTGGAGTGGTGAAAAACTTTAGTTTCGTTTAACATGTCAATGTATACACTGATAAAAAAATTATAACATTAAATCGAATCGCATAATACATATTAAAATAGAGGTGTAATTGTTATACTATTTTTGAGAATTCTATTGTTAATGAGGTGAAATAAAAGAGCTCGATTTTTTAAAGCTCTGCGTGTCACAAAATCCAACTAAACAGGGAATATGAAATTTTAGCATGATTCACATTAAAAACAAAGTGTTTGTTTGACCATGCGGCGTGAAAGTAGGTTAGAGTGAATTAAGGAAAAAACGAAATAATAAGCATGTAATCTTCATTAAAATTATAGTGTGTTGTATAATACTACTTTCAAAATACCAATGCTGGAAATTTTATTTTAATTTTTTTAAGTTTACTTAAGGGTGTTTATAATTTGTGACGTACTATTATTTACATGTTACAATTTTAGTAATATCCTGAAATCTGTGCTAGCGAAGCCACTTTAACATTCATTCCATAGAATTTGTTATCTTGCTATTAGAACTCGTGTTAATTTTCAATCTATAATGTAATTCCAGTAGCTATCGCAGTTTTCCTGTTTATTTAGTATTTTTCAAACCCTAAACTTGCAGGATACAAAAATGTTCATATTTTGACTTAATTTTTATGCATCTTCAATGTTAATGAAATGCCCCCTTCTTTTCAGCTGTACACTACTTAACTTACTGAGAGGCTCATCTTCAACACCTGAACTGTGCTAGCACACAAGATTCTCGAGTTTGTTCTCTATTGAGTATGGTCTTGAAACTGTTGCTATTATGTTAAGTTATTTTTCTAACCCCGTTACATGTGATATTTTTGACAGTAATTCTTCCAATTACGTAAATACCTTTTTTTCAGGAGTCCAAGAAAGCCATGGCCTTGCTGCGTTGTTAGAACAAGCTGGATATAGATTCGAGCAGAAGAATGGGCAGAGAGTTTTTGGGCCCCCGTACTTCTGGGACGGACCCCCGCCCGAGAAAGGCTGCGAAGTGTTCGTGGCAAACCTCCCTCGCAATGCGTTTGAGGACGAGCTGTTCCCGCTGTTCAGCAGGGCAGGGACTATATACCAGATGAGACTAATGATCGACTTCTCTGGCACAAACAGAGGATTTGGCTTCGTTCAGTTCACCAGTCCGGAAGAAGCTCGCTCTGCCATCACCACTGTTAACCAACTTGAAATACGACCCGGAGTTTGCGTCCGAGTTTTCAAATCCATCGACAATCGACGCCTGTACGTCGGCAACATAGCGAAAGAAATGTCGGCAGCTGAGTTGACCAGCTTCTTCACAAGAGAGGTTGCAGGGGTTGTTGACGTGATAGTGTACCACGCAATCAACAACAAGTCTTTAAACAGAGGATTCGTGTTCTTGGAGTTTGCAAGTCACGCAGAAGCAGTATGTGCCCGCAGACAGTTGAAACTTACATTCGTGCAGTCTGGCCATCCCTTAGTTGTAGACTGGGCAGTTCCTGAACCTGAAGTTCCAGACCATATCATGAAGAAGGTAAGGAAAACTTAAATGTAATGTAAAATATTTTTGTCTCTTTAAGTAAAATATTGTTTAATTTATATGATTTAAACTAAAGTGATAAATCTACATTTATCTTACTAAAAATATTTATATTTACCTTACCTAATATGCATGTTTTAAGCAGGGTTGGCTGATTTAAATCACATTGGTTTAAAACACGCTTTAAACCATGGTCTAAATGGTGTTTTTTTTTACAAAAGAATCAAAATAATTTTTTTAATGGAATATCTTTATTTTTTAATCAAATATTAATTCTACTCTAATAATAAAGGTTTGGTCAATAATGTTTCTTGTTATTAACATATACAAAATGTTATACTAATCAAGAGCTTGCCATTTAAATTATATGAATGAATTATAAATCGTACCCAGCAAAATACTCCTTTAAAATATAAAATTCTGTGGGAAATCCCCGACTGTACTGTAAATCTCAATTTTGTGAGAAACGCCCATTGTATGGAGAAACCTCCTGTGGGGCATTAAACCTTTCTGTGGGGAACATTAATTCTATGGAGAATCTTCCTCCTGTAGAGAAATACCCTTTCTGTGATTAAGAGTCAGTCAGATGCGCAGAGAGTTGGACTTAAATTCTTTGATGTTATAACTTTTCTGGTTCAACATGGTTGGCAAAAAGCGGGATGTGTATGTCTTTCATTTGAACATGGTGAGAACAGAAATAACTAACGTAATAAAAAAAACTGGTTTAAACGTAAAACAAACCAATTTAGAAACCTAGTTTCCCCCCCCCCCCCCTTCCCAACATCCCCACCCCTTTCGAATCAAACAATGTTAAAGTATTTCAGTAGCTGAGAGGTCGCATCATTTTGCCTTTATTTACCTATAAGCTCTTTATACACATTCATAACTATTGTATTATTTACAACATCTGGATACCAAAGTCATAATGCCACAAGTGACCGCACTCTGACACTTGAGTTAAGAGGATTGTCTCTTGGCAATCTTTTGTTTTTATTCTTTTTCCTTAGTGAACAGAAGTTGGCACCACTTTTTCCTGCAGAGATGTTTGCAGAATGTAGGTGGGGGGGGGGAGAGAGAGAGAGGAGAGGCACACTTACTGAAAATGGATCCTTGTTGTGTTTAAGGCTTGATGAGGATGGAATTGCTGAAATGTTTAGTGCTTACCCTTAGAGCATGTTGCGAAGTGTAGGGACGTTCAATAAAGTCTTTCATTAACCCGACTTCCTCGGATTGTGCGGGGGGGCTGAATGGTATCCCCTTGGAAAGGGTACCTTCCAGACTTATGGTGGCGGTAGTGTAGCTGGGTAGGAACTGGAAAGGTACCCTTTCCGATTTCTTAAAATGTTTCGGTTTTAATGCAAATATGCACTGGAAAGGTATCCCCTCGGAATGGGTAGGGGAGGACGGGGCAAGTTGACGAGCGGGGAAAGACGACGAATGACTTAGTTCCACGTCATGTTATTAGATAGCACCACCTAACAGACACTACTAGCGCTCCACACTGGTGGGCACTAAAGAATCGCACAGTGAATCAGCTGCCACCATTTAGTTGTTTGTTAGATGATGTTCGTACATTTGGTCTGACGTATTGTAATTTTCAAGAACTTCGAAGTAATATCTCATGGACAAACAGGTAAGATATTTGGTTATTCAATGCCACACATTATTACCTTAGACAATATACTTTTCTTAACCACTATATATTGTTAACCTTTTATATTTTTTCCTAGCGAAAAAATCCAATACTAATAACATTGCTGATCGGGGCAAGTTGACTGGGGCAAGATGACGACTCGTCATCTTGCCCCAAGTGCTTTTTTACAGTTTTTTAATTGTTCATGCCCTACAGGCTTTCATTAAACAAAAATTCTAATTAAAAAGTATTTAGCCTATCTAATTGTATTTTCTTCCTAGGAAATGCCTATTCATGGTGGAAGATTTCGAGAAGTTTTCACTGAAGAGCAGCTAGAATATTTAAGCAACTACTCGACAGCAATGGATAACATGTTTTTTTGGGATGACAAAGCAGCAATGTAGAAAACTTGTGTTTTACTTTGCAGAATATAGTGGAATTTCGCATCCGTTCAATGTGGAGACCAGGATGGCAGGTGAGGATTGGTTGGCTAGTTTTATGAAAAAATGTAAGTTCAGTTTTCGGAGACCAGAGGAAACATCCATTGCCAGAGCAATGGGCTTTAACAAGCCAAATGTTGACAAGTTTTTCTTAATGTTGAAATAAGTGCGGGAAAAACATAGATTACCAGCTTCTGCCATTTACAATGCAGATGAATCTGCACTTTCCACTGTATCTAATAGGCTACCAAAGGTTATTTCACCCACAGGAAGTAAGAGTGTTTCCAAGATCGTTTCGGCAGAGAGAGGAAGAAATGTTACTATTATTTGTTGCATTAATGCTTGCGGATATTACCTGCCCCCTTTTTTGGTTTTCGCAAGAAAACGGATGCGACCTGAACTTGTGGAAAGAGCCCCTCCGGGAACCGTTGGACATTGCAGTGATAATGGTTGGAGCAATGGAGAAATATTTGTGTTGTTTTTGAAACATTTCGAACTACATGTGAAACCAACCAGTGAATTTCACGTGCTGTTGCTTGTTGACAACCATAAAACACACGTAACACTGGAGGCTATAAACTTTTGCCGGGAAAATCACATCGTTATGGTCGGATTTCCACCCCACACTACCCATCGTCTTCAAATGCTGGATGTTTCCTTTTTTGGGCCATTAAAAACCTATTACAGTCAAGCTTGTGACAACTTAATGGTCACTAATCCAGGGCAAGCCATAACTGACAAAAAAAAATTGGTGAGCTACTAAGCACTGCTTATTTAAAAGCAGCTACAGTCGGTAATGCAGTCAATGGGTTCCGAGAATGTGGAATTGAGACTTATGATCCCCTTGTGTTTACTGAGCATGATTTAGAAGCAGCGAACCCCACCGATCATGATCTTGCTATGGAAAAAGCAGTTAATGAACATCAGGCAGAGAAAACTGAAGAACCAGGACCTTCAAGAAATGCTACTTCCATTGAGCCAGGACCATTAAGAAATGCTACTCCCATTGAGCTAGGACCTTCAAGAAATGACATTTCCATTAAACCAGGATCTTCAAGAAATATTTCTCCGATTGAGCCAGGACCTTCAATAAATACTTCTCCCGCAGCTTCCATTGAGCCAGGACCTTCAAGAAATTCTACTCCCGTTGAGCCAGGACTTTCAAGAAATGCTACTCTCATTAAGATAGGGCCTATAAGAAATGCTACTCCTGTTGAGCCAAAACTGTGCCGAAGTGTTTTCGATTTCAAACCATTGCCTAAAGAAAGATCATATGTGAGAAAAAGGATAAGTCATAAGCAATGTGCAAGTGTCATCACAAGCTCACCCATGAAAGCGATGCTGGTTCAGAGAAAAGCTCAGAGGATAGAACAAGAACGTTTGAAGCAATAAAGACATGAGTCTCGAGATGCAAAAAAAGGAACTGTTACTAAGAAACTGAAGTTCGACTCTCGAGAAAAATCCAAGAAGCTCCAACTTTCGCCAGGCATGACTTCAGCTCAAATATCCGAAGTGCAGTGTCTTGTATGTGATGAGATTTATGTCGACCCTCCATCAGAAGATCGGATCGAGTGTTGCAAATGCCACATATGGTGGCATGAGGACTGCTCGAACTTTGAAGGAGGAAAATTTGTTTGCGATTATTGTTTATAAAAACACCAACTCTGAATTAGTTATGTAAGTTAACTATTAATTGTAATTTTCAACAAACCAAGCCTTTAATAATATGCCATATATGTAAAAAAAGCATGTAACAATGTTAAATTAGTTAATTTACATTAGTTTGCATTCTAAGAATAAATATGTTTAAACTTGTGCAGAAATGTCATCTTACCCCGTAGTCAAAGTCATCTTGCCCCGGTAACGGGGCAAGATGGCACATTTGCATTATATTTTTAAAAGGGCAGAATTTTGGAGATAATGTAGAAATATAGATTTTTCCATGTAGTTACACCACGACAAAAGACTATTCTAATCGTGTGTGGAAAGAAGGGAATCGTATTTCCAAAATTAAAATTATAAAAAATGACGAACTCTTAACATCGCCAACTTGCCCCGTCCTCCCCTACCTTTCAGGATTTTCTGTACAATGACACAGCAGAAAATAAACTGGAAAGGTACCCTTTCCGATTTCTTAAAATGTTTTAGTTTTAATGCAAATATGTACTGGAAAGGAATCCCCTCGGAAAGGGTACCTTTCAGGATTTTCTGGTCAATGACACAGCAGAAAATAAACTGGAAAGGTACCCTTTCCGATTTCTTAAAATGCATATTATTTTCTGCTTTAAAATCCTGAAAGTTATCCCCTTGGAAAGGTAACCTTTCCAGTTTGCGACATGTTTGTGCTCGGAATGGTTGGTTAGGTTAGTTTAGTTTAGTTTAGTTTAGGTTAGGTTAGTTTAGGTTAGGTTAGTTTAGGTTAAGTTATGTTAGATTAGGTTAGGTTAGAGGGGGTTACTTTCACGATTATAAAGCAGAAAATAATATGAATTTTAAGAAATCGGAAAGGGTACCTTTCCAGTTTATTTTCTGCTGTGTCATTGTACAGAAAATCCTGAAAGGTACCATTTCCGAGGGGATACCTTTCCAGTGCATATTTGCATTAAAAATAAAACATTTTAAGAAATCGGAAAGGGTACCTTTCCAGTTTATTTTCTGCTGTCATTGTACAGAAAATCCTGAAAGGTACCCTTTCCGAGGGGATACCTTTCCAGTACATATTTGCATTAAAACTAAAACTTTTAAGAAATCGGAAAGGGTACCTATCCAGTTTCTTTTCTGCTGTGTCATTGTACAGAAAATCCTGAATAGGTACCCTTTCCAAGGGGATACAATTCTGTCGCCCCGATTGTGCTACCTGCTGTGTGTGTGGACAATGTAGTCTACTTTATTGAAGATGTCACTGTTGTATGGAATGATTCCTGTTTTGTGGAAACAATTGCTTGCAGTTTACCTTATTTCAGGGTATACATATCCATTTGCAAACAACCTGACGATCTGCAGATTAGTTATGATGTGCTTAGGTTTGATGGTCAGCCAACTATTAATTGTTTTTGAAAGGGACCTTACTACAACATCCATTGGTTGCATCTTTGATGTAGAATGAGGTGGAAAACACATAACAGAAATATAATTTTTTGCACAGTCATTTTCAGTGATGTACCTACACATGGGTTTAATGTCTTATCTAGCACTAAAATTACAAGATAATCCTTGATAGTTTGCGATCGCTACAAAATAATAAAAACATCGTTAATATGGGGAGAAAATCAGTTCTAGTCTGGTAGAGGCCTACATAGTTCCGAGGTAGGCAGGTAGGTGGTGCTAGAGGCATTTCTTTACTCTGTATGAAAATACTGAGTGTGTCACTAGTGTACAAGTTCAGTTAAAAAGTAAGGATAGAAATAAAGAATATATGTTTTCAAATAATGTTTTGAAAGTATGTTAGGCACCTGGGTATTTATAAAGTTCTAATTTTATCTGCATATCAGTGCTAGTATCGTCTGCAATGGTTTTAACTACATATTGCTGCTAAATGTGCCATATTTAATTCCAGCAGTTGCTGCTAAGCCATGCCATGTTAGCTACTTTTATTTACATGTTCTCCTTTAGCTATATTGAATTCAGAAGAGCCTCCACATTTGATTAAAAAGTGTACGCACAATGTGTATAGGGAATTGTTCCATTTTATGCTTTAGATGCACACATAGGGTGCTTAAGGAAATTTATTAAGTTCCAATTGCTCCCCCCGACATATTGGATTAAAAAAATTACCATCTTGAAATAAAACATGTAGGCATGATGCACATAGTGAAAAATTCCGTTATAAGCTTTAGATGTGTGCATAGAGTGCACAAAGGAAACCTTTACTCCCATTTTACTCTCACCATATTTGATGGAGTCGAAGGTGTCATGAGATAACTTCACGGCAAGTACATTGAAATTTTCGTAACACAAGAACACTATATATTTATACAGTTTTTTCTCCAATTTCAGTACTTAACACATTCAGAACAGTGATCAATAAAATCAAAAGTGTGCAGTAGCCTAGAGCACATAGTTGACATTTGTCTATCATATATTAAACATAAAATCTGTAATTTTCGCTCACACAATAGTCATATTAAAAAATTTACAATATGTGTTTGTGGCACACAATATATGTTCATAATTAAGATCGTACTGGAGGCGAGCTGAAGTAAGTTTAGTCAAAACCTCTCGATGCGTGTGCTCAAACAAGGGGAACTCTAGCCCTTGAAGAGAGAGTTGTCGGTGAGGATGCAGTAGAGCCTAAGTGGTTGCCTTCAACCCTTGAAGTAAAAAAAAAACATAAAACATAAGTGGTTATAAAGGATAGAAGGATAGAACACATAGGTAATGACAATTAAAAAATCGCTCTCTATCCCACACACTATCTCCCACACTATCTCCCTTACTATCTCCCTTACTATGTACCTCACTAAGTTCCTTACAATGTACCTCACTATCTCCCTCACACTCTACCTCAAACTCACTCTCACTCTCTCTATCTCTAACTACAACACTCTCTATCTCAATCTCTAACTCTATAATTCACTATCTCACTCTCTAACTCTAATTCACTATCTCACTCTAACTCTCTCTCACTCTATCTCAACCACTCACTATCTCTCACTATCTCACTATCTCACTCTCTATCTCACTATCTCACTCACTATCTCTCACTATCTCTCTCACACTCCCTCACACTCTCCCTCCCCTCACACTCTCCCTCACACTCTCCCTCACACTCTCCCTCACACTCTCTCTCACACTCTCTCTCACACTCTCCCTCACACACTCCCTCACACTCTCTCAAACCACAACATTCACGGGTGCAAAATGCAAAGCCGATAGGTGGTCGTGACATTCATTGGGGAAGGTCATATATACTTCTACAAAATTTTAGTAATAAATGTTTGTGTCATTGATGGCAAAGTTATAATTTACATATACTGTTTCCGGTCCCACTGTAAATTGCTGACCAGAAATCTTGCTAAGCATAGTGTGACTGTAGAGAAAGTTTAGGTCGAAATATCAGATGTAGGACCTGAGGAGGCTGGATTCGACGTCGCTCATACAACAGTTGTTAACTTTTGTCTAATGATGACTTAAACTAATGATGTTACCCTACACAGCATTTTCCAGGAATTGGTGAATTGGTGACTAGCTCCAAATGCACTTCAGACTTGCTCAAAAATCATTCCATGTAAGTGATGGGGCGTTGATGTAGTGTGCCGGATCAGGGTCATAAGACTGACAGTAAACAAAATGAAATTCTCAAAACACATGTCCACTTTCAAATGTTGTAGGGCATAAGCTCAGTGCATTGCAGTATACAATGTTTCACACAGCTCTAATGTTAGCATAGTTACCATCACTCACATCAGCCCCAGTAATAGCATTTTGAAATGTTTCCCTAGGAGGTAGTGTGTAGTTTATTCGTGGACTTAAAATAATTTAGGAACTCCCCCAAATCAAAGTCAAAGTGCCAATTCGAACTGCATGTGGTCTGGAAACTTGACTTAGGTGAAGCTCAGGTGACCTGGTGATAGAATACTGGCCAAAGTTTCCAGGGAAGAAGTTAAGAAATTAAAGGTGTCGATGAAATAAATACGTACTGTACGAATACTTCGCGCAGCAGTACTTGTAATCAGTGTGTACTTTATGCTTTTGTAGTTTTCATGAGTAATCCCTAAAACTACAGTTCACCACAAATAAAGAACTATCTGGCTGTACAAAATTACTAACCACTCAATTTTAAATTGAATGTTGCATCATAGTTCTGGGAATTATGGAAAATAGTTACCAGCTGGTTCTCCTGCAATCTAATTGCAGTTGGCATAGAATATTACAGCAGTTGGTCACGGTCCAAAACTGAAAAAACCAACTAGCAACATTTTACAAATATGTTGGTGTTTGATCGGCCAAGATTGCAGCAAAGCAGTGACTGGAATCTTTGCTTTCAAGAGAATAGTTTTAGCATACATTGCACCTACCCACTTCCTCATATAAATCAAGGTGGAGACTTGAGTTGACTTCCCAGTTCTCCCCTTGAAAGTACACATATCTGGTAAGCGAAGCATTTAAGGATCAAACTAAGGGAATGCTACATGCTTAAGAGGCCGTGTCATAAATTTGTGCTCCTATCTATATCAATGTTATTTTAAAAGGCAGTTTTTCTCAAAGTCTATAAGAGGTAGGGGCCGGAAATTTTGCCTACTGAAAGTATACAATACATTTAACATAACCGCCTTTTTTCAAATTTAGCTATCATATATATTATTTCTGTGATGAAAACAATATTATCAATGTTTTGATTTGTCCAGATACAGTGAAATTTTGCTTATATTTATAATTATTTAGTAAAAACTGAAAAGACCATTGAAATGTATTGCACATTACCTTTCGATCAGTGTATTCATGATCATGATGGGTTTAAAAACCTGGGTGTAATCAAGTCTTTAACTATTACATGACAACATTTATACTTAATAATTTAGAGATAGGCCTTTTCTATCCTCAGCCCCTGAGCTTTTACTATCTGGTCTGGCGACCGACCTGACACTCTTCAACCACCCCAGGGGTCTCCGATTGCACATCCCATCAAAAAAAAAAAAAAGCTGTTCGTTCATTTGTTTTTGTGTTCGAGCGAAGGTTTACTTCTCCGCAAGTGCCACAGACTTCACACATTTATGCCAAGGGAATATTCCGCTGATGTGACGCCATACGAATATATTATTCGCGACCATACAACTTTTTTGTTTGTCATCGGGAAGAAATAAAATCATGGTGTTTTTTATACAGGGAAAAACCGTCTTTTATCAAGCAAGAGTGGGGTGTTTATTTCAACTAAAAAAAAGAAAAACAGAGGGGAAAGTTTGCAGAGTTACAAAGCCTACACATGTCTATTTTAAAAGCATTTTAATGTATACTTATAGAATTGTAATAGGCTTTATATGGACTCTCACGATGCATGTGAGCATCTATAATTATCTACATCACCATTATGGCCGTTTCACAAGATCAAATATTTATTGAATTCAATCAGTTGCATTCATTGTACATGATTTTCGATATGTACATTGAATTCAATACAAATTGAAGATGTTACTCAACTAAGAAAGTAAAAATTAAATAGTCAGAACCTCCAGTATGGTTCCAAACATGCTCTTTCAAGCTGTGATGAACACGTGACAGGATGTAAAAATTACTATAACAAAATGCAGGAATTGTACATGCTTCCATTTTAATACCAATTAGTGATAACAAACATGCTCATGCAGCAGCATTTTGCAATATACATTTATAGAGAATGATTATCATGCGATTAATATACAGTTTCACATATAACAAAATCACAAATATGTCGCGTAATGAATGCAAATATAGTTATTGAAATTGACTTTGGGACTGTCAAAAAGGTTTGGGTCGCTCAATATTATTTGTGTTCTTCGACGGAGTTATACACGAGTGTGGAGGCGTTCGCTCGTGTTCCCAATGGTCATATCGGCGTGCTAAATATATATTAGTGTATTTTTGTTGCACGCTAAAAGTGAATGATTATAAACTTACTTTTGCGAAAAAAATTATTGTGGCTTAAGAAGTACATAAAACTATTAGTCATTATTATCGACGCCCGTGATGAACTTATTTGTTGTTCACGAGTCTTTCAGCTCTGAAGAAAACCTTTTTAAATTTTTATAATTTTTTAGTAATCTCAGGCCTGTTGCTTATATATGTGGGTTAAATTTATACACGCAAGGACAGTTGCGCTTGTAATGTGAATTTCAATGACTTTCATTGCATTGGTTTATCTTTGCCTTTTATCGTAGATTTGCCTTTTTTGGGGGGCCTTCTAGCCTTCGTTGTAAATTTATAATTTTTATATTTGCTAGTATGGGCTCAACGTTTTATTACATAAAATCTACGGCTTCAATCAATCTAGCATACTAGGTTTTTCTAGTAATTTTTATGGAATATATGTGCTGTAGCACTTTGTAATTTTTACCCTTAATGACCCAACTTCAATACATGCTGGTGATGCTATTTGTGAATCAATTTTACCACAGTAATTAAGTGTTGGTCTATCATATTTTAAATCTTTCTTATCAGATGCCTCACATATATTACTTTTATTTCATTCTGCACATATTTTGGTTTTGGCAACTGCGACTGTCACTTTTGACTCGGGTTGACTTTACAACCCTCTTTAACGTCTCAATCTCAATAATAATAATTATATGCCTAATTATGTGATTAAACGTAGAGTTAAAATCGTGGCCACCAACACAAATGATTACAAATTACAGTGAATAACATACCGGCAAGCATCATGTGAAGGAGCTCGTTTCAAAAAAATTATTTAACATTCTGCATGCCTGCAAGCATGCGCACGTCCCTGTGCGTTTCCTTTTGTTCCCCAAAGCTGAAGCGCGTCAGCAAGGTAAAGTACATCTCATAGACCGTAGTACAGTGCCTCACAAGTGTGCATAGCAAATGAGTCCCGATGCGAACTTGGCATTGAGCATGAACATGATTAAATATTACCATGTAGCCATCTAGCCCCGTGTGACATGGAGTTATACTCATAGGCTCATGGTTGCTACAAATAATCAGCTTAAAATGGAACAAGACAGTCTGGCGAGCTCCACTGTCCCTATCAAACGTCTTATGCATTAAATATGGTGCTCCTTGGTATCCAACATTACTACTATAGCATCCCAGGGACCTATCATTACTTTAGATTTCAAAACACACACACACACACACACACACCTATATATATTTTGAAATCCCTGGTTTTATTCTGGTTTTAAATTTTTTTTTTTCTAGTTACGTTAGTAATTTTGCACTTGTGTTGTAATTCTCATTTTTTGGCCCTTTTAGTAAAGTTGGTTTTTATGTTAAGTTCATAATTTATTCATTGTAATCGGCAAATTGCTTAGAAACATGCCTCAAGCAAATAACTGCTAAGTTGGTAAGGAAAAAAATGGTCTGGAAGGTCGGAGAACATTCAGGTTAAGTATAATTTATATTTTATTTAGTATGTTGTAAGTATTTTTAGAGTATTTTATTATATTAATTTTTAGCTGTATATTTTATAGCTTAATATTTTAGTATGGCTACCTTAGTAATGGGTAGGTAAATATAATCGTGTGCTAGAACTATTTTCTTGCTGTGTGTTGAACGGATGATAGACATGTTCTTACGCGTGAAGGTGATTGGGAAGGGGAGGTGTTGAAGTGACGAGTTAGCTATGTGCCGGCGCGGTAGATGCGCTAGCCACTGCCTGAGCTCCTCGAGAATACTTTAAACCGGGGTTTCCCCACTCCATTTACGTACGCCCCTGGGAAAACAGTATTTTTCATGGATATAACATTAACGCGTCAGCGCCGAGCCACTTGGTGTGTTCAAACATAAAATTGAGAGCAGAGCACTCGTATTGGTCTTGTATTCGCGAGACTGTTTATAAGAATGTTTAAACTCCCCCAGAACTAACTCTTTAGTGGATTTATCAAGAAATCACCACCACCGTTTACCGGACCTTTTATGTATATTTTTGTTGGTATAAGAAATCTTTCAGCACACACAGAGTTGAACTTACTGTGATAATACAATTAATAAGGTTAAGCTCGGGTTTTAATGTTTAATGTTTGTAAAATATAGCCATAATTTTTATGAGGTTTAGATATTTCTTTTTTTTTTTTACATAATTTTAGGGTAATTGTATGTTAAATTTTTTATATATTTTAATAGGGTTAAGCCTTGTTATATAGTGTGTTTTGCTAACAACTCAAGGCCATTCGTACTTTCTGTGAAAGAGATGTTTAAGTCTCGTGATCTTTATAGTAAATCGTTAAATGATAATTTTGCATTTTTTTATGCTATCTCCTATCCGTACTTCTCTATTTCTCTGTTTAAATGTTTTAAAAATTATTTTCTGGCACCATTTTAGACGCGAGAGATAGTTCTTTGAGACGCGAGAGATAGTGCTTTGATTACTGCGGTACTTAAAAATTTTGTTCGTGTGTGCGTCGCTTTTGTTTAACTTAGCTCCCCGCAGGGTGCTGGAGTTATCACAGACCCAGAGCAAGGGTAGTGGCAACAATCTGTAACATTATTTTTCTTCTGATCGGTTAGCGCATTGGTAAGAGCTCTGCCTGTAAACTCCAACATGGTCAGCATCCATTTGTTCGCTCCAAAACCTTCGCGATCGCATCTTTATACAGAATTAATATTCTCGCACCACCTACCTGCCAACTTCGGAACTAGGTAGGCCCCATAACTCTCTTTCTCTGACTGACTGGATAATTTTGATGTGGGATGCATTTGGGGAAGTGTTGGATGGAATGTGGCATGATTGGATCCTCTCTGTGTGGGAGTATTTTTTTATTATCCAGAATTGATGTGCTTCTCATACAACTGTTCATAGAGTTCACCTATAATGCATCCCGAATCACTGACTACTTCATTGATCCCGGAAAAGACCCATCAATAAGTTCTGCCTTCATTGGGTTTCTGGAAATATTTTGCATAGGCAGAACACATTGTCCTGAAGCAGATATTCTCATCACTAACCAACTTCGTCCATATGATAAGTGTGTGGAGCTCCTGTCTTGCTTTCAGGGGATCAATTTTTTTGACTTGTGTAGTGAAAAAATTAAAATACCTATTTCATATGCATAGCAGACTTTCAAATGATAGTGGTCAAATTTTATTGAGCTAAGGTTTCAAATTTTAAAATAATGTTTTTATGTTTTTACATTACCTGAATTAAATCTTTGAATAACTGAGAGTGCCTACTGAGAAAAAAAAGACACATCCACTTACTGTCAACTGCTTTATGAGCTTTTGAAAATTGCTATCAAATGGTAATTTGTTTGCTAGCTGATACAAAATTCGGTGAAGATTTTTCGCTTTCTCCCATAGAAACTGTTATACAGTAGGTATTTATTTTCTAAAAGTTGTGGCACAACTGATTTTCTCCTTATTCGATTGCCCACCGATTTCTCAACTTTTTTTGTAGTCTACTTCAAAAGTTGCTCGAGGAAAATTTAAGAATTGGCTTTCACATACTTACAGAATTATTTATTTCATATCTTGCTGATTACGTTTCAAATCTCAAAATAATCAGATAATTCTAAATTTTGTTCTTGGGACAAAATGAGGAATTGTGTGGGAAGCGAAATTACAAACATTATCTGAATTAATATAATGCTGCTACAGTAACTGGCGCCAACAACTTACCTCAAATAAGTATAACTCAGTTAACCACGCGAACTTAGAAAATACCTCAGGGGATGCAATTAAGAGCAGGACTGGAATCCTGATTCCCCCTCCCCCCCCCCCCCCCCCACAACACTAATTTTGTGCACCGATGGAGATAGATAATTTAAATATGGCTTATGTTCAAGTAGATTAAAGTTTAAAAATTTGAATCTTACTCATTATCTATGTAAATATCATAACTAACAAGCTATATCGAGCAAAAAAACAGGTTGATGTATGATTTTTTTTCCCCACAGGTAAAGGTTTTGTATGTGCGAAATTTACTCCTTTCTACAACAGAATTTATTATTTGGAATGCCATGACGTCAATTGTAGGAAATGCAGTCGTGAAAGTGAAAAAAATAAATGATTTTGCCTTTGTACATTTTACAACACGTTGTAAGGCAGAAATGGCACTCATGTTTTGGAACAGTAAGTATAATAGTATTTATGGTAAGATAGTTTTAAGAAATATATGAAATAATATTGGTTAGAATTTACTAAATTCTGTGAGTAATGGTCCATTTGCAATCTTGCATTAAGGAAATGTTCTGTGAACCATATAAATCATAATAATTTTGAAATTGTCTTAAAATTGTTGGCTGTATCAATACAAAAATTGTGAGATTCCATATTTGACAACTTAAGCAGGTAATTAATAGAGGTAATGATTTTTATGAGATGGTAATAAATAATATATTGTAGATTATAATAAAATCTACTGATAGTCTTAGTTAAATTTATCTTTCATGTTAAATACTATAAACAATCATATTTTCAACTTATTATTGTGTCTTCAGCAACGATATTAATTCAAGAGATGTCAAAAAATGCTACTAATTAAATGTTCTCCCATCTAGCTACCTTCTATCTATACACAATAATATTAAATACCACTTAATATCCTGTCACACTGTGGAATCTAATCTTCAAACACCTTCCAGTATGTTTTATCAAATAATGTTGATGGATTATGTTGTCATCTACACTATCATTAGCACAGCCATGTTTGTTTGACAGGTTGGATGACTTCAGTTTCCATCAGATATTAATGTCTAAATTTGCTCTAAAAAATGTTGAGGTTGGACAAAATCACCAATTACATTCGTACCCAGCAAAAAATGGTGTCTGTTTCCATCACAACCATTCTTTAAAATAGCGGTAAACACAAACGCGGTTATAGGTATTATAGAGGGGCAATAACTAAAATCATGTAAATGTTGTCTTATATATAAAGTACCTAATACTATATAGGTACCGAATAAGTCTGAATTCAACCGACAAAATTAGGCTGCAGGTTCATCAAGCAAAATTAAGTCAAGTTGTAAACATATACAACATACTGTCTAAATTGTTTCCTTAGACTGGTTTATTTTTTAAATAATAATAAAAAAATATTTGTCTGGGTAACATCGCTAACATCTAATTCAACGGTCAGCAACAGGCGGACCGCGGTCCGTTGCGGACCGCGAAAGGTCGAACCTCGGACCGCCAAATATTGTAATGTATTGTATATCAAGTATAAGTTAATACGTAGATAAGGTATACTATACCTTTATTAATTGAAATAATATTTTTTAAGCCACATAGAATCTAACTTAGTATTTATTCTATTTTAAGTTGCCTATAGTTAACCTGTTTTACAAGTAGCTACAACTGATATGGTATGATTAGTTTCCTATCTAGCCTGTGTGTGTGTTTGTGCGAATTAGTTATAACTGATGTGATTTAAATATTTTTAAATCTTTGTTATGCACACGAAACATCCATAGATTGAAATACGTACCATTTTTATGGATATATCTGCGGAAGCATTTCACAGCGCCCCGCGTACTTAACTTAATTTACTTTTATTTGCACTCATTAATTCAAATATGTTTATTACTTTAACGAAGAGATTATTTTAACTATAACTTTTATACATGTTTGCTATTTAACTTCTTTCAATCTGTGTTATTCTGTTAAGGATAAGACGATGATAGGAAAAGTAGGAAACGAATGGGAGTGTTTCTAGTTTAATGTGCCTCGAAAAAGTCAAATCGATAGTTGTTCCAATCGAGTGGAAGAGAGATAGATGCTGCGCAAGCGTACAATGAACGTAATGGGACACAGCGTAACGGGACAATGTGCGTTACGGGACAATGTGCGTTACGGGACAATGTGCGTTACGGGACACTTTTTCGTGCGTGCAGCCGGCGTTCATCGATTTATTAGACGTCACGTCAAAAATCTTTTTGTACCTACGTTAATATGGATCCTAAAAAGCAAAAAGTGGACAGTGAAAATAAGAGGTTTATGGCAGAATGGACTGAACAATATTGTTTTACGCTGCCTGATAGGCCTCAAGCTGTTCTAGTGTGCCTTATATGCAGTAAAACTGTCGCTATTGTTAAAAGTGGAAATTTGAAGCGACACTATGAAGCAACTCATCAGCAATTCCACAAAAACTTTCCTCTTGGCAGTGAGGGTCGTAAAGAAAAACTTCATGGAAAATATCTCGGTTCTTACAATAAAAGCACAAAATGACTAGTTCGTTGCATGAGCGAGCAAGAAAAATTCACAGAAGCAGCGTTACGTGTGTGCTGGACGCTTAATAAACACCTCAAACCATTTTCCGATTCTTAGATAGTGAAGGAATGTATGTTGGCAGTAGTCACGGCACTTTTTGAAGAAAAAAAAAAGATTTCGCTGCAATTTAAAGACATTGAGTGTAAAATATTTAGGGAAGAATACTAGCAATATTGCCGTTGAAAGGTAACACTCGAGGAGAAGATTTATTCAAGGTCATTGATGTATTTATTACTAAATCTAACGTCAGTTACGATAAAATGGTGTTGCTTTCAACTGACGTGGCCCCAGCAATGATTGAAAAAGAAAAGGTGTAGTAAAGAGAATCAGGGATAAAAATTCAGGTCTAATATATATCGTATCAGTGCATAATTCATCAGGCAGCCATTTGTGGGAAACTTAGTGATACACTGAAAGAAGTGATGAACAGCTAGGTCAAGTTAATTAATTTTATGAGATCTCATTCTGCTCTTCAGCACCGACATTTCAAAGAGTTTCTTTCTGAATGTGATTCAGCGTATTCTGACTCACTGCAACACAACAATGTTCGTTAGCTAAGTAAAGGTCAAGTTACTGAACGTTTCTGGCTAATAAAAGAACAAGTAACCTCCTTCTTGCAAAACTTAGATATGCAGGGAGCCAGGAAGAACTTTGAGTTCGTAACAAATAAGCGCAATATGCTGGTTGTGGCTTTTCTAAAAGATATTTTGAAATATTTAAATGCGCTCAACACAGAGTTACAAGGAAATGGAAAATTAATATGTGATCTGATACAAAGTGTGTCTGCTTTTCGTCGTAAGCTGGATATCTTTGAAAAGATATTGCAAGGCAATAATTTATTCATTTTCCGACAGTTTTTGAATATAATAAGGAGAACTCTGAAGAAGATATTGCAGTGTTTGTAAATTTTTTGGCCGATCTTAGGAACGAATTTGCTACAAGATTCCAAGACTTTGCAGAGATGGGCAAGCTATCTCCGTTTCTTAAATCGCCATTTGAAATTGATGTAGAGGCAGAATGGACAGATGTGGCCTCCAAGTTGTTTAATCTGTCAAAGCCATCACTTCAAATGGAAATAATTGACATGCAAGAACACGTGTCTTTGCAAATATATGATACTGTATCCACTAAAGAATTTTGGGCCAAACATGTCCCAGAAAAAAGAAAATTGCAAAAAAAAACTAGCTATCAATTTGGCCACTATTTTGGCTCGACATACGTATGTGAATCATCTTTCTCAAAAATGAAGTTTTTGAAAAACAAATATCGTTCGAGATTAACGGACGCCCACCTAGAAGACACATGTCGAATTTGCTGTTCTTTTCGAGAACCAAACGTGTCTTCACCCGCCATCGTTGCAATTTTAGTTACGGCCACCATCTTGAAAATATATATTTTTCTGCTATAAAATCAGATTATTTTAATTAAAAAAAATTTAAACATTTTAATAAAAATTACTTACACCATTTTGAAAATCTATAATCATCCCATTTTAATGTGAAATATTTTTTGTTAATAAAAATAGGTAATTAACAAAATTTTAATCAAGAGAACCTCCACCATTTAAAGTAGCCCGCCATATTGAACATCCATAATTTTTAAGCTAGAAAATCTGGAAAAGTTAAAAACAATTACTAAATAAAATTTTGATAATAAAATTTATATAAAGGTACTGGGTACGAATCCGGTGAGGTTATTCGATTAAAAATATCGATTGTTCATTCCTCCACAGAAGCCACCAGCAGACTAAACTCCCACCACTAATTCCAAGGCAGATATTATATCTGCCAGTATGATGTCACGGCAGCCGAATTGGTCGCCATCTTGGAAATTCGTAATTATTAACCTAGAAATTCGTATTCGGGAAAATTTTAAAAATAATTTTAAAAAAACACCTATTAATATAAAGAATAATTCGATTGATTTTCTTCTGCGGTTTGATATCAGACAGTACATAGTAAATTAAAATTATTAATAATATATTAAACAGTCTAAGATCCAAGATATAATAACGAAAAAAACATCAATACCACATTAAACAGCAAAACAGAGTAGTTCACACACAAGTGCAAGTCACTCATATGGTAAATACCACATGTACCAGAAACTTTGTATTTTTTTTTTCCTTGCCTCATGTACAAAAATAACCTTCAATTCATGTGAAGTTAAAAGTATTCACTTACGATCAGTCAAAGGATCTAAATTCCTCTTTAACCACAAAGATTTTAAATAAATTCTCAAGGCTATAGACAGAGACAGAGCCTGCTCGTACGAGGCACGTCTATCGGCACCTGCAAATGAACATTGACCTCGCGCGTGAGAGTTGCAGGCTAGCAGAAGCGTTGGGTGGCTGTCCAGCTACTCGCTCGAGGCACGCGACACACCGACCTTAATGGCAAAACGTTAAAACATGGTTGAAATAACCCAGTACATGAAAAGTACTTGTTGGAATTGTATCAAAGTACGAAAGTCAATAAAGGTTTTATGCCGGAAAAAATTAGGTAAAAGCTGAATTTTGGACAGTTGTTAGTACACAACTAGAAGTGTTTTTTCCCAAAAGTCCCCGCCCCTCCCCCCTGTGCTTCCCCCTCTACACCCCCTCAAAGTTCGGATTTGCCGTGTATTGGTTATACGCCGATATCTTCGTACGTTAGAGTCATAAATGGATGAATGTTTTTTTGTTTTGTTCCTTATAGTGTACTGCACAAAACTTATTCCAGCAATAATTACGCTAAAGCTACTGGTTTTGCCGTAATTCTAATAAATAGGTGTCAAATAGTCGATTTTAGCTTGCCACATGAATGGTTTTTATCCTGTAGTTTTTACGTAAACAAAAATTCACTAATATTGGTCAAGTAAAAGTTGTAGATCAATCTAAGTGCTTTAAAACGATACCTTAAATATAGCCTTTGAACTAGTAACTCACCGTCCAGGCAACCGGAAATAGATGATTGTGTCTATAAGTAAAAACTTATTTCCACATCTTTTTGCACGAATCTTTTGTAGTTTTTAAAACTTGCACATTACAAACTTTTAACATCGAAACATGTTAACACAAAACATAAAGTTACGAAAGTAATCTGCACTAAAAAGTCTTGTCCCTTTCCCCTCCCTGCATATATACAATATATATACATACATACAGGTATATACACAAACCCACTCAAACGAATTGATTAAATTTTATTTGCGCCAGTTTTGGTTCGGGGGGAATTTTTCCCTTACCCTTTTGAAAGTAAGGGTAGTTCCATTATCCACCACCTATGGACCCGCCGTGTTCCGGACTGGCCACAACCGGCAGCTGTTTGAACACTTTTCAGGTACAGACATAGTGTATCTACCATGTTAACAAACAGCATCACGGACCTCCCACCCACCACAAATACAGCAGATTTTTCTTTTCTGACATTAAAATTTGCATTCTTGATTAAATTGACGAGTCTGAGAAATATTACAGCAATTATTTTTACAAAAAAAAATTATAAATCATAAGGTGAATCATCTGTGTTTTCGTTTGTAAATCCAGGCGAGTTGTAGCACGACAGACCACTGCAATTCTCACACATTGCAGTACACTGCAAATTTGATTTGCGGCACCGACAGTAATTTCCACATCCCAGTTTACACGAGCAGGACACTAGAAATAACAGATCGTTGGGTGCGAAAGGTTTTGAGCTGATGGTTGGTTTCAAGGTTTTTTTGAGACATCCATTCTTTTTGGCCACTTCAATTTCCCATCCCCATTCAGTGGGCGAAAGTCTGTTCCCTAACCATGTTTGAACTTGTAAGTATACCCTAAGGAGATGTTCACGACAGGCTTCTGACGTTGGAGGAAGTTTCGCCAAGTCAAAATTTGATCTCAAGGCCGACTTTTTGGTTAACGTCGAAAACCTGTAGTATCTGGCTTCATTCAAGTGCGAGTATTTACTCAACCCATACAGTCCAAGAACAAATTTTTCCCCATCTACCAGTATTTCGGTTTTAGTAGAAAAATGTGCTATGAAAGTTCTAGCCAGTTTCTCAGCTTCCGGTGACTTCAACATTTCAGTAGCTTTATTTTTGCCTACACCAAAGAAACATGAGGTTGCATCACAACCAGTCAATGCATGAGTAAACAAAAGAAGTTTCCTGGTGTGTTTGAACTTTTCTGTCAAAGTTGCTATGTCATAAAAAACTGTCACAGGGTTTTCACCTCCCTTATGTTTGCAGAAATACATTTTTCGCTTTTCTGGGGCAAGAGCAGTTAAAAGTACTGCCAGGTCTGTATCAGAGCCACATACAACTACTTCAGCAAACGTGCTTAGTTTTTTTATAGCTAAATTTACTATATCTATATCAGCATCTCCTTCGCTTATAAATGTTTCAAGTCCTTTGTTTTTTAGTTCAGATGCAAGTGAAGTTATCATTCTTGTCTTGTTCTTTTTATTACTCAAAAATTCTTCTTTTCCTGTAACACACTTTGTGTTGTCATCAAAAGTTATATCACATGAAGATTTTTTCGCGTATCTCCGGTTTTGTTCTTCTTGTTTCGTTGTGGAATCTTCCGGGTATCCATCAAAAACAACTGTTGTATTTTCTCCGTATTTTGTCAGGACATATGTACAGTAACTTTGCATTATGTCTCCATATGTACAGTTTTTTGGCCAAAGAATGCAGTGAAGAAGAAAACCTCCATCCAAGACAATTGCTGCATCACTTAGATTTAAATCATTTACAATACCCTCCTCAAAATGTTTCATCAGTTTTGACTTGGCCCCCTTTCGTAGAGAACTGCATCAAAAAGGGATGGTGGACGAGGCGCCAATTCATACTCAAGATATGATTTTAATTTTGTTGGGCTGTCACAAACACATAAGATGCGGTTAAATAGCTGTTGTGAATTCACAATTACCTGCTTTTACCGAACATTAACCGATTTTTGCATCGCCTGCGTTTTTACCATGTTTTTCCTATGAAGTTTGAGCTCCTGAAAGTTTTTCCCTTTCATATTTTCCATCGCTGCAACACCTTTTTCGTAAGCTTGGTCACAGTCTACAGAGTCGTCTGATACCAATCCAGATGATAACGATACCAGTTCTCCAGAAAATTTTGAGAATGGGTTATGTTCTTGAAGCCATGAAGTAAACTTTTCGACATCTGCCAGGTCTCTCGTTTTTCTTGACTCCCGGAGCTCAACATGTTGTTCACTGTATGATATGGAAGTCCCCAAAAATTCCTCAACAGCTTCGTGTACTTTAAGATAGAAAGGTGCTCCAAGAATCCATTTTGACAGAGTGCTGTCTGTTATACCTCTACCATGAGTCAAGCCTCCAACAGCTTTCATGGGACGCATGAGGCACTGTTCAATACACATGTCGGACCATGTTCCAGACCAAAACTTGCCACTTCGCCGTATTGTGAACATTCCATTATTTACGAACAAATCGAGTTCCTTCTCAGATAGCTTCGTATGAAGTTTTATCATTTCCTGCACATAGAGATGAGCAGACTTCGCATACGGCAAGTGTCCAGCAGCATGGAAATATGGAAGCATTTCGATTGTTGTATTTAAGTGTAAATCCCAATTTCCAGACCTCTCTGCAAAAATGAACTGTAGAATGAGGTCAATGCAGTTCAAGAGATTCACCCACAGCTTGGCAGTTCTGCTGGTTGACTGTATGTTTTTCAAGGAATCGTTTAATTTTTGTAAAGTACATGTGACGTCAGGTTTTCTCAACATTTCTTCGGGCTCTGTTTCCTGAATAAGTAACTGTTTGGAAATGTTCTCCAAATGAATAATGGCATTTTGAAAATCGTCGAAGCTGTTCCTCATTACATTTATGATCGCAGAGGCCGTAAGAGTGTAAGCTCTGATGCATCTTGAATATGCACGTCCATTCAACATGTGATTAACTGTTGTTTGACCATATACAGCAGCCCACAAACTTTCTAACCCACTTCCTTCCATTATTCGACCTATTGAGCCCATAAACGACATTAACAAATGAAAACCACCCAACCTCAAAACAATCTTCGATATGTCACTTGATCCTTCTGCAGAAGACACTATTTCAAAAGCTTTCAAAAAAAGCGGCTGATCAAATGTAACTATGCATGTCTGGTTGCGTTTCTTGCACTGTTCTGCTGCAAAACACAGTGCTGTGAAAATCGTAGATGGATTACTGGGATTTAAATTTATGAATGGTACACCCATTATATATGAGGATTCACAATCGTCCATGTGACTTGTTATTGTGTTCATAAAACCATTCCATCCTTGCTGAACCTTTGTTCCAGCAAGCCACATCCAATTTAGAGGAAACAAAATGTTTGATGGCTCATTTATAAGACTTCTAGCTGATTTAAGTTCGTTGAAATCCTTAAGTATGATAGCTTTGAAACCACACCGACTGTTTCTTTTCGGGTAGGAACATAAACGGATACATTCTTTGTTGAATTTTCCAGATGTTATTCTTTCAACCTGGATATGTGTTTCAACACTTGCACTAGGTGTAATACACTGAATTCCTCCCATTGCATGAAATGTGTTTAGGCCATCAAGTGTACGGATATTTATATCAGCATTGTCAAACACATACTGTATGAATGCTTCTTCATTTACTTGAGGGGAACCAGCATTTATAAGAGAATTCATGTAAATAGATGCTTCATGATACGACACACATACACCCATAGATGACAATAAGTCAATTAGATGTTTAGATCCGTACAGTCTATGAAGTGTTAATGCTAGGCTAGTTTGTATTGGAGATAAGAATGATCTTGGTCGTACAGTTGATATTACTGCATGATTAATTACAGCACACTTTCGACTCACTGCTTTTGAATCCACAGTGTTTTTCTTTTTCGTTACTCTTTGCATGAAAATTTTCAAACTATCTGGAACCAAGTTTTCTCCACCTGATCGAATTTCATTAACATTTGGGTATGTTTGTGAGTCATACATCATCTTCTGTATATCTTCTTTAATTATATCTGCAGCAGCTAATACTATCCTCAGTCGCTCTGTTGCTGGGTCACTTTCCCTATCGCGGTACCACTCATCCATAATTTTGTTAACTGTCTCAGACAAACAAAAAACATTTTTTCGTCCTGGTGTACATGACACAACTAACCTTTCCTTAAAATGTTGCCGTAGAAGATTTGTTATATGTTTATCTGAGTACGTTTCTTCTTGGCCAGAAATTTTTTTCAGAATGTCTTTTATCTCGCTTATTGTGTATTGACATTCATCACTGTTCTCGATATGCTCACACAGCATTGCAAATGAATCTCCAAATTTACATTTCGGTCTTCCAACAGGTCCCTTAGGTGATATAATTTTAGAAAAATTTGTGTGACAGTTTCTGTGATAGCGTGCTTCTGGTGAAACAAGGTCGTTTACACTTAGCAGTCTGGCTCTGACTCTCTCACTCCACTCATCATTTCGTTCATCACATTTCCTTAAAAAGTTTTCTTTTATTTCTAATGTTGTTATTTGGTGAATTCCTACCCTACGCTCCAAAGGAACTTTCAAATCAACAATGGCCGTCTTGCCACAAATAAAGCAGTTACTTTTGAAATCAAACTTTTCTTCTGAACTTCTCAAATAGCATGAAGATGTCGGCAGCTGTACGTCACTGGATTGTGTCAATGCAATAGCAGCTTTGATACTTGTTGGTCTTGTGTAGTTTTGCCTGCATACACTGTGAACCCTAACATTAGTTTTCCCTTCCAACTTTTCATGCAGATTGTCTTTCCGGGATAAACTTGCATCAATAATCGTCTGTATACCTTTCGTCACAATTACAGTTCAAGCTCCTTGCCACAAAAAATACACAGTGAATTAATTGTGTCCATTTTTAACGTCAATATGAGCCGATCAAAAAGCCAATTTGTTTTATCTGAAATCAAAGTTATAGCATTAATATTGTTTTTGTAAGTAATACTACGAGTACTAACAAAGTTAGCTAAGAATGTGTTCTGATTGGAACATTTTACTATCAAAATTATGGTTCTGATTATTTGGCATTACGTAAACCAATTGCCTTCACACTTAAATATATAATTTTTCTATCTGCATTTTGCTAATTTAAATGAAAATGACCAAGTGCTACAAATACCATCATTAACTAAATCAACATACCTATTTATTAACGTCGTAATAGTAATGCAATTATATATGTTAAGATTTATTAATGCTAAAGGGACTAACTAGCAAGGCACATATTATTAACAGTTATTTAAAGAAATACTTTGGGTATTATTCCATTACAGCAAATTGCTTGGGATAAATTAAGAGACGCATGCAAACACAGGCCCAGAGAACCAATCAAGAATTGGTTATTTTCTGCGAAATTTTATGTGCATTTTCATGTGTACTTAGTTAACTATGACAACTTTTCTTAGAAGGAACTTCTCAGCGTGTCACTGTTTGTGTGCGTAAAACACTAGTTTTCTGTGACATATGGTTTGGCTGCAGTGGTGTAAGTCGATAGAGAGAAGTTGCGTTATTATAATTAATGTAATGAAAAGATTCACATAATTAAATATGTTAACCAGTTGCCGTCGTCCGGGGTCTCGGGCTCGAGTCCCGGTGTGGCTCCTAGTGGGAAAAGGCGGTTCTTGATCTGTGTTGTCCGGGTGGGCGCCAGACTAGCTCGTTTCTAGTCGTGAATTTGGGGTCGTGGATGTATGTGCCCCTGCGTGGCCCACTAGGGCCGGCGGCGGTGTTGCGTGAGATGATTTTAAATAAGAGACGTGGAGTTGAGGTGGCGGTGTCGTAACTTTTATTCAGAGGAGCGAGTCGTACACAATACAACACTCTACAGAGGTCCCCGGGGGGTTTTACTTGTTATTCCGTGGCGCCGTATTGTTTGTGTTCCGCGTTACGTGGCCTCGGATGCTGTTATGTCTCAGACGTCTCACTGGGTACGCAGGTAACGTAATTTCGTAACACAAAGGCGGGACACAAAATACACTGAATTAAGGGGGCGCGTACAGGTTACGTGGCACTCGTTACTCGGGTAACGTAAGTTAGCAATACAAAACACGGGATACAAAAATACACTGGATTAAGGGGCGCGCACAAGTTACGTGGCACTCGTTACTCGGGTAACGTAAGTTAGCAGTACAAAATACGGGATACAAAAATACACTGAATTAAGGGGCGGGCGATTGGAGACGGCCAATCCCGTATGCAAATGTCTCGGCGCGGGTGTTGTGCATACTGTTACGATTTCCCTGCGGGTTCGTAAAGGATAGCCCAATTAATAGATTTTATTTCACACACACAGTTTTATTTATTACCACTACTTGTCACTTACAATTAATCTTCTAAGATGGCAAATAATTAACTACACGTAAAGAAATGTCAATTCCCCAGTCACTCGTTTCACACACCTCGCTGGGCCGCACTTCCGGCGCAACTCTGACCGCAGCACCCCTCGTGGGTCTCCGCCGCGGGACTCCGTCGCCGCACTCCGCCGCCGCCGTCACACCCTTCGCCGAGATCCCACACGACGCCTCACTCGGAACTTCACTGACTCCGCCGCGCCCGCGACTCTATCGCCCGGAAACTCCGCCGCGGGAAAACTCCCGACTCCACTGAACTTACTCACTCACTGCCCTGGAACCTTCGTCCAAGGGCTTCGCCACTCTGCCGCACCTGCGGCACTATCGCCCGGAAACTCCGCCGCGGGAGAACTCACTCAGTCACCGACTGACTGACTGACTGCCCTGGAACCTTCGTCCAAGGACTTCGCCACTCTGCCGCACCCGCGGCACTATCGCCCGGATCTCCGCCGCGGGAGAACTCACTCAGTCTCCCTCTCTGACTGACTCGAAGGTCGGCCCAACCTCCTTAAATAGCCCTTGGGTTCCCATCCAGAACAATCGGGCATGTCTCCGAGATATCTCGCGACCTTCGCCGTCGAAATGCCCAGAAACGCGTCGTGAGTCCTCGAAGGACGCGGTGGCTGCTCTAAGAACGCCGATAAAGGCGTCTGAGTCCTTTTATTCCGCAGTGCGGCCTCTTTTAAGTAACCCGATCTGAGGCAGGTGCGCGCTGCGACGGTCAGGATGTAGCGAGATAGTATGACACGAGATACCAGGGAGAGGATGCGGGTGGAAGGGGGCGCAGACAGGCCGAACGAGTGCGGCGACGCCAAGCACTGCAGCCAAGCGCGCTCGTAACATTGCCCCCTCCTTAAACCTGTTCGTCCCGAACAGGTAATGCATCTCCTCCTGGAGGTCCCCATGCTACTCGAAGTTTAGGTCTCCTGCCGTTCCTCCATCGCGAGCTATACAGTCTCACCAGGTAACCCTCTCTCTCATTAGATGTAGCTTCTCTTGTCGCCCGGCGACACTTCTGGGTCGCAGATTCCCCATGTCGTTCAGTCAGCTGCCCGAGACGGACCGACCATTGCCTTGGAAGGACTCGATACTCTTGAGAGCATTGCTCGTTGCCTCCCAATGGTTCGCTTGTTTCTTCCCTTTTTCTCTCTGTTTGTTCTCTCGTAGCTACTTGTTCACAAAGCATTTCTTCCCAGCTCTTCTTCGTCTCTTCTTGGTTCCTCATTCCCTCTTTGTTCTCATGAATATCGTCTGGACTGCTTTCAGTTACTCCTTGCACCATCTTCTTCACTCTTTGTGTTCTCATTTTCTCTTCTCGGTCTTTATTCCCCTGTTCTTGGTTCTTCTTCACCTCTTCTTGGTCTTCCTGTGTTTCTTCTTGGTCTTCCTTCGTTTCTTCTTTGCACTTCTCTATCTCTTCTTGACTCATGTACATCTCTTCTCGGCTTTTCTTCAGCTCTTCTTTCATCTTCATGTCCTGACTGTTCTCCTCTCCTTGGCTAATGTCCTCTTCGCAGTGTTCTTCGCTGTTCTCTTCGCTGTTCTCTTCGCTGTTCTCTTCACTGTTCTCTTGACAGGTCTCCTCTCGGCAGGTCTCCTCTTCGCTGGTCTTCTCTTCGCTAATCTTCTCTTCGCTAGTCTTCTCTTTGTAGTTCTTCTCTTCACTGTTATTCTCTTCACTGTTATTCTCTTCACTGTTCTCTTCTTGGCTGGTCTCTTCTTGGCTGGTCTCTTCTTGGCTGGTATCCTCTTGGCTGGTCTTCATTTCTCTGTTCTTCTCTTCGCTGTGCTTCTCCTGACCGGTCTTCTGTTCGCCGTTCTTCTCTTCGCTGTTTTTCTCTTGGCTGTTCTTCCCTTCTATGCTTATCTTCACTTCGGTCTTCATTTCATTCCTCATTTCTTCTTGGCCATGCTTCAGTTCTTCCTGACCCTTCTTCATTTCCTCTAGGCTATAATTTGACCCGCTCTTCTTTTCTTCATGGTGGTTCTTACTCTCCTTCCTTCCACTCTTCATTTCTTCCGTAAATTTCTTTATACTAGTTACCATTTCTTCCTTAAAGTTCTTTGTACTAGATACCATTTCTTCCTTAAAGTTCTTTATACTGGCTAACATTTCTTCCTGACCCTTCTTCATACTGGCTAACATTTCTTCCTGGCCCTTCTTCATCTCGTCCAGCCTATTCTCCATTTTCTCCTGGCTACTCTTCATCTCCTCCAGCCTATTCTCCATTTTCTCCTGGCCATTCTTTATTTCTTCCCTGTTACTCTTCATTTCATTCTTCATTTCTTCCCTGTTACTCTTCATTACATTCTTCATTTCTTCCTGGCCACTCTTCAGTTCGGCCAAGAATGCCAGGACATTCTTAAGCTCATCGGCAGCCATCTTTCTTATCCACATATACTACAAGCCTAAATAAATTTTTTTCTAATACTGTTCTTAATTTTAAATGGTCTAGCCGAACCTTCTAATTAAACTAACGATAACTCTATTACATTCAAAACTAACACTGACTACAGTATACTCAAACTAACTCTAGAAAATTTCAAATTCACTAAAGTTCTAAACACTAACTATATTCTCGTAAACTAAACTATATCCTTAACTTTTATTCTAATAATGTAACTGAATCATAAATCTATTAATTAGGGCTATCCCACTTCTGACACCAAAATGTTACGATTTCCCTGCGGGTTCGTAAAGGATAGCCCAATTAATAGATTTTATTTCACACACACAGTTTTATTTATTACCACTACTTGTCACTTACAATTAATCTTCTAAGATGGCAAATAATTAACTACACGTAAAGAAATGTCAATTCCCCAGTCACTCGTTTCACACACCTCGCTGGGCCGCACTTCCGGCGCAACTCTGACCGCAGCACCCCTCGTGGGTCTCCGCCGCGGGACTCCGTCGCCGCACTCCGCCGCCGCCGTCACACCCTTCGCCGAGATCCCACACGACGCCTCACTCGGAACTTCACTGACTCCGCCGCGCCCGCGACTCTATCGCCCGGAAACTCCGCCGCGGGAAAACTCCCGACTCCACTGAACTTACTCACTCACTGCCCTGGAACCTTCGTCCAAGGGCTTCGCCACTCTGCCGCACCTGCGGCACTATCGCCCGGAAACTCCGCCGCGGGAGAACTCACTCAGTCACCGACTGACTGACTGACTGCCCTGGAACCTTCGTCCAAGGACTTCGCCACTCTGCCGCACCCGCGGCACTATCGCCCGGATCTCCGCCGCGGGAGAACTCACTCAGTCTCCCTCTCTGACTGACTCGAAGGTCGGCCCAACCTCCTTAAATAGCCCTTGGGTTCCCATCCAGAACAATCGGGCATGTCTCCGAGATATCTCGCGACCTTCGCCGTCGAAATGCCCAGAAACGCGTCGTGAGTCCTCGAAGGACGCGGTGGCTGCTCTAAGAACGCCGATAAAGGCGTCTGAGTCCTTTTATTCCGCAGTGCGGCCTCTTTTAAGTAACCCGATCTGAGGCAGGTGCGCGCTGCGACGGTCAGGATGTAGCGAGATAGTATGACACGAGATACCAGGGAGAGGATGCGGGTGGAAGGGGGCGCAGACAGGCCGAACGAGTGCGGCGACGCCAAGCACTGCAGCCAAGCGCGCTCGTAACAATACTGTGGTGAAACACGCACCGCAATTAGTTTGTCCAAGTTCCCTTGCGGGTTTGTGGTCAGCGCCGTGCGCGTGACCTTAAACAAAGTTCTGTACGTTGCGGGAGACGGCTCGTGCCGTATGCTGAAGAGCAGCCCCGCTGACCAAGTGTGGTGCGGGGTGTCCTTAAGTTGATGCGGCCGGATTAGGTCCAGGACCGAAAAAAGGGACCGGGTACTCATGGAGAGGTTAAGTAATAAAAGGGGTTTGGTTAATTAGTGACTATATTTACCGGACGTTACTTTCAATGTAGACAAAGGATGTTGCCTCTCCGTGGGAGGTAGGTCCGCCCCGGTCCATGAGCTGCGCTGAACTGCCGAACTGGCATGGCGTCCGAGGGAGGCTCGGCCTCTCTCGCGCCAGGCGTGACCTCATTACGCTAGACTCCAAACGGGTGTGTCTGGAAGAGATTTTATTGTCGCTAAAATCCTCATTTAATGTTTCAGGAGGAATGGGTACGGTTCTTCTCTTGTCTACTCAGGTTTCCGCGGCTTTGTCTTTAATTGCTGTTCGGGTCGCCTGACTCGGGTGGGCCATGGCCAGGGGTGTGTTCCGTTAGCGGGAGCGTATACTGGCGGGTGCAGGTCGGGCTCTGGGGTGGTCGTCGGCCAGACGACGTCAAACGCCCCCCCCCCCCTGTGAAGCGCGACCTTGCGCCACTTATGGTCCCGCTAACATGGGGCCACCCCTAGCTCCGGCCGCTCCATCCCGGCGTGGTTCGCGGCTCAGCAGCTGGTTGGCTCCGCGTACTGGACCTGGTGATCAAGGCCGACTGGGCCAACGTGCGCGCCGCCCCGGTTGCCGTCGTGGCAGGCGTGCCGGGGGCGGCGTCGCAGCGCCTGTGCGGGGTCTGCGGCTGATAGGGTCAGCGCACTGGACCTGGTGATCGTGGCCGACTGGGCCAACGTGCGCGCCGCCCCGGTTGCCGTCGTGGCAGGCGTGCCGGGGGCGGCGTCGTGGCGCCTGGGCGGGTTCAGCGGCTGATAGGGTCAGCGCACTGGACCTGGTGATCGTGGCCGTCTGGGCCAGCGTGCGCGCCGCCCCGGTTGCCGTCGTGGCAGGCGTGCCGGGGGCGGCGTCGTGGTGCCAGTGTGTGGTCAGCGGCTGGTAGGGCCAGCGCACTGGACCTGGTGATCGTGGCCGACTGGGCCAGCGTGCGCGCCGCCCCGGTTGCCGTCGTGGCAGGCGTGCCGGGGCCACGTCGTGGTGCCGGTGTGTGGTCAGCGGCTGATAGGGTCAGCGCACTGGACCTGGTGATCGTGGCCGACTGGGCCAGCGTGCGCGCCGCCCTGGTTGCCGTCGTGGCAGGTGTGCCGGGGGCGGCGTTGTGGTGCCTGGGCAGGGTCAGCGGCTGATAGGGTCAGCGCACTGGACCTGGTGATCGTGGCCGACTGGGCCAACGTGCGTGCCGCCCCGGTTTCCGTCGTGGCAGGCGTGCCGGGGGCGGCGTCGTGGCGCCTCCTAGCTCCGGCAGCAGCTCCACCCGGGTGGTGCTCGCGGTGGCCGCAGTTGGTAGGGCCCGAGCACCTGTCCCGGGTCGTCCCACGCCGAACATCCGGGGGTCGACTCGTCGAGGTGGCCTTGCGGCTGACAGGCTCCGCGCCCTGTTCCCAGGCGTAGTCGGCCAGGCGAACTGGAGGTCTGTGGGCCCGTCGGGGTCGTTCCGCGGGCTCGCTGGCGGGTTCGCTTGTCCCCAGTCGATGTCCCGGTCCGCGGAGGTCCTCCTTCGGCGGCGGTTGACAGTTCGTGGACTGGTACGGGGTCCGTTCCCGTTCGGGTATGGCGGCTGATGCTGAGGCGGCGATCTCCGAGTCGGTCTCTCCGGGTTGCGTGACGATCGGCGTTGGCCCGTCGTCGTTGCATGCATCGGATTGACCTATGCTGTGCGACAGCTCGGCGATCTCCACGGCCTCTTCGTCCTTGCCCCGTGGGTAGTATTGCGGTGGGGGGCTCTCGTACACCACGCTCCCCTCCCAAGGTACCACTGCCGTCTCCGGTGCGTCCTCGTGGACCTCTTCCGGCTCGTCTGGCACGTCGTGGGCGGGGTCGCCCCCGGTGTCCCCCGTGGCCGTGCTAAGTGCGTAATCGTCGAGGTACGTGGGCGGGCGCCGCCACCGCCGTGGTTGTGGCCGGGCCTCGTCGTCTGACGCGGCCTCTGCTGGTGATGTCACGGGCGTGTCCGCGGGTTCGTCGCGGGGCCTGTTGGACGTGGTGTTCGTGGACACCAGGGTGCGGTATGGGCGTGGTTCGGGTCGGCTCCTAGCGGGGGTCGCTTCTGGCGAGTCGTCCTCTTCCTGGACTACGTCGCTCTCCGGCTTACGGCGTCCGTTTTCGTCCGGAGTGGGGGGTGTGTCTCCGTCTGGGTTCCTCTCCCCAGGTAGGGCGGTGAGCCGGATGTCGTCCCTGTGCACCTTCTTCAGGCGCCGTCCCTCCATGCGGGCTAAGTACGTCGTCCTGCCTAGTCGTCGCCGTACCGTGTATGGCCCGCCCCAGCGCGGGGCCAGTCCCGCGCAATAGTTACGGGGTGCGGCTGAAAGTGGGTGTAGTCGCGCGAACACCTGATCGCCGACCTGCACGGCGGGTGGAGGATGATCTGTGGTTGGGGTGATCCGGTTGGCGTACCTCTCCTGTCTACGTCTTGCCTCGTCGTGCAGAGTCACCCGTCGTTGGTCACGTTCCTCCGTCGTCTCGTCGGGGTGTGGAGTGCCGTGTGTGGCCCATTCTCCCGGTAAGGGCAGGTTGTGGCCCTGTATCATTTCGGCCGGTGTGCGGCCGGTTGCGGCGTTGGTGCGGCGTCGTACACAGAAGAGGGCGTCAGCCACGTGCAGGTCCCACTGCGTGTGGTCCGCCCCCAGCCGGATCCGGAGCTGTGCCTTCAGTTCCTGGTTCCGGCGCTCTGTCGGGTTCGCTCTCGGGTGGTAGGCGGGCGTCGTGTGGTGCTCGATCTGGTGTTCGTCGCACCAGCCCTTCCAATGTCGCCCCAGGAACTGACTGGCGTTGTCCGTCAACACCGACTGGGGGTATCCCCAACGTGACAGGAACTCCCTGGTCAGCAGGCTGATGATGGTAGGTGTGCGCACGTTCCCGCATGGATACGCCTCCGTCCACCGCGTGAAGAGGTCTGTCACGACGAGGAGGAAGCGTTTGCCGCGCGGCGTGCGGGGGTAGGGGCCCATTACGTCTAAGGCTATCGTTTGGAAGGCGGTGGTGGGTTCCCTGGGTCGTTGTTGCTCCTCGCCGTCACGCCGCCTCGCTTTCCTCGCCTGACAGACCTCGCATTCGCGCACGTACGTACGTACGTCGTACGTGACGCGGGGCCAGTGGTAGTGCCGGGTGACTTCTCGTCGTGTCTGATCGGTCCCCGGGTGTCCAGCGAGGTCGTGGTCGTGGAAGAACCGAAGGACCGCTTCTCGGGCTTCCGTCGGGACGTAGGTCCTCCAGTCTTCCTGGTGTCCGGGTGTGTGAGTCTGAATCAGGCTGTCTTGCACGCGCCACGCCTCATGTCCGGCGGTCGCTTGCTGGCGGCGTCTTGCCGCGTCTATTGACGTTTCCTGTGCTCGACGTACCCGGTCTTGGACGTCGGCCACGGTGTTGGGTGGGTCTTCGTCCCCGTCCGCGTCGGCCGTGATGCGCGCGCATGCCGAGTCGTGCGATGCGTGTCCGTGTGGTGTGTCCGGGGGTAGAATCTCCTCCCAGTCGTCCTCGTCCGTCAGCTCTGTTCGGTCGTCGGGTTCCCGCGACAGTAAGTCGGGGAGCTGGTTCTCCGTGCCGGGAACGTGCTCGACGTCGAAGTCGAACGACTGGAGGAATAGCGCCCATCGTATGAGTTTGCCTTTCCGCCCCTGCATCGTACGCAGCCAGGTGAGGCAGCTGTTGTCCGTCCTCAGTGTGAAGCACTTCCCCTCCAGGTGGGGCCGGTACTTCTTCATGGCCCAGACTACGGCTAGGCACTCTTGCTCGTTGCTGTGGTACCGGCGTTCGGCCGGTCCGAGCTTTGCGCTAGCGTAGTCGATGACCTCGCGGACCCCGTTCGGGTCCGTGTGGAAGAGCACCGCGCCCACACCGAGTGCGCTGGCGTCGGTCTGGAGGTAGAGGCGGCGTCCGGGGTCTACTCGTGTGAGGGTGTGACAGTGAGTGAAGGCGGCTTTTATTTCTTCAAAGGCGCGTTGCGCGGGTTCGCCCCAATGGTACCGTGCCCGTGGTGACAGGAGGTCGGTCAGCGGTGCGATGGTACGGGAGAAGTCGGGAATGTACCCCCTGAGCCAGTTCACTAGGCCGATAAACCGTTGGAGTTGCTTCCTCGTCCGCGGTGGTGCCGCCTCAGCGATCTTGCGCAAGTGAACGGGTTGGGGTCGATTGCCAGCCGCGCTTACTAGGTGGCCCAGGAATTCGACCTCCTGGGTCCCTATATGACACTTGTGGTGTGCGGCTGTGAGATGGTGTGTGGCTAAGCGTTCTAGGACCAGCGCCAGGTGTCTGGCGTGGTCCTCCCACGTCTCGGAGAAGACGATCACGTCGTCGAGGTACGCGATCGCAAACCGGCCCAGGTACCCCTCCAACACTCGGGTCATCATTCCCTGGAACGTGGCCGGTGCGCACTTTAGCCCAAAAGGCATGGCGCGAAATTGAAACTTCCGCCCGTCTGGTATCGTGAACGCGGTTTTCCCCCTGTCTTCCGCCCGTATGGGCACTTGCCAAGACCCAGCCTTCAGGTCGAGCGTACTGAAGACTTTCGCGCGGCCGAGTCCGGCTACGGCGGCGTCGACGCTGATTTGAGGTGGGGGTGAGCTAATCGTGATCGCGTTTAGCGGCCGAAAGTCGACGCAGAAGCGTAGCGAACCGTCTTTCTTTGGGGCTAATACGACGCAAGCATTGTAATGACTGTTGGACGGTTCGACTACCTTGTCGCGAAGCATGTCCGCCACTTGCTCCCGGATGGCCCTCTGCTCCCGGAACCCGTAGCCTCTCGGGGCCTCGTGTACTGGGTTGTCGTGGGTGGTCGGGATGTGGTGTTCGGTGATGGTGGTGCGCTTCAGTGGGTCGGCTACCGCGAAGACGTCCTGCCTTTCTGCCAACACGCGTTCCACTGCTGCTCGGTACTCGTGGGGAACGTTGTGGCGGAACTGGTCTAAGGTTACTTTCTCCCCCTGACTCTCGGGGGTAGTGCCTATGGCGTACACCGTGAGCCGCTCGCGGGTGCCAATGTAAACTCGTCTGGGTTTCATTTCGATCACCGCATCTTGTCTCGCTAACCATGGTTGGCCTAGTACTATCCCTTCGTGTAAGTCCTCTACCACTAGGGCGGTTACCGTGGTGACGTCCCGAATGCGTACCTCGAGTTTGGCTTGCCCCACTGTCCTTCCCGGTTGCGTGCTGGTTGCTAACCGTAACTCGGCTTGGTGGGGCTGCAGCGCGCCGGGGGGTACCAGGTGGGGGGCCACAAACACGTGGCTCGCGCCCGTGTCTACCAGGGCCGCCGTGGGTTGTCCGTTGACTTCCACGGGGATGCGGAGTAGGCCGTCGCGGGGACGGACTAGCTGGTTTAGTTGCGGTGTGGCTATTTCCGCGGCGGGTGTGGGTTGGCTCGGTTTGCTCGGAGGCGCGGGTTTTACCCCCGTGCCCCCGGGTGGGCGTTTCCCGACGTGTTGGTGACGTGTGGTGTTTGCCGGTGTGGGCAGTCGACATGCCAGTGGCGGGTACCTGCGGGGCAGCCCAACTGGCATCGCGGTAGTGGGGGTTCCTGCTGTGTCGATGACCCATCGGGCCTACCAGGTGGTGGTGTGTCCTCGATGGCTCGTCGCGGGCGGTCGGGTGGGTAGCCCCCTGCTTCCCGGTTCTGGACGCTGGCTATTCTCTGACCCATTGGGCGTCTGGCCAGGTCCCGGTCGGTGTTCGGGGGGTCGTAGTGTCGCAGTCCCCGGATGTTCCGTTCCGTGTCTATGGCTTGTCGGACGTAGTCCTCAACTTCCTCTGCGCGGTAACACCTCATGAACGGTTGCAGTTCATTGTGTAGGAGGGTGGTAATGGTTGCGAGCGCGGTGGCTGGCGCGGCGCCGGGTGCTACTCGATTGAACAGTTGCATTTTCTTGGCCAGAAACTGCTCGACGGGTTCGCCGTCGCGTTGGCGTTCGCCATAGAACTGTGTCGTGCATTGGACCAGTGCGTGTTCCGTGTCAAATCGGCGGTTGAACGACATGGCAAACTCCTCCCAGGGCATGCCGAAGCGTCCCCAGGTGTTCCACCATTGGCGGGCGGTCCCCTTCAGCTGTTCGCTCGCTCGCCCCGACCACTCATCGGTCGGCATTCCGGACCGTGCCAGTCTGACCTCGCAGTGTGTTAGGAAGTCTCTGGGTACTTCGTGCCCTATTCCGCTGAACTCGGGTAGTGCTAACTTCCCTGTGTAGCACGGGTTGCGTGTATGCATCCCCGTGTTTGGTCCGGTGATTGCGCTTGGTGGTGGGATGTATTTGGGTGCCGGATAGGTCCGCGCACTCGTGAGGCCCATAGTCGGTAGTATGCCTCCCAGTGTGACGTTAGCTTGTGCCTCCGTCTTAAGCGGTGCCCATGACCACGGTAATTGGGTGTGCGGCTCGCCGAGTAACGTCTCGCTCCAGGGCTTGCCCCAGGTCTGCTCAGTGACGTTGTCCCGGGTGTTCGCGCATTGGCATGTCCTGTACCACGGCAGTGATCCCGTCAATAGGTCTATTTCCCTTGGTAATAGGCAACGCGTGCACACGAGGTCTGTAGGTGGTGCCTGCATGTTGAGTTGTATGTTGTACGTTCAAGTTCGCCGTCTGTGACGGGCTGTTTGTAGTCTGGGCGCGTGTTGTAGCACGCGGGTTTGAGATCGGCGGCGGGCAGGTGCCCGGACAGCCGCACAAAGAGGAGGCGAAAACGGTCCGCGCGGAGTGGGGGTATCAGGATGGTTGCCCGAAGCGGAGAGCGTGAAGCGGGGTGACGAGGTGGGGGTAGGTGCCCGGACAGCCGCACAAAGAGGAGGCGAAAACGGTCCGTGCGGAGTGGGGGTGGTGACGTCGCTCCGTTGCTCGCCTCGCCGTGATGACGTGCGGGGGTGGGGGTGGTTGGAGTGTCCTATGTCCGCTCGCCTCGTCGCGCCGGTCTGTCTGGCCTTCGACCCTTCCTGTGTCCAAAATGGCCGTTTCGTGTCTCCGCTGTCGCCTGTTGGTGAATTTATTTCGAAAATGTCTAGAAGTGAGAAAAAAAAATTTTTCACGTTATTTTCCGCCCCACGCAGCAGGCGCCAAATGCCGTCGTCCGGGGTCTCGGGCTCGAGTCCCGGTGTGGCTCCTAGTGGGAAAAGGCGGTTCTTGATCTGTGTTGTCCGGGTGGGCGCCAGACAAGCTCGTTTCTAGTCGTGAATTTGGGGTCGTGGATGTATGTGCCCCTGCGTGGCCCACTAGGGCCGGCGGCGGTGTTGCGTGAGATGATTTTAAATAAGAGACGTGGAGTTGAGGTGGCGGTGTCGTACCTTTTATTCAGAGGAGCGAGTCGTACACAATACAACACTCTACAGAGGTCCCCGGGGGGTTTTACTTGTTATTCCGTGGCGCCGTATTGTTTGTGTTCCGCGTTACGTGGCCTCGGATGCTGTTATGTCTCAGACGTCTCACTGGGTACGCAGGTAACGTAATTTCGTAACACAAAGGCGGGACACAAAATACACTGAATTAAGGGGGCGCGTACAGGTTACGTGGCACTCGTTACTCGGGTAACGTAAGTTAGCAATACAAAATACGGGATACAAAAATACACTGGATTAAGGGGGTGCGCACAAGTTACGTGGCACTCGTTACTCGGGTAACGTACGTTAGCAATACAAAACATGGGATACAAAAATACACTGGATTAAGGGGCGCGCACAAGTTACGTGGCACTCGTTACTCGGGTAACGTAAGTTAGCAGTACAAAATACGGGATACAAAAATACACTGAATTAAGGGGCGGGCGATTGGAGACGGCCAATCCCGTATGCAAATGTCTCGGCGCGGGTGTTGTGCCCACTGTGGTGAAACACGCACCGCAATTAAGTTTGTCCAAGTTCCCTTGCGGGTTTGTGGTCAGCGCCGTGCGCGTGACCTTAAACAAAGTTCTGTACGTTGCGGGAGACGGCTTGTGCCGTATGCTGAAGAGCAGCCCCGCTGACCAAGTGTGGTGCGGGGTGTCCTTAAGTTGATGCGGCCGGATTAGGTCCAGGACCGAAAAAAGGGACCGGGTACTCACGGAGAGGTTAAGTAATAAAAGGGGTTTGGTTAATTAGTGACTATATTTACCGGATGTTACTTTCAATGTAGACAAAGGATGTTGCCTCTCCGTGGGAGGTAGGTCCGCCCCGGTCCATGAGCTGCGCTGAACTGCCGAACTGGCATGGCGTCCGAGGGAGGCTCGGCCTCTCTCGCGCCAGGCGTGACCTCATTACGCTAGACTCCAAACGGGTGTGTCTGGAAGAGATTTTATTGTCGCTAAAATCCTCATTTAATGTTTCAGGAGGAATGGGTACGGTTCTTCTCTTGTCTACTCAGGTTTCCGCGGCTTTGTCTTTAATTGCTGTTCGGGTCGCCTGACTCGGGTGGGCCATGGCCAGGGGTGTGTTCCGTTAGCGGGAGCGTATACTGGCGGGTGCAGGTCGGGCTCTGGGGTGGTCGTCGGCCAGACGACGTCACAGTTACTCACAGAAAACATGCTTCTTCAAAAGCAATTAGCAAGATGTTTCCGCTGGCACTGACATAATACAGTATACGGTTTCCACACGCTAAAGAAATCACGACCAAAGCACATTTTACGTCTTGCAACTCCGGCAGTTTCATGGTAACTGACGTTAATGGCGACTGTTTCTATTGTTGCGCATCGTCCGCGTGGAGTCGAGATTGACGCACTCGACACTAATCCGTGTCGCTTAAAATGTGAGTCACAGGTCCAAAGGCTATAAATAGGGTATCGTTTTAAAGAATTTATAATGCGCTAAAACGTTTACTAGGCCAATATTAGTGAATTTTTGTTTACGTAAAAACTACAGGATAAAAACCATTCATGTGGCAAGCTAAAATCGACTATTTGACACCTATTTATTAGAATTACGGCAAAAACAGTAGCTTTAGCGTAATTATTGCCGGAATACGTTTTGTGCAGTATACTATAAGGAACAAAACAAAAAAACATTCATCTATTTATGACTCTTATGTACGAAGATATCGGCGTATAACCAATACACGGCAAATCCGAACCTTGGGGGGGTGTAGGGGGGGAAGCACAGGAGGTAGGGGCGGGGACTTTTGGGGAAAAACACCTCTAGTAGTGTTCTAACAACTGTCCAAAATTCAGCTTTTATCTAATTTTTTCCGACTATCGTTATTTTTTCCCCTTTATAACACTAGGTAACTAAAGTGACATTTTCACCCCAAAAATTTGTAGTGAATATACCAATGTCAGGCATATAGGCAAAGTGTATTTGAACCAAGAGGCCAGGTCATAGGATACTACGAGAACTCAATCTTAGTTAGAAATCAGACAATCTCATTACATTTCAATGCAGGCGATTCAGATGTCCAAGTTTGAGTTTTTCTCATGACATCGAGTATTAATTGGTTTAGTGAACAAAATACCTCATAACTGGCACATACATGCCGCAGACTACACTACTGTTTTTGCTATGTAATCAAAATCATCCTCAATATTTCAAACTCAAAAATAATCTGATCCATGTTGAATATTAACATTTTGAAAGTAGCTACTGAGACTATTGCGAGATGCATACTGTTCAAATTAGAACAATTACTTAGATAGAATTTTTAATATTTCGTCAACGAGAGATAATTTATCTCATATAAGAAACTTGTCACAAGTAGTTCCTGTTCCTGCCAACAGATGTCGCTATATGCTGTGTTGAGATAAATATTTATTTTTTATGTGGGAAGTGGAATGCGGGATTCTCACTCACTATCACAAGAGGAGGGCTTCGCTAGACATCAAGGAAAGGAAGTTCGTCTTTCATGATAGCATTTCTCAGCTGTTTTAAGAAATAGTATTCGACCGAGTCATTTTTTCTTTCGAATTCCATCTGATTTAAATATTGTAAGTGCTGATTCAGTAACAGGAATTCATCAATTAAATGAAACTCTGAAGAAAATTGCCCATCTTATTACGAAAAAAAGTACATGCAGGAATTTTTTTTTTCTTCAGGAGTAACCAGGTGATTTGGAGAAAACCAACAGATATCATGCCAGGAATGACCAAAAGCACTTGGAGAAAACCAACCAATTATTGAAAGGAATAATCAGGAGCACACAGAGAAAACAAGTAAATGATTTGCTAAATCAAGCTCAGCAAATTAAAAAAAAAAAAATAATTTAGAAAATACAGGAAAAAAAAATCTGACTTGTGCTAGAACTCTATCTTTGCTGAACAAAGAAGTTGGTCAGGTCTCTGTTAGCCAACCTTCGTTTAAATATGGGTCGTAAAAACCATTCTTTTTTTAACCAGAGGTTAGCTTAGCTTCAGTTGGCTATCCGTCTGATTTAATGGTTCATAAAACCGGCCCTCAGTATGCTTTGTAGCCAGATATATACCACTGAGCACAAGCATTTCGGACACAACTTATTAATTTAATGAATTTTTTTTTAATGTATCTGAAAAAAAATTGTATTATTTAAAGTAAAATTAAAATGAGACTTTCGAAAAAAACATTTTCCTGCTGTATTTCATCAAGAGAACCATATAATGAATTTCATTTATTCATTTGTAAGGAGTGGTAATTGAAGGATGCCTTCTTGTTTTCAACAAAAATGTTCCCATAACATATCAAATAAAACATGTTTGATCTTTTGAGTACGTATAGTACATAATTTTAATTAATGTCTTGTTATTAATTGTGACAGAATGGTATAAATAGTTTCTTCTGTTTAATAATTGGTGGTTAACATTTATTTTTGATGTGTATTAAACATCTTAGCTCTCAGTATACAGCATTTGGTAGGTATAATTTTGTGAATATGTAATGGAAATGCGTAACCGTGCTGTGTGTGCGCTGGTCTCAAAAACCTGGAAAAGATAGTAAACACACATGATTCATTAGTGTGTTTGTGTGTGTGTGCGCGCGCGCACACATGTATGTATGTATGTGTGTACCTTGTCGTCGAGCGGGCTGATCCCCTTATTGGTTGTGTAGGTTCTTGGGCTAGCTCAGTTGGGGGTGGGTTTCGGGCCGCGTGGCAGTTAAGAGGATCTAGCCTGCTAATAATGAAACTACATAGGGTTTCGTGGCACTCACTCTTTTTATTGGCCACTATTTGCACTGGCACGGGGCTATCGCAGTTCCCGCCTACGACCGTTCTTAGGTGAGGCCTGACTACACGAGAATTTCCCCTTACACGGCCGCCTATGGGAAGTAGTAGGCGCCGGCGTCGCGGCGCTAACCGATGGCGTTTGTCCCAAACCGGCAGGGCTTTGATTTCCTGTCCTATAGCGAATTCAGGCAAGCACTACCTGCGGACACAGTTTCTGAAATGTCCCATTAAAATGGCGAGGTCTCGTCCATGACACAATGGTACTATTTTATCCTAGGCAATGCATGACTATACAAGCGAATAAAGATATATATATACATACATACGAGAGGAAAGGAAAAAATTATGAAACACTAATAAAAAGAAAACTAAACTATCTACAATAAGGCGACCCCTTGGCAATAGTTTACATACTAATCTCCATAGTTTCGAACTGCCTGACACGACTCGAAGACTGTTGCTGATCTATTCCCCACGTCACTGACGTTAAGCCCGGAGGCCTCTATGCTCACCCGTTTCACTCGTCTTGGCGAGAGCTCGCGGCCGACATGTCACTCCTCTGCGGTTCTCCAGACGCGACTGCCCCCTCTGCTCGCGCCGACCCCCTCCCCGCGCGCGTCTCGTGCAGCATCTGACGTCCTCGTGGACGGGAACCCGCGACTTGTTCACCCCGTGCATATTAAAATACATGTTATTTACCCTTCTAATTTAAATTATACATGATGGATGATATTATAGTTTTTACAATAAAAATTATGTCCTGCTGAAAGAAAAGAAAATATACATAAAAAATTACGTCGGAGGGACACTGATTTATTGAAGGTGGCACCACTGGCTCCCGCACACGCCCGCGCACAGAAGAAGGCGGTGACGCGCCATAACGGCCTGTAGGAGCTAGGGTGGCCTCTGGGTCGACGTCAACGTAAGTGTATATGTATATTCATTATAGTTTTATAAAAATCGGGATCGCCCATAAAAGTATCAACCTCACTCTGTGACGCTTAACTCTGATAATAGACAAACTAAAGCATACGCCTTTACGTGCTCTGCCACCATAACGTAATGAAATACCATGGTAATAATTTCTTAGGAAAAAAATTCTGAAGTCCTTCAATAAAAAATATATTTGATTAAAAAAAATTCTAACCTTAAGGCATAGATTTCTTTTGACATAATCCCTAAAAAAAAGTTATTTATATCTTATTGCATACATATGTCTGTAACATTTGCCCTTTTAATTCATATAATAATGCATAACTAATTATATAAAAACTATTTTTAAAAAATGTTAATACATCTATATTATCTAATGATATAGGTGTGTTTAGACTATACCCCTCTCTTAACTATCTACTTGTAAAATGGTTAAAAAAAAATTTTATTTTAATAAAATGTTACTGTAACTATAATCATATGAAATTTTTATGTCTTCAATGTAATATAATTTGGAATGAATAAACATGTAATATAATCTGGAATGAATAAATTTGAAAGGTTAGTACCGTAGAATGGGGTGAATAGAATTACTGGGGTGAATAGGATCAATATTTATTTATATGTTTGAGGGTTATACATTGTTCCTAAATGTTTAAGTAGGTAGCCACATTTTCCCACCTTTTTAGTTAGTATATCTATGACTATTTCATGGTATTCCAAGTCTTATGTTGGTTCACCTGTTTTGTAAAAATTATAGTAAGATCAACCGTGGTCAAGTAAATGCGCTGGACAGCAACAGCAAAACATGGCGCCATACTGTATGGGAGGGAATTCTACTACACACGCTGGAAACATCACTTTTTTAACATAATTTAACGAAAATAAAAGCATATAAAAGAAAGAAAAATGTATGAAATATACAACATAACAACATATATGTACCATAATATTAACAAAAAAAGTTTTAAACAATAAAAAACTTAAATTGTTGAAATATCAAGATAAACACAGCCCATATATTTTACAAATTTCTTTATATATAAACGTCTCCAGGACTCATACCATGTATTGGCCGAACATCAGCCATGTACCAAATGAAATCTGTCACCTTACTTAACAAAATATACTCATCAGAATTTTAGTCTGGGCCGACACTTTTAATGCCGACGGACAGCAACAAGATCGCGCGCCCAGTTTCACTTGCAGGCAATAGCTTCACCCGCCCATTACAGGCCTTGAAAAAACCATTTTACTTCTCTGTTAAAATGTGAAAAATGAAAATCCAACAACGAGGTCCTAAACACAAGATGTGAAGCTTTTTATTTAAACTAAAAAATTTGTATTTTTAAAACATTATTTAAAGTTATTTAAGGTAAAACAAAGTACATATTTCAAAAACTTGCATTATATTAAAACGACTCCAGGACTCATACCAAGTATTGGCCGAACATCAGCCATATACCAAATGAAAGCTGTCACCTTACTTAAAAAAATATACTGTTCAGAATTTTTGTCTGGGCCGACACTTTTAATGCCGACGGACAGCAACAAGATCGCGCGCCCAGTTTCACTTGCAGGCAATAGTTTCACCCGCCCATTACAGGCCTTGAAAAAACCATTTTACTTCTCCGTTAAAAAGTGAAATATGAAAATTCAACAACGAGGTCCTAAACACAAGATATAAGGATTTTTATTTAACCTAAAAAATTTGTAATTAAAAAACATTTTTTAAAATTATTTAAGGTCAAACAAAGTTCATATTTCAGAAAATGGCATTATATTAAAACTACTCCAGTACTCATATCATGTATTGGCCGAACATCAGCCATATACCAACTGAAAGCTGTCACCTTACTTAACAAAATATACTGTTCAGAATTTTTGTCTGGGCCGACACTTTTAATGCCGACGGACAGCAACAAGATCGCGCGCCCTGTTTTACTTGCAGGCAATAGCTTCACCCGCCCATTACAGGCCTTGAAAAACCCATTTTACTTCTCTGTTAAAATGTGAAAAATGAAAATCCAACAACGAGGTCCTAAACACAAGATGTGAGGCTTTTTATTTAAACTAAAAAATGTGTATTTTTAAAAACATTATTTAAAGTTATTTAAGGTAAAACAAAGTACATATTTCAAAAACTTGCATTATATTAAAACGACTCCAGGACTCATACCAAGTATTGGCCGAACATCAGCCATATACCAACTGAAAGCTGTCACCTTACTTAACAAAATATACTGTTCAGAATTTTTGTCTGGGCCGACACTTTTAATGCCGACGGACAGCAACAAGATCGCGCGCCATGTTTTACTTGCAGGCAATAGCTTCACGCGCCCATTACAGGACCTGAAAAAACCATTTTATTTCTCTGTTTTAAACTGAAATATAAAAATCCACCTACAAGGTCCTAAACGCAAGATATGGCGCTTTGTATTTAATTTAAAAACTTAGTATTTGTTAATAGTATTATTAAAATTATTTAAGGTCAAAAAAGGTACATATTTCAAAAACTTGCATTATATTAAAACTACTCCAGTACTCATACCAAGTATTGGCCGAACATCAGCCATATACCAAATGAAAGCTGTCACCTTACTTAAAAAATATACTGTTCAGAATTTTTGTCTGGGCCGACACTTTTAATGCCGACGGACAGCAACAAGATCGCGCGCCCAGTTTCACTTGCAGGCAATAGCTTCACCCGCCCATTACAGGCCTTGAAAAAACCATTTTACTTCTCCGTTAAAAAGTGAAATATGAAAATTCAACAACGAGGTCCTAAGCACAAGATATAAGGCTTTTTATTTAACCTAAAAAATTTGTAATTTAAAAACATTTTTTAAAATTATTTAAGGTCAAACAAAGTTCATATTTCAGAAAATGGCATTATATTATAACGACTCCAGGACTCATACCATGTATTGGCCGAACATCAGCCATATACCAACTGAAAGTTGTCACCTTACTTAACAAAATATACTGTTCAGAATTTTTGTCTGGGCCGACACTTTTAATGCCGACGGACAGCAACTAGATCGCGCGCCCAGTTTTACTTGCAGGCAATAGCTTCACCCGCCCATTACAGGCCTTGAAAAAACCATTTTACTTCTCTGTTAAAATATGAAAAATGAAAATCCAACAACGAGGTCCTAAACACAAGATGTGAGGCTTTTTATTTAAACTAAAAAATTTGTATTTTTAAAACATTATTTAAAGTTATTTAAGGTAAAACAAAGTACATATTTCAAAAACTTGCATTATATTAAAACGACTCCAGGACTCATACCAAGTATTGGCCGAACATCAGCCATATACCAAATGAAAGCTGTCACCTTACTTAAAAAAATATACTGTTCAGAATTTTTGTCTGGGCCGACACTTTTAATGCCGACGGACAGCAACAAGATCGCGCGCCCAGTTTCACTTGCAGGCAATAGCTTCACCCGCCCATTACAGGCCTTGAAAAAACCATTTTACTTCTCCGTTAAAAAGTGAAATATGAAAATTCAACAACGAGGTCCTAAACACAAGATATAAGGATTTTTATTTAACCTAAAAAATTTGTAATTAAAAAACATTTTTTAAAATTATTTAAGGTCAAACAAAGTTCATATTTCAGAAAATGGCATTATATTAAAACTACTCCAGTACTCATATCATGTATTGGCCGAACATCAGCCATATACCAACTGAAAGCTGTCACCTTACTTAACAAAATATACTGTTCAGAATTTTTGTCTGGGCCGACACTTTTAATGCCGACGGACAGCAACAAGATCGCGCGCCCTGTTTTACTTGCAGGCAATAGCTTCACCCGCCCATTACAGGCCTTGAAAAACCCATTTTACTTCTCTGTTAAAATGTGAAAAATGAAAATCCAACAACGAGGTCCTAAACACAAGATGTGAGGCTTTTTATTTAAACTAAAAAATGTGTATTTTTAAAAACATTATTTAAAGTTATTTAAGGTAAAACAAAGTACATATTTCAAAAACTTGCATTATATTAAAACGACTCCAGGACTCATACCAAGTATTGGCCGAACATCAGCCATATACCAACTGAAAGCTGTCACCTTACTTAACAAAATATACTGTTCAGAATTTTTGTCTGGGCCGACACTTTTAATGCCGACGGACAGCAACAAGATCGCGCGCCATGTTTTACTTGCAGGCAATAGCTTCACGCGCCCATTACAGGACCTGAAAAAACCATTTTATTTCTCTGTTTTAAACTGAAATATAAAAATCCACCTACAAGGTCCTAAACGCAAGATATGGCGCTTTGTATTTAATTTAAAAACTTAGTATTTGTTAATAGTATTATTAAAATTATTTAAGGTCAAAAAAGGTACATATTTCAAAAACTTGCATTATATTAAAACTACTCCAGTACTCATACCAAGTATTGGCCGAACATCAGCCATATACCAAATGAAAGCTGTCACCTTACTTAAAAAATATACTGTTCAGAATTTTTGTCTGGGCCGACACTTTTAATGCCGACGGACAGCAACAAGATCGCGCGCCCAGTTTCACTTGCAGGCAATAGCTTCACCCGCCCATTACAGGCCTTGAAAAAACCATTTTACTTCTCCGTTAAAAAGTGAAATATGAAAATTCAACAACGAGGTCCTAAGCACAAGATATAAGGCTTTTTATTTAACCTAAAAAATTTGTAATTTAAAAACATTTTTTAAAATTATTTAAGGTCAAACAAAGTTCATATTTCAGAAAATGGCATTATATTATAACGACTCCAGGACTCATACCATGTATTGGCCGAACATCAGCCATATACCAACTGAAAGTTGTCACCTTACTTAACAAAATATACTGTTCAGAATTTTTGTCTGGGCCGACACTTTTAATGCCGACGGACAGCAACTAGATCGCGCGCCCAGTTTTACTTGCAGGCAATAGCTTCACCCGCCCATTACAGGCCTTGAAAAAACCATTTTACTTCTCTGTTAAAATATGAAAAATGAAAATCCAACAACGAGGTCCTAAACACAAGATGTGAGGCTTTTTATTTAAACTAAAAAATTTGTATTTTTAAAACATTATTTAAAGTTATTTAAGGTAAAACAAAGTACATATTTCAAAAACTTGCATTATATTAAAACGACTCCAGGACTCATACCAAGTATTGGCCGAACATCAGCCATATACCAAATGAAAGCTGTCACCTTACTTAAAAAAATATACTGTTCAGAATTTTTGTCTGGGCCGACACTTTTAATGCCGACGGACAGCAACAAGATCGCGCGCCCAGTTTCACTTGCAGGCAATAGCTTCACCCGCCCATTACAGGCCTTGAAAAAACCATTTTACTTCTCCGTTAAAAAGTGAAATATGAAAATTCAACAACGAGGTCCTAAACACAAGATATAAGGATTTTTATTTAACCTAAAAAATTTGTAATTAAAAAACATTTTTTAAAATTATTTAAGGTCAAACAAAGTTCATATTTCAGAAAATGGCATTATATTAAAACTACTCCAGTACTCATATCATGTATTGGCCGAACATCAGCCATATACCAACTGAAAGCTGTCACCTTACTTAACAAAATATACTCTTCAGAATTTTTGTCTGGGCCGACACTTTTAATGCCGACGGACAGCAACAAGATCGCGCGCCCAGTTTTACTTGCAGGCAATAGCTTCACCCGCCCATTACAGGCCTTGAAAAACCCATTTTACTTCTCTGTTAAAATGTTAAAAATGAAAATCCAACAACGAGGTCCTAAACACAAGATGTGAGGCTTTTTATTTAAACTAAAAAATTTGTATTTTTAAAAACATTATTTAAAGTTATTTAAGGTAAAACAAAGTACATATTTCAAAAACTTGCATTATATTAAAACGACTCCAGGACTCATACCAAGTATTGGCCGAACATCAGCCATATACCAAATGAAAGCTGTCACCTTACTTAAAAAAATATACTGTTCAGAATTTTTGTCTGGGCCGACACTTTTAATGCCGACGGACAGCAACAAGATCGCGCGCCCAGTTTCACTTGCAGGCAATAGCTTCACCCGCCCATTACAGGCCTTGAAAAAACCATTTTACTTCTCCGTTAAAAAGTGAAATATGAAAATTCAACAACGAGGTCCTAAACACAAGATATAAGGATTTTTATTTAACCTAAAAAATTTGTAATTAAAAAACATTTTTTAAAATTATTTAAGGTCAAACAAAGTTCATATTTCAGAAAATGGCATTATATTAAAACTACTCCAGTACTCATATCATGTATTGGCCGAACATCAGCCATATACCAACTGAAAGCTGTCACCTTACTTAACAAAATATACTGTTCAGAATTTTTGTCTGGGCCGACACTTTTAATGCCGACGGACAGCAACAAGATCGCGCGCCCAGTTTTACTTGCAGGCAATAGCTTCACCCGCCCATTACAGGCCTTGAAAAACCCATTTTACTTCTCTGTTAAAATGTTAAAAATGAAAATCCAACAACGAGGTCCTAAACACAAGATGTGAGGCTTTTTATTTAAACTAAAAAATTTGTATTTTTAAAAACATTATTTAAAGTTATTTAAGGTAAAACAAAGTACATATTTCAAAAACTTGCATTATATTAAAACGACTCCAGGACTCATACCAAGTATTGGCCGAACATCAGCCATATACCAACTGAAAGCTGTCACCTTACTTAACAAAATATACTGTTCAGAATTTTTGTCTGGGCCGACACTTTTAATGCCGACGGACAGCAACAAGATCGCGCGCCCAGTTTTACTTGCAGGCAATAGCTTCACGCGCCCATTACAGGACCTGAAAAAACCATTTCATTTCTCTGTTTTAAACTGAAATATAAAAATCCACCTACAAGGTCCTAAACGCAAGATATGGTGCTTTGTATTCAATTTAAAAACTTAGTATTTGTTAATAGTATTATTAAAATTATTTAAGGTCAAAAAAGGTACATATTTCAAAAACTTGCATTATATTAAAACTACACCAGTACTCATACCAAGTAGTGGCCGAACATCAGCCATATACCAAATTAAAGCTGTCACCTTACTTAACAAAATATACTGTTCAGAATTTTTGTCTGGGCCGACACTTTTAATGCCGACGGACAGCAACAAGATCGCGCGCCCTGTTTTCCTTGCAGGCAATAGCTTCACCCGCCCATTACAGGACCTGAAAAAACCATTTTATTTCTCTGTTTTAAACTGAAATATAAAAATCCACCTACAAGGTCCTAAACGCAAGATATGGCGCTTTGTATTTAATTTAAAAACTTAGTATTTGTTAATAGTATTATTAAAATTATTTAAGGTCAAAAAAGGTACATATTTAAAAAACTTGCATTATATTAAAACTACTCCCGTACTCATACCAAGTATTGGCCGAACATCAGCCATATACCAAATTAAAGCTGTCACCTTACTTAACAAAATATACTCATCAGAATTTTAGTCTGGGCCGACACTTTTAATGCCGACGGACAGCAACAAGATCGCGCGCCCAGTTTCACTTGCAGGCAATAGCTTCACCCGCCCATTACAGGCCTTGAAAAAACCATTTTACTTCTCCGTTAAAAAGTGAAATATGAAAATTCAACAACGAGGTCCTAAACACAAGATATAAGGCTTTTTATTTAACCTAAAAAATTTGTAATTTAAAAACATTTTTTAAAATTATTTAAGGTCAAACAAAGTTCATATTTCAGAAAATGGCATTATATTAAAACTACTCCAGTACTCATATCATGTATTGGCCGAACATCAGCCATATACCAACTGAAAGCTGTCACCTTACTTAACAAAATATACTGTTCAGAATTTTTGTCTGGGCCGACACTTTTAATGCCGACGGACAGCAACAAGATCGCGCGCCCAGTTTTACTTGCAGGCAATAGCTTCACCCGCCCATTACAGGCCTTGAAAAACCCATTTTACTTCTCTGTTAAAATGTGAAAAATGAAAATCCAACAACGAGGTCCTAAACACAAGATGTGAGGCTCTTTATTTAAACTAAAAAATTTGTATTTTTAAAAACATTATTTAAAGTTATTTAAGGTAAAACAAAGTACATATTTCAAAAACTTGCATTATATTAAAACGACTCCAGGACTCATACCAAGTATTGGCCGAACATCAGCCATATACCAACTGAAAGCTGTCACCTTACTTAACAAAATATTCTGTTCAGAATTTTTGTCTGGGCCGACACTTTTAATGCCGACGGACAGCAACAAGATCGCGCGCCCAGTTTTACTTGCAGGCAATAGCTTCACCCGCCCATTACAGGACCTGAAAAAACCATTTTATTTCTCTGTTCAGAAACTGAAATAAAAAATTCCAACTACGGGATCCTAAACTAAATGTGTAAGGCTTGTTATTTAACTAATTAAATTAGTATTCTTAAAAGTATTTTTTTTATATATTTAAGGTCTAACAAGGTACATATTTCAAAAACTGGCATTATATGATAACGAGTCTAGGACTGATAGCAAGTATTGGTCGAACATCAGCCATGTATCAAATGAATGCTGAAATCTTTCTTAACAAAATATTCCTATCATAATTTTTTACTGGGCCGACACTTTTAATGCCGACGGTCCTCAACAAGTTCTTACGCCCTGTTTTCCTTGCAGGCAATAGCTTCACCCGACAAATATGTTGATATTTTTATTTATTTCATTATATTTGAACCACTATTATAGATTTTATTATTTATTGCATACTTAATTATTGTATATAAGTTTTTGATATGTCTTACTAATACTGCAAGGGGTGGAAAATTTTCAATCTGCGCTGCCATCGGAAGAGGACGTGTTGTGGAGCTGCTCCAAGGGTTTATGACGAGCGCAACGACCCGACCTTTCAAAGTATAAAGAAAGGTTTCCTTTCTGCTAAGACGCTCAGGCTATAAAAGTGTCAACTCATCTATAAACTTATAGTCACCCGTCTTGGCTACACCCGGGAAGCTAACATCCCTATAGCCTCTGTCTTCTTGTCGTCGGGCGTACATTCGCTAGCTTCGCTCGCGCGTGCTGTCGGCCGGGAGTGCCCTGCGTCCTTTGGGAATCACCTAAGGCGGGCAGTTCACCGAAGGGGAGTTGATGAGTAACCGTAGCGTTTACTCACGGCATGCGCGGGGTGTGTCGCCCTGCCCAGGCCCTTGTCTAGGAAATACAAAAAGAAGCACAAATCTGTGAAAATTTTGTCCATAGCTGAATTTCTGCCAATTGTTAGAGTTGACTATGCTTAATAACATACCTGAAGTTTACCGTTGTAGACCTTATGCGTATCACCGAAAACGTGCAGTTAAGTCCTAGAAGTTAGAGTCTTACAGCAGTCCATTAAAATGATTCCCGTTTACGCAGTTAATAACGTAGACTCTCTGTAAGTGCATAAAAATAATCCAGAAACACTATTCAACACGATCACGTTAAAAAAAATTCAATGTTGAATAAAAAGTTGAAACAAAGTCGATAACGTTATTGATTATGTTTTTTTTTAAACATTCATTGAAATAAAAGTATGATTTACATACAAAACAAGGGTCGGCGTGTGTGCCGTCCTGCGGCGGTGCTTTGGTCGCAGCAAGCCGGCGCGACGAGCGTTGCACGCGACCTTCATGGCCATGTTTCAAAGTTCCGAAGATTTAGTTTAGGGATTGCTGCAGATATGTTACGTTTATTCGATTTAACAAAAAATCAGTTAAATTATCGCAAATAAGATAATAATCTAATATTTTTTCTTAAGTTATGATGGCTCCATAAAGTTGCAATAAACAATTTTGTTAGAACTTGTCAACAGGAACACCCAAAAATACCAAGTTTAACAATTATGCATACAAATATCTAAAAAAAATTGGGAAAGCTTTCCTTCTCATAAAGAACGATTTAAGCTTTTATTTTTTATTTGACTAAATCTGTTTGAAATGGGAAAATCGAAACACTAATGAACTTTAAAGTAATAACGCTAGGCATCGGACGCATGACGTCACATTGGAGATGAGGCACAATATCAATATTTGAGAGCATGTTTTCAGTTCGTAAACTTAAAAAAAAATGCTTTAGTAAAGACTGAAAAACCAGATTAGAAAAACTAAGTAAAGAATTTAAAATTAATACCAATACTAATCAACAAATAAATATATGATAGTTATTGTCTTATTCTATTACTTCAGTAACGTAATCTATTTTTTATCCAGGCTTCATGGTCTATTAGAAACAAAACATTTACAGTTTTCATAGCGCCCATAAAGGTTTGTGGTTTTTATCTTAGGTAAATATTTTCATTCTGATGTATTGAAATAAAATCAAATAAACTTTTGCATCTACTTACATTAGTTAATTGGAGGAATTTACTAGCGATTTTTATCTTTATTTTTAATATCTTTGTTGCCTGTGACTAAAACACTCCAACACAAACGACTTTAGCATGAAGCCTAGAGCAGTACACATTGCGACGCTCTAACGGCTCTAGCGACCCAATAGGTTATTGTAGACAACTAAATATATACCATTTAAAAACTAATAAATATCAAGAAACTTAATTTAAAAGACTTTCAAGTTCCTGTAGTTTATATATATATATATATATATATATATATATATATATATTAATTCCTGCGATTTTGTAAAAAAAAAACATTTCGCAAAATTTTGTTGATACAACTTTCTTATTTTGCATTATATATATATTAATTCCTGCGATTTTGTAAAAAATATAATGCAAAATAAGAAAGTTGTATCAACAAAATTTTTCGAAATGTTTTTTTTTACAAAATCGCAGGAATTAATATATATATATATATATATATACACACACACACACACACACACTTCTAAACTTTCAAAAGTATAAAAGATTTTGAAAACTAATTTTATTTGATAACTGAGAAGATACAATAATAAAAACGTTTGTAGAATTCATATTTGTAGAGCGCAACAAGGAGCTAAGATTTAGGACATAACCGCTAGTTTTCTGAGTGATGCACAAGGTATGGGGCGATAAACTGTTGATATGTTACTACAGAACGTTGATTCTAACTCTACTAAATAAATTCAGCGTTTATGTTTTTTTTTATATTAAAAGTGTTAGTTTCCTAAGAGCTAAATTCACCGCAGCCCAAGTGACTTCAGCACCTCCCGCAGTAGAATAGGCCTACACATTACGCCGCTCGGAACGCTTCAGCGCCAGCGGGCAGATCAATGGAGTCACACTCTTAAGCAATATACCATTTGTTAAAGCTTAAAAAATATGCAACTTCGTTGGTTTAAATGAATTTTACGTGGGGCCTTTCATGTTTATGTAATTGTATTTTTATTTTCTTAAATTAAAAAAAAAATTGGTTGTCTGTAAAGTCGGTTTATGGACGATAGTTTAACGTGACGTCATAACAAAATATTGATGAAATGATTGCATACTTTTATGAATAAAATTGAATCAATTTTATTGAATTATCACTATTTTGTATTGATACAAAGAAGGAGTGAAATGAAATCTACTACCTATTTAATGAAAATATATTTAATCTTTATAAATGTGTTTGTTTTTAACAATTGAAGTTAAGTTCCTAGAACATTTTGGGCTTCATTATGAGATTATACTATAGAAATTGCATTTACAAAATTTATTTTTGTGGGTCAATGCAAGAAATTGTAACATAGGCCTTAACTGCACGATTTTGGTACAACGCACAGGGTTTGCAGCGGTAAACTTTTGATATGTTACTAAGAAATATTGATACTGCTGCTGTACAAAATTTCAGGTTTTATGTAATTTTCCATATGTTAAAAAACTTTGTTTCCTAAGACCAAAATTTGTTCCAACCCGAGCGACTTAAGTACCCACACGGTAGGATACACACTACGACGCTCGGAACCTTTCAGAGGCCCGGTCAATTGAGTCAGAGAATTAACCAATATACCATTTTAAAGCTTTAAAAATATGCAACAACGTTTGTAAAAGGGATTATTACGGCGGACCATATATCTTTATGTTAATCGTGTTTTTAATTCTTTCGTTGTGAATAAAAGACACTTCTTATTACTTCATCGATTAATATCGTACCTTTAGTATTAACATTTTGAAAATGTTTTAACATAAATGTGTAAAATGGTGTTTCTAGATTATTTGGATGCATTTACGGAGAGTCTACGTTAATAACTGCGTATACGCGAATCATTTTAATGAACTGCTGTAAGTCGCTGCCATCTAGGACTTAACTGCACGTTTTCGGTGATACGTACAAGGTCTACAGCAGTAAACTTTCGGTATGTTATTAAGCATAGTAGGCTCTACCACTGTGCAAAAATTCAGCTTTGGGCAAATTTTTCACAGATTGAAAGCTTTGTTTCGTGGACGACTCGGGGTGCTCGCCTCGCAACAAGAACCGGGGGCGACAGCTGCAGGCACTCTGGAGCCGGGGCGCCCGCCCGGGCTGTGTGCCTGCGGGGAGGGCGTAGAGGCAGTCAGTCACGCCCTGGAGGTTTCCAATACAGGAGCTCTTTGTTGGGAATATAGTGAATACCAACTCGCGGACAATTCGGCGGAAGTCGCTGTTGTATCGTCGGCCCTGAGAAGATCAGTGGAAGCCGATTTTTCAAGTCGATAATGGGAAAGGAACGAGAATATTATAATAATACAAATTTGACAAAAAGTTGCGTGTAAAACGTTACACTACCAAAGCGTTGTGCTCTTATTTATGACAACTTGGTATTGTTCCACGTAGTGAGAACAAAACATGCAACACGCTTTGTTGCTGGTAAGACGAGAGTCGTAGCGCCAAGGTGCCATCCTTAAGGACGTGGTTCAGGTGTATAATACATTTTCTGCCATTGCGATACTTGACTGTTATTCTATTTGAAAACGGGAAAACTTCTATTGCTGCCTATTCGAAGACTTAACTTTGCTATTGCAATTAAAGCTAACGATAATTAGATAAAATAACTTTTAACTCTAAAAATAGGAGCTAGAGTATGAGTCAAAATGCTGTCAATCAGTGTTGTTATGTAACAGATACCTAACATTTTATTCATACATGATAATCAAAATATGTAGTTTCATTGTTTTTTCTAAAGTATTATCCCTAAAGTCTCCTACAGATACAATTGGATCATAGTGCTCCATTAATGAGGAAATAATTATTTTCTTTATTTTGGTGAATACATGTGATGGCAAAATTAAAATTTTTAAGTGAAATAAGTATAAATACTGCTAAGAGTAAAAGAAGTTTTATGGATTACTTAGATGCTTTGTGCGTTTCCTTTTTTTTCTTAACCTAACTAAAACCAAATGTATTTGGGAGGGTCTGGGTTAGGGAGAGACCTAGGTCCGTCTCAGGCCGAAGCCTATACGCTCTAATCATGCAGGGGTTAGCCATGCAGGAGAGGTCGCATGCATCATGTGCTAGGAGGGAATTGGTCAGCCATGGCCACCATTAGTGCCATGACAAACTCCCCTCACTGACTACTCTAGACTAACACTAGATAAGGTGGGCCCAGGTGAAGCCTCTATTGACAGAGGGAAAACCCTGGGCTCATTCATGCTGGATGCAAAATTAATGTATTAATTAACAAGCAGGTTGGTTACGGGAACAGAAGGGTTGTTCTGGAAGAAGAGTTGGACAGAGTAAAAAAGCACTACTAAGCGAAGGTGGTGAGCTTGGACTGTTTGGTCCGTGTTCCCGCCATGATGCCAGCCAGCACACATTCTTAAACTAGAAATATCAGTATGAATGTGTACATGTGTATGGGATTATTCTTGGGCGCTTCGCCATTCAAGGTCTCAGGAGACCAAAAAAGTGGAAAATCAGACGATAATTCGAGCCCTGCTGGGCCGAAACACGACAGTATTTTTCGCCTACACGGAAGGACCTACAGGGAGGGCTGCGTCGGTGTTGGGCGTTGTATGTCAATTAGAACCATATTATACTTAATAATACTTAATACTATGAGCTGCCAGCTTAGGATTGCAAGAACTGTGCTTTTTCGCTCCGCGCGCATTGGCCGGCAGTCTGCGCGGCCAATCACGCGCGACTATGGCGGCCGGTGGGCAAGGAGCGATTTCGGCCGCTTATATTTTTGTCTTACGTCCGGATCAAAATTTCCGAGCGATAAAACATGTGGGTTTTAACTATTTACGCATTTATCGTAAAATGTTTCTGGGGTTCGAATGTAAAAGTCTTGCAAAGTTTCCGTGTCCGTTTCACAATGCAAGGCTTCTGTAGGGTAATACATTGGAGCGTCTGTAGCTATTCGAATACATTTATTCTGAATTCGCTGCAGCTTTAATAAATGTGTTTTCGCAGTGGTTGCCCAGACTGGGGCTGCGTACGTAATAATAGGGTGAATCAGTGTTTTGTAGAGCACAGTAAACCGTTCGTTACTGTGCCTCCACATCGCCTGCTCATTACTGGATATAGTGAGCTTAGTCTAACCTCAGCTTGAATTCTCTAGGCATCTATTATCTATATGATGGTGCCAGAGAAGCTTCCTGTCCATGTGGACGCCTAGATATTTTACGACGTCCTTGTGTGGGATTTGTTCGCCAAACAAACGTATTTATGGCCTGTGTTCTACAGGTGGAAGATTTCCGCGAGTAAACACAATAGCTTCGGACATCGTTGTGTTCACTTTGCTAAGCCAGGTCGTACACCATTGCTAGCACACAGCTAATGCATCCGTTTTTTTTCCTAGCCTAATTTAATCTAAGCTAATGCAGTCTGGTAGTGGCTAGGTGAAGTGTGTATGATCTGCTATACAGAAACGTGTCGTTTGCATAGCACATAGCAGCCTAACTTCACTAGGCGGTGTTCGGGGCGTGGCAAATCTCTAGAAGGCTATATATGTTAAATAGAACAGGGCCTAGAATACTGCCCTGTGGTACGCCTGCTCTTATTTGTTTGATGTCAGACATAGTTCTTTAAGTTGATACTGTAAACGTTCTGTCTTCTAGGTAGGACGCGACTAGCTTGGTATAGCAGACCAGGAAATTAGTTTGATATAGTTTGTATAGATTAGCCCCGCGTGATAAACTCTGTCGAAGGCTTTTTCTACGTCTAAAAACGTCGCAACTACATAATCTTTTACGTTGAAGGCGCTTGTTATCTCTTCAGTGAGGCGTATGAGTTGGTGCACTGTCGAGTGATTACTGCGAAAAATCGAATGGCCTAAGTGTACAGGCCTGCCCGATCCGCGGACGAATATTTTCACGTTCTGCGCGCATACTTTTCGTTGGTGATACTGCCGACGAGCGCGGGTTTGAATGGTAGTTTGATGATATGAATTGACAAACTGCTAGACTGTGTGTAATATAGTTACCCAAATAACACTAAAACAACAAAAATGAATTAAATAATAAATAACCATCTCAACTATAACGTGTCAGAACTGAGTGTTATTGTGCAAACAAAGACTAATTTTAGCAAAGATTATTGCACGAAGTAAGGGAGGTAGGGTTATATGAATGGTCAAAATAAGTTTTTATAGCAACTGATCTTGAGAAAATGATTTTTTTGTTTGTGTAGGCCTCAACTTTGACAGCTGAGTAAAGTTTATTTAAACAAAGGCACAGCATTTCAATAAGTGTTTTATTTTTTAATGAATTTCTGAATTATAACCTTGTCACAAATTTTTATGTAGGATACATACAGATGCAAGTTTATTATAAACTGAACTATTAGTATTAATGTTTATACGTTTCATTTAGAAAATAAATTTAGCTCATATTGTTACATGAATTAATATATCTGATACGCTTACTTGCGTTATTAAAATAACTTGCATTAACTTCGGAACAATTGTAACGTGTCCCAAATTTTCGGTTGTAAACGCAAACCAAATATTTTCATTTAATTATATTATTAATTGATGTCATGTTATGTTGATAGAACTAACAAAAAACGGCGAAATATAAATTCAAATTTTTTATATTCGTGCTTTATTGTTTGGCTATTTATTTTGGCAATTTTTCATAGTTTAAGCACTTATGAAAATATTTACATAAAATTCTTATAAATGTTTTTTGAGATTCTTTAATTATGTGTGATGATTCTGCTAATAGTTGTTGAGATAACTGAGGTAGATTACCGGTATTTTACCATTGGTTTTGTATTTTGTATTACGTTAGCTACTTTTAAAATACTTTTAAGTCATTTGGATGGTTGGTTAAGTTTTGTTAGCTTAATTTAAAACATTGTTTAATCGTGTGAATGGCTGGAGGGATAAGGTAATTTAATTTCGAACACTGTTCAATTATTTGAATGATTGGTTGTATACAATATTCATTTAAAATACTGTATATTGGTGTAAATGTTTGGGTAAGTTACGTTAGCCACATTAAAAATACTTAACGGCGTTCTTCGGGATAGGTGTTATTCAAAAAACCATTAAATGTTCTTAATGGAGAACCTTCTCTAGAAAATTAGCATTACTTGAAATAGGGATAACAATCTGCAGGTAGAGAAGTAAAGATTGTGTTAGGTAAGTTCCGGGAAGAGGAGTGGCAGATTTTGCATTTAAAACTGCAGAATAAAAAGTACGAATTTTTGAAAAATTTAAATATTTAAGCTTTGTGAAACGATTAATAACCATGCAACATTTTTAAATAATCAATATTAATATTACAAGAGTGACATATTTTTAATTATATAATCTTGATTTTTGAAATAAATGCTTTTTTTTCGGATGAGGTTGTACTAACCAGCGAAATGATTTTTTTTCCGTATCTAAACTACCGCGTTATTATTTTCCTGCCTAGTATTTTGTTAGTACAATATATAGTGCACAAAATAATTTATTACGGTTGTGGCAAACAACAGTTAACTGGTGTCACTGCTACAAAAGTTTAACATTATTTAGCCAAACTTGTGTTGTGAATGTATTACACTGAAATAAATAATAAAATCACTTCAGGCTATATAAAAAAAGATTGTCAAAATTAAATGATATCGTAGCTTTCGTCCATTCGAAACCTAAATTGGGCGGAGACAAAACAAAATACAGAAAAAAACTTATTTTGTAATAAATGAGGCAATAAAATTAGTTATAGGTATCTAATTTCTTAATTTATTTACTTGAATGGAAATAAATTTGCCATTAGAATCATCATTTGTTGATAACCGCCGTTCTAACAAAATGTAAAACTCAGATTAACGTATATTTCCGTATACATAGCCTACTTTAGCAAAATATCTCCAGAGTGACGTCACAAATTGCTAGCCAGTGAAAGAGAAAGGTGCGCAAAAGGATACATATATAACTTCACGATTATTCACCCGTTATGTTCACAGTTGACAGAACAGAAGAACGAATGAATATCAAGCAATGATTTGTGTAACATTTTCTTAAGTGTTATGAGTACGTAATAAATATTCTCGCAGAAACTGTATGGTGTTATGTAGGCTGAAGTATCTATTTATTCGATTTTTTATTTATTAGAAAACAATTTGATCCGATTTCCGCATAGGTAGTTGAGAAGTGTAATTAGGATAAGAAATTTTAAGCTCAATATTGTGCTAAAACAGATTAAGATAAATTGTAATTGGAACCGAATTAGGGGTCTATATGTAAAAATACAAATGTTTGTTAAGTGACACAATATTTCTGTAAACCTTTGTGTTCTGTACCATTACAAGAAGGAACAATCATATTTCTATACATTTGAGAATAATAACAGTAGTATTACAGAATTATTTTTATTTGGTTTCATATAGAACTTCTATAAGCACTCGAACTATGGTCAATGGACTGGGAATGTTGCGTTTAATGCCGATTATAATGTGTTGTGTTTGTTGCCAGCCAAACTTGTTTAACTATATGATAGAACCTTACACTTAGTACGTGTGATTTCCAAGTGATGTTATGTTCTCTGGATTATGTAATTACAGTTTCCCTTATACAAATGTACCGAACAAATATAAAGTGTTGTGGTGTATACCACCATGGAAATATAAGAAACCTCTTAGTTAACACTAGGAAAATAACAAATGCAAGTGACAAGTAGCTCATTTGACATTGAACAAGAGGATCGTTCCAAAGAGAGGTTGCACCCTCCTTCCTGAGCGAGCCTTTTGTGACGTAGCAAGTTGTTTCTTGTTGCATTACAAAGAAAAATTGAAAAAGTAAGCCATAAATTGCACCATTTTAAAACATATTTGCAACATTGCAAACAATTGCTTGAATATCTTTCACACTTGGGGTTGGCTAATGACTAAATTTCGAATAAAATTTTCTATTTACTCATTGATATAACGTTACGTTAACCATACAAGCACATTTGTTGAAATGCAGCATGTACTTTGTATGGTGTACAATTAACAGCATCTTTCATGTACTTTATTTTAATAATTCTTGGGAATTTTTTTTCCAGAACTAATTAATATGTTCTCGCCCCTTAAATACAGGTAACGAGATGCTGGCCCGTTACCATCACATGCAAGGTCTCAATAGTATTTAAACAACATTATTCTAATGTATTGTTATTGTGGTGACTAGCGAATGAATGCAGCAGATTCCAACTCTTCAGAATTGTTTCCAGTAGACGCAGCGTCGCACTGCGTGGCTGAGACTGGTTGATAATTGCTGGCTCCTCTGTGACATTGTGGGCATTGGTGAATCAAGCTTGTCGTGAATGTCAGTGCGCTTGCAAACTGACTCCCCTGCTGCAGCTCATACACCGGTCGTCACTGGATTCTGATGTACTTTGTAATAATTAAGATAGTTTCTGAACCAGAACAGTTGATAAGCTACGGTCCTGAATCAAAAAAGGTAAATTTAAAATGTGTCGTAACTTTATCTTTGAGCCTCATTTAGAAAATGTTAACATACTCACCTTTCATTGTTAGGTACATATTTTTTTACACAATCCCGCATAACCCTGCAAGTTATAAAAATTCTTCCAATGTATGAATTTCCCAATTACATACATATTGATAATGCCGAATGTGGACTTTATATATATACACACATGCATACTTACACATATATGTATAATAATTGAAAGAAAATGTTTGCTTCAATGTCTCCCCTATAAATAATAAATGAATTACCTATATGATTAAATATCCGTGTTCTTAGTGGATATAACTAGGAAAATCTGCATAATTTGTATGTATTTTGGTAGTTATTAAAAAAGTACAATTAAACTTACAATATTATGAATTGTCATACCTCTAATGTTAAATTTTACTCTTGTACAGATAGCACACTGTATCTAAGTAACATAATTAAGATGTCACAGATATAATAATTAATACTTACTAATTTTATTCGACAATGTGTTTCCGATTCATTTGACTTCTTGCAAATGGGTTATAAATTAAGTATAACTCCAGAGACGTACCAAATTAGGTTACCTTGAGAAACTCATGACGTCAGCGTGTATGGTTTATGTGTTAGGGAAAATTTATTCAAATACTGTGTATTAAAAAAGTGCATGACATGGTATATTATTGTTTTATTTTGAAACAATTAACCCGAATTATTGCGAACACCATGGTAATATGCTTAAAAAATGTGTGAACTCTGGAGTGTATGAGAAGTTATTTCCAGGCCGGCCGTCGAATCGTCCGGTTTTAGGATCGAGTATAAATGACAGAACTTCGACTATCATCCCTTTTCTACGTGTGTCTAAAACCAGCCAGGAGCGTGGAGAAACCCCCCTGAAAAGCCTGACTCGAATGACAATTGAAATGTTTTCCTAACTTAAATTAAACTAAGCTAAAGTGTGTGGGAAAGGGGCCAGTTTAAGGTAGGACCTAGGCGTGTCTCAGGGCAAACCCTATACACTAGAATAAATACCAATTATTTAAGTTAAATACAAAGCGCCATATCTTGCGTTTAGGACCTTGTAGTTGGATTTTTATATTTCAGTTTTTAACGGAGAAATAAAATGGTTTTTTTAGGTCCTGTAATGGGCGGGTAAAGCTATTGCCTGCAAGGAAAACAGGGCGCGCGATCTTGTTGCTGTCCGTCGGCATTAAAAGTGTCGGCCCAGACAAAAATTCTGAACAGTATATTTTGTTAAGTAAGGTGACAGCTTTCATTTGGTATATGGCTGATGTTCGGCCAATACTTGGTATGAGTACTGGAGTCGTTTTAATATAATGCAAGTTTTTGAAATATGTACTTTTTTTGAATTTAAATAATTTAAAGAATACTATTAATAAATACTATTTTTTTAGTTAAATACAAAGCGTCATATCTTGCGTTTAGGACCTTGTAGTTGGATTTTTATATTTCAGTTTTAAACGGAGAAATAAAATGGTTTTTTTAGGTCCTGTAATGGCCGGGTGAAGCTATTGCCTGCAAGGAAAACAGGGCGCGCGATCTTGTTGCTGTCCGTCCGCATTAAAAGTGTCGGCCCAGACAAAAATTATGATTAGTATATTTTGTTAAGAATGTTACAGCTTTCATTTGGTACATGGCTGATATTCGGCCAATACTTGGTATGAGTCCTGGAGTCGTTTTTATAAAATGCAAGTTTTTGAAATATGTACCTTCTTGACCTTATATAATTTAAGGAATACTATTAATAAATACTATTTTTTTAGTTAATTACAAAGCGTCATCTTGCGTTTAGGACCTTGTAGTTGGATTTTTATATTTCATTTTTAAACGGAGAAATAAAATGTTTTTTTTTAGGTCCTGTAATGGGCGGGTGAAGCTATTGCCTGCAAGAAAAACAGGGCACGCGATCTTGTTGCTGTCCGTCGGCATTAAAAGTGTCGGCCCAGACAAAAATTCTGAAAAGTATATTTAGTTAAGAAACGTTACAGCTTTCATTTGGTACATGGCTGGTATTCGGCCAATACTTGGTATGAGTCCTGGAGTCGTTTTAATATAATGCACGTTTTTGAAATATGAATATTTTTTGACCTTATTTAATTTAAAGAATACTATTAATAAATAATATTTATTTAGTTAAATACAAAGCGTCATATCTTGCGTTTAGGGTTTTGTAGTCGGATTTTTATATTTCAGTTTTAATCGAAGAAATAAAATGGTTTTTTCAGGGCCTGTAATGGGCGGGTAAATCTATTGCCTACAAGGAAAACTAGGCGCGCGATCTTGTTGCTGTCCGTCGACATTAAAAGTGTCGGCCCAGACAAAAATTATGATTAGTATATTTTGTTAAGAAATTTTACAGCTTTCATTTGTTACATGGCTTATGTTCGGCCAATACTTGGTATGAGTCCTGGAGTCGTTTTTATAAAATGCAAGTTTTTTAAATATGTACCTTTTTTGACCTTATATAATTTTTAGAATACTATTAATAAATATTCTTTTTTTAGTTTAATACAAAGCGTCATGTCTTGCGTTTAGGACCTTGTAGTTGTATTTTTATATTTCAGTTTTAAACGGAGAAATAAAATGGTTTTTTCAGGGCCTGTAATGGGCGGGTAAATCTATTGCCTGCAAAGAAAACTGGGCGCGCGATCTTGTTGCTGTCCGTCGGCATTAAAAGTGTCGGCCCAGACAAAAATTATGATTAGTATATTTTGTTAAGAAATGTTACAGCTTTCATTTGGTACATGGCCGATATTCGGCCAATACTTGGTATGAGTCCTGGAGTCGTTTTTATAAAATGCAAGATTTTGAAATATGTACCTTCTTGACCTTATATAATTTAAGGAATACTATTAATAAATACAATTTTTTTAGTTAATTACAAAGCATCATATCTTGCGTTTAGGACCTTGTAGTTGGATTTTTATATTTCAGTTTTAAACTGAGAAATAAAATGGTTTTTTCAGGTCCTGTAATGGGCGGGTGAAGCTATTGCCTGCAAGTAAAACAGGGCGCAAGATCTTGTTGCTGTCCGTCGGCATTAAAAGTGTCGGCCCAGACAAAAATTCTGAACAGTATATTTTGTTAAGTAAGGTGACAGCTTTCATTTGGTATATGGCTGATGTTCGGCCAATACTTGGTATGAGTACTGGAGTCGTTTTAATATAATGCAAGTTTTTGAAATATGTACTTTTTTTGAATTTAAATAATTTAAAGAATACTATTAATAAATACTATTTTTTTAGTTAAATACAAAGCGTCATATCTTGCGTTTAGGACCTTGTAGTTGGATTTTTATATTTCAGTTTTAAACGGAGAAATAAAATGGTTTTTTTAGGTCCTGTAATGGCCGGGTGAAGCTATTGCCTGCAAGGAAAACAGGGCGCGCGATCTTGTTGCTGTCCGTCGGCATTAAAAGTGTCGGCCCAGACAAAAATTATGATTAGTATATTTTGTTAAGAAATGTTATAGCTTTCATTTGGTACATGGCTGATATTCGGCCAATACTTGGTATGAGTCCTGGAGTCGTTTTTATAAAATGCAAGTTTTTGAAATATGTACCTTCTTGACCTTATATAATTTAAGGAATACTATTAATAAATACTATTTTTTTAGTTAATTACAAAGCGTCATATCTTGCGTTTAGGACCTTGTATTTGGATTTTTATATTTCAGTTTTAAACTGAGAAATAAAATGGTTTTTTCAGGTCCTGTAATGGGCGGGTGAAGCTATTGCCTGCAAGTAAAACAGGGCGCGAGATCTTGTTGCTGTCCGTCGGCATTAAAAGTGTCGGCCCAGACAAAAATTCTGAAAAGTATATTTTGTTAAGAAACGTTACAGCTTTCATTTGGTACATGGCTGATATTCGGCCAATACTTGGTATGAGTCCTGGAGTCGTTTTTATAAAATGCAAGTTTTTGAAATATGTACCTTCTTTGACCTTATATATTTTAAAGAATACTATTAATAAATACTATTTTTTTAGTTAAATACAAAGCGTCATATCTTGCGTTTAGGACCTTGTAGTTGGATTTTTATATTTCAGTTTTAAACGGAGAAATAAAATGGTTTTTTTAGGTCCTTTAATGGGCGGGTGAAGCTATTGCCTGCAAGTAAAACAGGGCGCGAGATCTTGTTGCTGTCCGTCGGCATTAAAAGTGTCGGCCCAGACAAAAATTCTGAAAAGTATATTTTGTTAAGAAATGTTACAGCTTTCATTTGGTACATGGCTGATGTTCGGCCAATACTTAGTATGATTCCTGGAGTCGTTTTAATATAATGCAAGTTTTTGAAATATGTACTTTTTTTGAATTTAAATAATTTTAAGAATACTATTAATAAATACTATTTTTTTGTTAAATACAAAGCGTCATATCTTGGGTTTAGGACTTTGTAGTTAGATTTATATATTTCAGTTTTAAATGGAGAAATAAAATGGTTTTTTTCAGGGCCTGTAATGGGCGGGTAAATCTATTGCCTGCAAGGAAAACTGGGCGCGCGATCCTGTTGCTGTCCGTCGGCATTAAAAGTGTCGGCCCAGACAAAAATTCTGAAAACTATTATCTGTTAAGAAATGTTACAGCTTTCATTTGGTACATGGCTGATATTCGGCCAATACTTGGTATGAGTCCTGGAGTTGTTATAATATAATACCATTTTTTGAAATATATATCATATTTGACTTTTAAATAACTTTAACATTACGTATAAAAATTCACTTTTTTTTAATATTATTAACTAGCCTTACGTTTTGCCTTTATGACTTCGTAGTTGTATTTTGGCTTACATTTTGTCTATTTTATGTTTGGGTAAATGTTTTTGAAACGCGAAAACTGTCATGGCCGCAATGTATGTGTGCGTCTGTTGCTGTTGCTGTCCAAATGCATAATTTTGACTCCGGTGTAAGACCAACTGTTTTGGAGCGAAAAAACGTAACCTAAAAAACTTTGTGTACCCAATCATGTGTTTTATCAGAAGTGAGTAAATATGTTTATTTTGTGCATCAAAGTATCATGAAAGTGTAATGTTATTATTATTGCATTTTCTGAAAGACATGGCATTTACTCATTAATTTTAATTGGATCAGTGTAATTTTCGTATTTTGTTGGGTGAATAGAATCACCATGCCACGAACTTATAAACTAGTTCCAGGTGGTATGACATACACAAAACCTAACAAATTGAACGTTATGTGTGCAATTAATGCCTTTAAAAAAATGTAAGCGTAGTATACGACAAGCATGTAAAGAATATAATTTACCATAATCTGTGCTTTATCATCATTTTAAAAAAGACAATGTGAAAAAACGAGGTGGACAAACGTCACTTTCAGAAAATGAGAAAATAATTGTTGAGGTTATTAGTTTGTGCTGAATGGGGTTCTTCCATGGATGTCTTCTCTTTACGATTGTTTATTAAGGACTAATTGGAAAGAAAGGGCAAAACAGTAAAAAAAATTCAGAGACAACATGCCTGGAGCAGATTTCGCTGCTAGTTTCATGAAAAGAGACAAGTATAAATTAGCTATAAGAATGTGTCAAAACATAAAAAGGTCACGAGCAGGTGTGACTTTTAGTAGGTACTGTTGTAGACTATTAAGAATTTAGAAGCAGAGATCAAAGATGTTCCACCATGTAATGTGATTAATTACGATGAAACAAATCTCGGTGACGATCCCGGACACAAGAAAATCATAACAAAACGGGGCTGCAAATATCCAGAGAGGATAATAAACTTTTAAAAATCTTCCAATTCGATTATGTTTGCTGGTGCTGGAGATGCTACCCTCTTACCTCCATATGTTGTGTATAAAGCAAAACATGTGTATTCAATGTGGATTGAGAATGGGTCAAAAGGATGCAGATATAATCGTAGCTCATCTGGTTGGTTTGACAGTGTATGTTTTGATGACTGGCTCATTAAAATTGCAGTTCTTTATTTCAAAAAGCTGGAGGGGTAGAAAATATTGCTTGGGGATAACTTATCTTCATATCTGACAGTGCATTCAATTCAAATCTGTGAGGAGAATATGATTCAGTTGGTATTTCTGCCACCAAACTCAAGGCTTTTGACACAGCCACTAGATGGGGCATTTTTTAGGCATTTGAAGCATTCGTGGAGGCTTATTCTTCAAACATGGATAGCTGAGCCTGGAAAGAATGAAAGTGCTGTCCCAAAAGATGTGTTTTCACGCCTTGTAAATAAACTGATAACAATCTATCTCTGAACGCTCAGCTTCAAACATCAAAAGTGGATTTGTGAAATGTGGGGTGATTGCTCTGAATGCAGACAAAGTGTTAAATCGTTTACCAAATGAGAACCTTCACAATATGGATGAGATAATAACTGCGACTCCCTGAAAGCGCTGCTCCAAGAAATGAGTCATAGTGACTTCAACACCACGCCGATGAAGAAAGAAATGAACCCAGCATTCCTAATACCAGTGAGCCTGATGACCCCTCATCTAGTGATGAAAGTGAAATAACTTTAAGATCACATAAAGAACTTCAAACACTGTGAGAGTTGCAGTTGTTAGTGAATCATTTGTTGATTTTAATGGTAGGAGATACAGGCATGTTTGCCACGTGAAAGACACTGATATCAGAGAACAGGACTGGTTACTGGTTGCCTTCAACTCGAATGATACTGTGCCTGGTTGTAGCAAAAAAAAATTGGTTGGCTGTAAAGTCGGTTTACGGATGATTGTTTAACGTGACAACGTCATAACAAAACATTAATGAAATTATAGATCCAGAAGAAAAGAAAATATCATATTCGGCCTGAGACTGAGCCGTAATAGGTTTGATGCAACCAAACCATTTAGGCATTAATAATATATTCTTTGAGGAATAATTTTTTTTTAATTTTTCTATCTTTTGTATGATAAAATCTACCTCTGCATACTTCTATGAATAAAATTGAATCATTTTTATTGTATTATCACTATCTTGTATGGATGCACAGGCGTGAAATGAAATCTACAATTTTGACATCGTCTGGGCCTGCGGCCCCTTTTAAGTCCGATATGCCACCGCCCAAACACCACCCACCCTCCATTCAAACCTCCCGCTCACCCGTGCGTACGTGTGCGTGCGTGTGAGTTCGCCTGACAAGAGGGTGCTGTCGAGTCAGTGCGCCGCACCCCTAAACATAATTAAATGTAATTGTGTAATTTGTTTTAATGTTTCTCAGGTGCTACGTGACAGCAGATCGGCCGGGAGGGTTTTATGTACTTTTATTTTAAAATAGTGTATTAAAATATAAGAGCATTTCCGAACATTCCCGACGGAAGCCGAAGCCAGACAATAATTAAATATAATTCTTTATAATTGTAATTTGTATTATCCTTTTTTATTATTCAGAAAATGTCACGTAATTTTTAAATTATCCTTGTCATGTTACTTTAGAGTCCCGTGGCACGAATTCACAAATATCTTTAATGGCAATTGTTTTGGCGGGAGGACATCATGTTAGTCTAGCCGAGCCATGAGCTCAGCCCAGTCTTCCGCCATCAACGACCGAGAGCAGACGCTTCAGCACTCCGGGGACCTCACCGCTTGTTTTCACCGCCAAGAAATTCTGTTTAACTTTAATTCTCTCCAAATCGTTTTCTTTTAGTCCTCGGAGCTACTCTCGGTCGGGGGACTGTTTAATTAATTATCTTACGACCAGTAACGGTCTTTTTCCATGTAATACGTAATTCGAGATGTGAACACGTGGTGGGTCACTACAACTAAACCAATTCGTGCCGCGGGCGTTTTATGCAGTTTCAATCGTGTACGTGTGTGAGTAGAGCTGGTCGAATAAATCAAGTGTGTAAATCTAACGTATTATTTTATTATTTTTAATCTGTGTGACCACGTGGAGTGTGACAGCGTGTGGGACGCCTAAGAGCCCACTGCGAGAGAACAGCGTGCCCGACGCTGAGAGCGGGCAGGAATTAGTGCTAGGTGTTTAGGGGGGAATTAAAATCACGCCTCACATGGGCGACGTCACGACCCTGGTAAAGAGTCTCACATAGGTCCGTGCACGTGGCACGGTGGCGCCCATAAAACCCGAGCACGCATCAAAAACTCCGTATTAAATATCAGAGACCGCGGCCCCCGTAACAATTTAATTAATAAATTTACTTTTATTTGCATTAATTAATTCAAATATATTTATTACTTTTGAAATGTTGCATGCACCGTATTTATTTTTACCAGTACAAAAAAAAATTCACAGCTGCCAGGATTTGAACTGACATTCTTTGGATTGGAAGTCAGCCTTTCTAACCTCACGGCCACGACGCCATATTGAGAAAACTGTTTCAGATGGTATAAATTAATAATATTCCACGCACAATATTTGTTTAAATTTCTTTTAACTAGCATATTCTCTGTTGGACTCAAAATATTTACACGCTTGTGGGCTCATAACTATAATTCGGTTTGTGATTTAGTTGATCAAATAATAACTTATGACAAATAATTACCAATGTCAAACTAAAGCGTGAAAAGTATCACACCAGCAATAAATATTTAGTTACACAGCTAAAACAATACTCATACAACACTGTTTAAATATACTGATTTACACTAGTAATTAAAATAATACGTACTTGTAAGAACGCTATTTCCTTGTGAATATACTCCTGTGGCGCGGTGCACAACAATAACCTCGAACCAGTACGCCGCCACGTGCCGGCCGAGTTCTCTGTACCGTCCGCAACATACCAGAGAGATGCCACGCATGCGTAAGTGGGACATCCGTAGTGGGACAATTTTTCGTGCATGCAGCCAGCGTTCATCGATTTATTGGATGTTGCCACGTCAAAAACATTGTATTTTATTGGTGTTGTTATGAATGTTGTAGATGTGAATGGTGTCAAGGAAGTCTATGGGTCTTTCCTAAGGCCAAAATTTACAAGAGAGAGTTCTGGTTTCATTTTTGGTTTCCCTGACATCAAAGACAAATGTAATTTTGGCATTGAAAATATCATTGGTAAGCTAGAGGAGCCTGAGAAATATGGCAGTGGTTTGCTCAATTTTGTTGTGTGCCTTAAAGATATTTGTTAAAAGACCTGTAAGTTTACTGCCAACATGGTGTATGTTTAACTGGTAATTGTACTGGTACGACTTACTCCGTTGTGTATGATTCTTGTGGGTTACATAAGAACTCATACGGCAACACTTAATTTAGCAGTGAATTTTCTAAAAACTGTCCTGTAAATATAATTTTTTTGTATATATATATAAACAAGTTTTACAATTTTTTATTTTGCAATTGTCTTTTTTTTTCATTAGAAAATGTTATTTTTAAGGTGTCGTGAATGATGGTCTATGGTTTATAATGATTAAAAATAACTTTCAGGTATTTTATTCACTCTGACAAGAGGTTGAATGGTAGTATATATTGAAAATAGTAGCTGATTCTATTCACCCCGAAATAATTTTTTTTTATAAAAAAGAAAAATTCTTTTTTTTATAAAAAAGGTAAATTATAATGCCGAATATAATTACAAAATCATATAGTAGGGGTTATAACTCATATATGAGACCAGTGTAGATTGTTTTATAAAATTTATATACATTCAAGGGTAGCCAAAAAAGTTAAAAAGTGATCCTATACACCCCATTTTCCGGTATTTAAAATAAGTATATATTTACAATCATGATGTAGGAAAGTCCTATAATCTATGCCTTTTCATTTGTACCATATTAGATACCATATGCTATAAAAAATTAAAATATTTTGTAAAGAAAACATAGATAAATTTATGATCACATTGTATAGGTATACTTTTAACATACACACCTTAATCCATACCATGTATCCTAACTTATGCTAAAAATACATTAATTTTTTTATATAATTCAATATATAGGTAAATTAAAAATAGGTATGTGGTTGAACTTAAGCACGAACTGCATTATAACAGTTTCAAAACTATCCGAAGCACATAAAGTGCACTCACTGATTTGACTTTTTGTTCTTTTTAGACACCCTATCTATACCAGCGTACGAAATGCATCATAACTGTTCTGAAATTACCCAAAGTGCATTAATAGCCATGACTTTAAGAAAAATTGTAGGAAATAAATAAAAATTAGCCTAATCTAACCTGGGATGAGTTGGGTTTGGTTAGTTAATTACCATCTTGTTAAACAGACTTATAGTTAAGTTTTAAATATGAGAAAATTTTTACAAATTTTTCCAGAAATGAATAGTTTATGTTTACTTGTATCGCTTGGCATTATTTTAAATAATTCTACATTAAATTTTGTGTTCCGAGTTTCGTATTATAAGTTTATTTGCAACTTGATAACACATGTATTTGCTCGTTACCAAGTTTAGTTGTTTACACATCACTGATGAGTACTGAAAAATTCGCTGACATTTGTTTGTAAGAATTAATACAACTGTGATAATACTGCCAAATATACTAATGTAAAGTTTTGAAAATCAAGACATGGTAAAAATAATATATATTAAAACTTATAATTAAATATGGTCAAAAATATTTAACGTAAACAAGCTGGGTAGGATCAATTTGACAACAATGACCCCCATTGACTTTGTACTGACGTTTGTGAGACAGACTACCTATTGTACCTATACACATTTTAAGATAATTATAAAATAGTTTGTGTAAATAGTTGTAGTTTCCAAGTCATAATATGGTTAACATTGCAGGGACATAAGGGAAATTTTTTTCTGAATTACAGTATTGTATGTCTAAGACAAACATGAAATAACAAGAGCAGCCGCAGCAATCACTTTCTTCAGTCATGTATTGCATAGTAATAATTTTGCAAGTTGCACTATTTAATAGTTATATTACTACATATAATAATCTTCTAATATAACATTCAAACTAATGAAATGCATAAACTTTTTTGCTTACAGACAGAGATCTCGATGGTTCCATTGTTCAAGTCATGTGGGCCAAGCCAATAGCCAGAGCTTATTTCAATACACAAGCTACTAGCATTAATGGACTACTTCAGGTACGCCTAATAAGCAAAAGGTTTTCATTCTGGTTTTTGTGACCATTAGTTAATACCAGCATCTGTAAATATAAAGGTAAATGTTTTGAAAAATGTTTCCATAAAGTTTTTAAGTGAATTCTATTGTAAAAATGCTTGGGACATGATTTTTATGATTTTTTTTTGTGTTTACTATAATATTTTGTAAAATTATATAAATAAAACTGTAAATGTTCATTTGTTCAGAATCATAATTCTCTGAAAGTTATTCACCGATTTCTTTAAAATTTTGACATAGGCAATGTTATATTCATGTACAGGTGTTTTTCGGTATAAAAAAAAAACATGTGTAACTCAGTACACGTGATAGAAATGAAACTTCTTTAGCAATTCAAACCTCGACTCGTAAGTATATCATAAGGGGAGAGAGAGAGAAAGCTGACAATTTTCTGAAAACTACACAGCGTGCAGTCTTTTGGTATTCATTTATTTCTCAAGTATTTAAGAATCCTAACTTTTATTTATTAGAAATTTGATTAAAATAAAAATTAAAACAATTAATATTCCACGCATGGGATTTGTTTAAACTTTTTTAAACTAGTTCATTCTTAGTTGGGTTGGGACTTAACATATTTACATCCTCGTGGGCTCATAATTATAATAAAATGTGTGATTTAGTTAAGCAAATAATAATTCATGACAAATAACATCATATGACAAATAATGTACCTCTACATCCTCACATAATATCAATTTATGTGACCTTATCTCTATATATCAACTTATATAACACACAATTTTTGCAATATTCAAGGCAGCTTTTGACTACCAAGTTGCCTGCAAAATTATGCTATTAGGATTAGGTATAATATATATAACACCAAAACTTCGACAAATCTTAATCTCAAAACTTAGCACTACGTAGGAGCCACATACATCTTCTTTACTGTGAGCATAAAATTATGGTGATGTTCTACAAAACATAAATTCCACGAGGTACCCAAGGTAATCAGCAATTCGCTGACCATACCTAAGTACATCCTGCCTCACATCACGCCACACACTCAGAAATACTAGCCATACTAAATCAGAAAAGACAATGGTACAAAACCAAGCAATCCTCTATTAACTACTGTAAATTACTGGTCTCAGCCATAGGCGTGCGCAGGACTTCAGTATTGGTGGTGCCATATTACACAACAGCCCTGTCATTCACGGTCGCCGAGCCTAAAGTGGGGGTCCTCCCCCGGAAAAATTTGGATTTGAAAGCGCAAAATGGTGCTATTTAAGGTGTTTCCGAAAAAAAACATTAAATACACAGATGTAAAATTTTTAACATTTTTTATGACAAATTATGGCTTTGAACATTATAATCACCAGGAAAACTACTAAACTATTTACATTTTTAAGCTTTGTTGAGCCATAAAGTAAATTGCACAAATTGTTTGCACGGGATTCATGCTGGTGGCTTTGAAAGTCCGTACTTACATGTTTTCTGAAGACGCCAAATAAATGCTAGAAAAAACATGCTCAAATGTTAAGTTTTAAAATCAACAAATCAAGGGAGTTTTTGTAACATACCTTAAATATGTAAAATATTTAAATAATAAAAATACACAAATAAGAGTAGGCAAAAGGTTTAACTTTTGGAATACAACAAAAATATTTTGTCGGCTACTGCATATAAGTCATCGAGTAAGCATATCCTTTCAACTAAATAAACTCTCTCTTTTTTTTTTTTTAAATAAACCCTGGCGGACGGCGGCTATTATTTTGTGCGCCTGCCGAGTGGAGTAGACAGTGGACACCGAGCGCGCATTCTATGTAATTCGAGGAGAAGTATTTACATTTCGTAGCCGCGGCCCGTGTGTACAACACAAGTAATTGCAACTGGCTTGTGTCCGTGTGTATAGTTGGTTCGATTGATAATTGATATACTGATAGCACATATCTGTAACTCGACAGATTGGAAAACATATTGTTTTGGAAATAATACGGATTTTTGTAAGTACATGTATTATTTCTGCTTGTAAAAAACAAAATAACGTTAACCCTAATGGTAGTGCCAAGGCACCTGTGGCACCTAACGTGCGCACGCCTATGGTCTCAGCTAATTATTGCTTTCACTTAGCAATCAGCACACAAATGATAAACAAACAATGAATTCATTTTGGGTTTTTAACTCCATCCTGAACCACTTCAAACTAATCAGCAGTTTGCCATTATGTGGGTCAAAATATTTATTTAAATACAAACATTAATCTGGAGTAATACAAAAAAAATTACAATTTTTAATTAATTAAAATGCAAGAATGTAACAGGACCTTTCATTATAGTTGTAATCACGTACACATCTGTAAAATGTTGGGAGTGGTGACCTAAAGCTTGAGACAATAGCAGGGATTCTTGAAATCAATGGCAATTTCAGGAAAATAAACAAATTTATTCCATGTGTAAATAACAATGTAAACTTTAGTCTTCACATGGGCATATATTGCTGCTTCTGCTGAGGCTCCCTTGTGTATTGGTAGGCATTGTAAACAAACATATAAAAAATAATTTTGTTTACAATTTTAACATAAAATAAAACATCGGTTACAAAAGACACTACATTTTATCTTGCTATCAACTAGCACAGTGTTTTAAACAATGAACTATGTTTTAACTGAATACCTACCAGTCTCTGCAAGTTTTATTTAGAAGCTCCATGCTGTCCTGGTCAAACAATTATAGTCTGGTTGGGGTTAAGTTTACTTCCTAATCACAGTGTCCAACTGCTGTAAAGCCTTAAAGCCTGCAACTGTTTTAACCATGCATTCTCTTCTCAGCCATATCATATTCACATGCTTATTACTGAAGAGTGTTCGTGTTAAAGGGTTATGTCAACTACCGCCTGCAACCAACAGTCTTATTACATTCCTAATTCCCCCAAAGTTGTGCGGGCATTCGCAAGTTCTGTACTCGCTTTACTTTTCCTGCAGGTGGCCTCGCACTAGCTGAGCCAGGCACAAAGCTTCTGGTTCCGATGCCGTGCTGTTGCAGTCTCCAGGAATGTGAGGGGCTGTGCTCCAGGCAGGCATACTGCAACTCGCTGCAATGTGGATTCCCACTTGCTGGGCGAGTAATAATGTCAAGTGGGTTCTCCATGCATGTCCAGGCTATGCTGCATTCAGGGCAGCTCCTTTTGCTGCGGTGCAGTCTTTAGTCAGTCTGTCACTTCTTGCTGAAGACCCCTTACCCGCCAGCACTCCTTACTCGCCAAGCGAGTACCAGTGGCTCAAGGCAGCTGCAGCTCTAGAAAGGATCATGAGGGTGCCCCTGGGTCGTGGTGTTTTCCCTGCTGGCAGTCTCTTTGCTGACTCTTCTTGCAGAGAGGCTAATGGTCTTGGTGATGATCCATTGTGAGTAAGAACTTGCTCAGTGCCATGGTTGCCCCAGTCACTAGAAGTGGACTTGGCCAGGGGTCTCTACCCACAGCTCTCGTGGCGGTCTTCTTGAGGAGGACGTCGTGGATTCGCTGTCAGGGGACTCTTCGTCATTCCTCACTGTGTGGTTAGTAGGAGATGCCTCGAAGCACCTTTCCGGTAGTCTTCCTTTTGGGTGTATAATATATACCTACCTGCCAGTGTGACCACATGTGAATTTCTTATTTCTCTGCCAGCCACCCTTGTCGCAACTGGGCCAACTCAGACACAAACTTGCACTGAGTAATATAGTTACACTAAGTGAGGATTTCTCCAATTTGTCACTAACTCTAAACAATATTTTGAACTAATAACACCTGGAGGAGATCAAAAAGTGACGGGAGTGCGCCCTGTTACAAAACAACATATAAAACCATTTCCATTAATATATTATAGCACTTGATACAGATACTAACATAATAAAAACATATACAGTTAACATGGCTTAAATGTACATATTTTTGCGATAGTTTCTGAAACCCTAAACTGTTTTCATGAAAAAATTTATAGTTCCGGAGAAAATCATTGTTTCTGAGTAAGGGGGGGGACCTTGAAAATATATTTTTTTGTTTGATTTCCTGGCATGTTTTCCAATCATTCTGTAAGAGGGTATTGTGATACTACAAGTGGTTCATCATTTTATCAAATGGTTAATTTAAATATAAATATGTAATATTGGTTGCTTGGTACAGGTTATCTACATTTACCAATTTAAAATATAGCTTAACAACCTCACCAACCAAGTGCTATGTAGAAGTATTTGATGTAAGTTAATATTAAGTTTATTTCTTGTACTTTATTTCATTTCTGACACATAGACCTAGATTCGGATTTGTGGGGTGGATTTGAGGAACTCTTTGAGATTTTGATTCGTCAAAATTGGTATTCAACCAATCACTAGTTTCCACGATTGGTGAGATTTGGTTATCTTTATTTAAAATATTGTAAAATAGTGAGAATGTTTGGTTACGTTAGCCACATTAAATACTGTGAATGGTTGGTTTTATTAGGCTACTTACATTTGAAATACTTTAAAGGGTGTTAATAATTGGTTATGAATTGCCTATTTTTTATTTAGCTAACCTAACTACCCTCCCACAATATTTTAGATACTACATTCATATGATTTCTGAAGGGCAATTTACACTGTCAAAGACTTCTTTAATACTATTTTCTGCAAATATCTTCTCTATAATTTATTTTTATTTTTTAAAGATTTTAATATAATTTCATGAAAATTTCCACCCAAGTATCATATCAGTAAGTTATTTATGTTACATTTCATTACAATAACCAAATAAAAAATATACACATTTTTATGTATGGAAAACCACAGGATCGGCAACGCAATTAAAGCACAATATGGTGACGGCTGCTTCACTGCATATGCTATCTAATTTGACCTACAAACTGTAATTTCTCAGAAACCAGAAGGAATTTAGAAATGCTGTTTGCAGGGTAAATAGAGGAAATCTTTAGTGTTCGAAGAAAGTATTTTCCTAATTTTACTACTTTATTTACGGAAAAGCCGCAACGCAAGAAAATTACAGGTGCTTAATTACACAACTTTGCCCCAACACCCCATTTCCCTTTCCCATTTCCTTGACTTCTACGTGACTGACAATCACAGTGAAGGTCCATGTTCCACGAAGCCCTGAAAACACACACACACACGCGCGCGGTACATTCACTGGTAATAATCCGGCCCCACCAACAAAAGAACATCCTCAGGATGAAGGCAGGTAAAAGCCGCTAAATGGTAGTTCCATAGATACATATACCGGAGGGGGTGATGTGATCTCTGGAGCAACAGGACCCATGCAGGGTTCCTGTACAGATTCCAGTGCACCATGCCGGCTATACTCAGCCTTTGTTCATTGAGTCATGCATCATGCAGTGCTCAGTGTGCCAGACTCTTATCCTAAAGAAATGTGAAACTATTTTGTGGCTGTTATAGTTACAAGTACTTCGTGCATATCTACATGCTTCAGGGCGACACCACAACCCTGCATTTTTTACCTGCTGTACCTGCACTATCTTTAACCTTCACATGACCTAGTGCCCTGCGCCATCCTCATCTGCTCGAATGCCTCCACTTCTTTTCAGATGAACATAAAACAACCCTGCTCAGTAGAATTTTAATGACGTTCACTATCAGAAAATGTATTTAATTTATCTATTATCCGCTCTGTAATGGTTTTTAAAACTGCATCTTTACTAATCGTTTGGATATTCACTAACATCAGCATCCATGCAGGCTCCGAAATTGTAGTTCTGACCAGCAAAACAATAATCCTTATGAAAGCCTAATTAAATAATTTTACTACTCGCTAAGTTTTACCCTCAGATATACACATTTCATTTATACGTAGTCATTATTTCATCATATATATATAACATTTATGTTTTATAAGATTTTAAGGTATAATTTCATACCAAAGAGCATTGCATTAATATATTATGATTATTGCTTCTCAAATGTCTATGGTTTAAAAATTTATCTGAATTAACTACCTCTTTTTGCAGGAGACAACATCAAACATCACTGGAGCCCCTATTATATCATCTGTTGTGAAGAGTTGTAAACGTAAGATGATATTAATGAACTAGAAATTAAGTTTTTCATTTGCCATGAAATTACTACTTAACTCTATAAGTTTCATTTTTTGTCTGGTTTTATTCATCTATGAACATCATTTACAACTTATGAAAGGTTTTTTTTCTTTCCAGCCCACAGTTTTTCGTGCAAGGATACCAACACTGCTTCACAGTCATACACATGGTTTGACACTGGAAATGGCAATTTATTTCCAACTGTTTATAATTATATCACCCCAGCCAACACAATGGAAAATACTTCTTGGCCAGTGGACAGAGCTTGAAGTATTCATGAAAGGTAACAGTTCATTTTGGTACAGTGGTTTATAAACAACAAATTTTTATTCTAGAAATTAAAATTAATTACAATTTTGCTTAAATTTTTTGGAGGATTTTGTTTGTGCAAAATAAATATCAAGGTAGATTATTACACAGGTTTATACTGAATTATAAAAGATTGAACTTGAGAAAACCTGCATTTATTTATATCACTGATTGCGGTTAGTGCTTGTTTCTTTCTGTCCATTACTAGCAGCTGTCCGTTTTTTATGGTCTCGTGCCAAGCACTCAATGTGAAAACTGTCTACTGTTTATTATTCATTTACTGGTAAGCCCACGAGTTAATATATTAAAGTTTCTTTACTATTTTACTGTAATGTTACTAAATGTTTTCCTGTAAACAGAAAAACACTATCTGGCATAGAATGCTAGATAGAATCACGATCATGGTTTTATGCTATGCTAGATATTATTTTAACTAGAACAGCACCAAAAGTTGCACTTTATAGTTTCATTATTTTAAAACTTTGCATTTTTTCATAGTGAAATTATATGTTACCATATGCCAGGTATACCTAAGTTAGGCATAGCAAGGCTTTGTATTCAGCATGATTTTATGCTTATTGTCGTGTCAATATTTATATGTACAAATTCCTAGTCATGCATATATCCTGTTAACAGTAACACTAAAAATATTGAATGTTTTACCATCTTACAATCTGGTTTTGTTTATTTTTTTTTGTTGTGTAGACTTTTCTCAAATGTCATTTAACTTTGATAATCCTTACAGTTCAAGTATTACAGTTTCATTTACAAACAAAAAGATCTTGTTATATCATAAATAGAAAAAAAATCAAGACAATGTTTGCCATGTTGCCTAAAGGCCAGTCTATAGATTTGATGCTAAACAGTAAATGCTAAACATGACAGTAAACAAACTGGCGTGACTTCAACAAATGTTGGACAGAAAATGAAAAAATTACTAATGAAATGGGAAGCAAGCATTGACTGATAAAATTTTGTGAAGTTATATCGTCCTCATATTGTTTGCATTTTTTGATTCTTTTTGAACTACCAGCAGTTGCAATGTAGCCTTTAGTTTAATTTTTCTTGGAATAACTGCAGGTCTATGCAAAAAAATAAAACTAATTTATGCACAGTGTTCTCTTACCCCTCTCCCCTACCCTTTTGTTCTTCTCTCTTTCTCTCCATCTTACCAACAGTCATACAACAAATTTTCCTGAAACTGAAAATCACTGCTTCCTCGAGGACCAATATATTAGGCAAAAGACAGTTGTTATTTGGTTTATAGTCATTTTGACTTACTTATTGGCTGCACCTGCATACATACAATGTTATTTTATTCATAACATGTAACGTTATTCAGAACATGATTTTGAAGAAAGACTACGTATTAACATCTTTAACGTGGTGCGACTTCCGGAAAATTTTTACATAGTTTTTCGTGTCATGCTCTATAGACTACGCAACCATTGTCAACTTATTTATTATTTCCAAACTGTTAAATAAATTAAAGTAATGGAAAATCTCGGTCGAGTTCGTTAATAGACAAAGAGGTAAAACTGGGTAAGGTTTTTTAAAGACAGAAAAATTGCTATAGCTCTCTTAATATGATAAATATTTCATATGTGTGAAGTTATTATCTCTCATAAGAGTAATATCAAAAACTTTTGTCCAAATGAATTTTTGATACTACCAACCATAACTGCAAAGCGTAGAAAAATAGAGTTTGGAGGACGAAACAAATTCATAATGCCTTTTGTAGGCACACCATCAAATCAGTTTCAATTGTTTGTAGACCTTGAGAATATTGTCTAAAACAATTTTTGATCAGATGAACTATTGCTCCAAGGGGTTTAAAAAATAAAAAAATAAAAACAGTTGTAACTTAACAAAAATTAATAGTTTTTATACTATGTACACTATCAAATTTGTTCTTGTTTATTGTAAACCTTATAAATATTGTCTAAAATGTTAATCTGAAATAATTTTGGGATACAATCAACCATTGCCTCAAATGGTAGAAAAAGCACGGGTTGAAATAAAATAAAAATTAAGAAGTTCTGTACCATGTTCATTATAATTTAAGCATTATCTAAAACTCTTGTCTGAAATACATTTTGATATGACTAACCATTACTACAAAGGGTGAAAATTACAATGGTTAAAGGATAAAATAAATCAGTACTGTATTAGGCAACTATGAAATCCATTATAATTTATTGTAATAATCCTAAAAACTATCTATAACTTTGGGCTTAAATAATTTTGAGTGAAATTAACTATTGGTACAAAAGGTTGAAAAACAGGGTTGGAGATAAAAAAATTTAAAGCTACAGACACTATTAAATTCATTCAAACTATTGTAAACCATCTAAACAATATTTTAAACCTTGATCCAAAACAAATTTTTATAGGATCTCTTATAGTGCAAGGAATGAAATATAGTTTTTGAAGATGAAAACAAATGCACAACTACTTTAGTAGGCATAGTATAAATGATAAAGTTTGTGTTGTCAATGCTGGATGCATTGAATTAAAAATATATATAACATTTTTGCTGCATGGGTATGAAAAAATGGTTAATCTGTCAATTTGGAATATTGGAGACCATATGTATGTTATGTCCATTGAGTTCATTCCAGAAGTTTCCAGAACATTTCAGAAAAAATAGGTACTTATAAATCTACTTGTTTTTTTAGGCTGATGAAAGGGACTTTTTCATGTTTTAAGACCAAAATGGTTTAAATTTCAGTAATTGGTTTGATTTACAAAAATATATATATATATTTTTTTTTAATTCAAAAAAGCTTTAGGTGAGCACTGTGAAAGGTAAGAAATGGGGAAGATGTATCTCCAGGAACTGCACCAAAATACCGGAACAGAAATTTTGATACCAAAAATGTTGGTTGCCTGACTTTAAAAAGCACCCTTAGCACCAGGCATGATTTTTAAGGGATTGACTGTGTTGCCGGCCATCACCGCATGCATCATCATAAGGAATCAGTCATCTGTCACTATCGTGCACTCTCATCACCTATTCAAATATATGTCAAATGCTTTTGCTAACAGGCAAAGCATAGCAAACAATTGTGAAGAATTGAAATGTGTAAAAAAAAAAAAAACATGATACATGTGTTTCTTGATATTATATATGTGTGGTCCTGTGTATGCATAATTTGGTACTCATCCACAGTATAGCCATGTAAGGTCAAAATTAAAGTCATAATTTTTGGCACCCTAAAATGTAACCATATAAAGTATGTAACTATGTAATTTAAGTCACATGAGATCATGTACAGAAGAACCTTTTACATTCCTGGTTGGCCTGGCAACACAATCCAGAATAATAACAAATTACATTTAAAACACTTGAAAAAATTATAAGTTACATCTTTAATACCATTTTGAGCAAGCTTCCGCTGCCACATGTTGCGACGATCAAGCGACAACTTTACAATGTCGACTGACGACTGACCACGCAGTTACTTTCCCTTTTCAAAGACAAAAAAAAGGGGAGGCAACCCCGTGGGCCAACAGACCAATCACATTACAGAATGTTTCTCTTTAAAAGTCTGAAGATACATCACCCCACCTCAAGGCTCGCCCTGATTGGCTGGCGAGACTGCGTCCAGTGAAAGTTCAAGTTTATTGCTGCCCAGTCATGCGTCCACATGCTGGGTTTTTCCAACAACACACTAACTTGCGTGAAAAATAACTTGCCAGTGACAGTGTGTCGCACCTGTGTCTTCCGCTCTTTCAAAACCTTCTAGAATGTTCTCGAATGGTCCATACAGTCTGTCTACCCAGAATATGCACCTTAAAATTTAAACAAAACATAATTAATACAAGTTAATGTTAATTATAATTGATAAAGTAAACAAACAATAATAAAACACTACATTCAGCTTTACACAAAATATAACCCAAAAATAATAATACATATTCTTTATCAAAACACAACGAAATACTTGCAATACCTATGCATAATAAAAAATTAATAAAAAGAATTATAAAATATTAACATAAAACATTCTTAGCTAAATATTATTGGTAGTAGGAGGCAGGAATTCTGCAATGTTACAAACTTTGATTAACTTAGGTAATGGGGAGGGGAATGTCAGTATGGATAAGTGAAAATCATGGTAAATTGAGTTTAAATGTGTTTAGGGTATACAATTCAGCGAAATGTTGTAAGTAATTTATAAAAAAAAACAAATGTACAAGTGTTACTAACACTAATTATTAATTTTAATAAATATAGTTTAAAAAACTAAAGAAACATGCTTTTAAAGATTATCAAACTAAAAAGGAAAAAATAATTTTAAAATTTAATTTATGACAATAGTATATAAGCAATACTAGTATAAATGAGAAAAAAGCTTGAGGCGCTTTGTGCCATATTTTTTGTATATTAAGCGCCCCATGCTTTTTTCTCATTTATACTAGTATTGCTTATATACTATTGTCATAAATTAAATTTTAAAATTATTTTTTCCTTTTTAGTTTGATAATCTTTAAAAGCATGTTTCTTTAGTTTTTTAAACTTTATTTATTTTTAACTTTTTAGTTTGATATTCTTTAAAAGTATGTTTTTTTAGTTTTTTAAACTATATTTATTTTTAACTTTTTAGTTTGATATTCTTTAAAAGCAGGTTTTTTTTAGTTTTTTAAACTATATTTATGTATAATTATCATATGGAAATGAGTTATCGACACTACCTATTACCATCTGAGATAACTATTTGGAGTTGCGTCACAAAGAAATAGTAAAGTCTCTCCGAAACATTTACAGTTATATGTATGGATATAATCTTAGAATTTACCGAAAAAAAAATTTTTTTTTTTTCGGCGTGGCCGGGAGTAGAGCCCACGATCACTGAATCCGAAAGCTGACTCCACAGAAATCGCGCGCCTTAGACCACTCGGCTAACGAACGTAATGAAATTGGTGGGACACTTTACAGTGATGGGCCACTCACTCTTAGTCGAAAGAGTTACAGACGGACAGACAAACAACATACAGGTGAAGCTAATATAAAGCATGTAACATGTAACATGTAAAAATAGTTAAGCAAGCTGAAATGCTAGCACAGAGGAAAGAACAATTGAAACTGGTAAAAGTATGTGCTTTGCAAGAAAAGAAAACTTAGTCGAAAGAGTTACAGACGGACAGACAAACATACAGGTGAAGCTAATATAAAGCATGTAAAAAATATGTATGTTTGAAATTATTTGTAATGACCTAAGAGAGACAGTTTAAATGAAAAATATGAATTATTTTGAATTATATTTACAATTTAGATATGCATATATACGTACAATTAAACAAATAACTTGCCTTGAATCAACAAACAGTTCTGGAAATATTTACACACGAATGTACCTACTAGTAGTTATGTTTTGATTTTTACCTCCCAACAATTTATGTTTGATTTTTAGTTAAGAACCCGGTTAACCGAATGCCCTGCTAATCGAATCATGGATAATATAGGTTCTACTGTAATGCCAATTATCATTTAATTGGTAATAAAAATTATTTTGCCCATGCGAAAACAGACAAAATATTTGTTTTATTGGTAGGTCTTTACATTATCCATCTTTAAATCACTTTTTTTTAAAAAACTTAATGTCAGTCGGCTGGAAAAAAACATTTAAACATAGAAAATGCACTTCTAAATGTTAAAAATAATTTAGTGTTTCGTGTGCCAAATCATTTTAGAGTATTGTGCATACATTATGCAGTGATAGCAAACTGTAAATTGAAATGGCAACGTGTTAAGGATACAAATATACATGAATGACAAATGAAGAACCATATTAAAAACTTCATATTTTTGAAACTATTACACATGATATCAGTGATAATGTAAAAAATAAAAATATTCCTAGTTTTTCCATCATCACTAAATAGATGGCAGTCCTCAATTGCTGTCGCCATTTGTTCTGGAGTTGTATTTTTAGTTGGCTGGTTTTGAGGATTGTGGAACCAAACAATAGAATGTTACCAAAACAAGTAAGTATAAGTTTTAGAAGTACATATTACCAATCATAATATTATAATCATAATTATATAATAATAATATTATAATCATAATTATTATAGTAATTGACAATTGTGTTTACACTGGTTGGTAATCCGATGTAATAATGATTGATTAGGTTTGTATGTACTGCAGGAAGATTATCTAGATAGTTTAAGGACCCAAGCTAAGTGGTGCCCTGATAATACATTGGACGAGCAATTGAGAGGAGCTGGTTTTGAAGCCTGATCCATTCTACTGGATTTTAGTTACCATGGTTTCCCGAAATCACCCCAAGGATGGTTCCTTGCTAAAGGTCATGGCCTTCCTGTTCTTATATTCTATGTTACCTTCTCTAACGTCAACAAGATGGTGAATGAAATTCCAAACTGCGATAATGGCGGAGAAAAATGTGTGTGTATGCAAGGGTTTCTTTCATTATTTCTGTGCAGCTTGCATGTAGATTTTGCTTTGGATAGGGAGCGCCAAGGCTCAAGAATATTTTGAGGTGGTATAGGTCATTTAAAGATAAAGTTGGCTTATGAAAAAAGTCAAGTGGTGTCAAAACAATCATAATGGAAGAAATGATGGATAGGGTGAGGTAAACATGTTTGAAGTCCACAGAAGTCGACTAGCTGAAGCCAGTGAACTTGGAATTTCCCAAGAAATGGTATTGAAAATTTGATTAAGAGAATTAAAATTCAAGCCATAATACTTCCAATTTCTGCAAAATTTACAATGGAAGATAAAATTGCATTAGGTGACATTTGCGATTCGTTGCAAGAAGTATTGTAGTGAGAAGATTTTACCAATAAACTTATATTCTGTAATGAAGTAACAAACCCTTTATCACGACAAGTAAATTGTCACAATGTTAAAAGAGTGTGGGGCAGTATGACTGCCCATGAAATTGTGGTGTTGGAAAGATATTCAAAAAAATTAAATATTTTTTGGGCTATGTCACAAAAAAATTGTAAGAGCCTTATTTTAGTCAAAGAAAACGGTGAAAAGTAGCAATTATCTGGAAATGTTGCAAATAATATTATTTCCACAACTGAGTGAGGACAGTGCAAATTTTGTTTTCTAACAAGATAGAGCTCGGGTGTTAAATGAGAAGCTTTTGCAATACTGATTTGATGATGATTTACCCTTATTCAAATAGCCATAAAGTTACCCTGTTCTTATTTATGTCTTGTGATTTCTTTTTTTGTGGTTAGAAGAAGGTCTTGTTTATAAAAATACATTGCCCCTACCCCCTCCACATCATGGACCTGAATAGCAGGTATTCCAAGCAAAAAATACAATACAATAAAACTATACAAGGATAATTCATTGTACCAACTTTAAGATGTTAGTATTTTGAATGCATTTTATAAATTGATTTTTTTTTAAGTTAGTAACAAACTAATTTTAATCTTTTGGACTTAAAAAATAATTGAAAGTAAATATTGATCATTTTATCTTTTAGTTTGTGCCAAACCATGTTTACAATTCTACTGTTTAAAACTTCAGGACTTTTTATTGATGAAGGATAAGTATTTTATTAAATATTTACGCTATGTATTCTGTGTAAATTGGTTATTAGTAGAGACATGCAAAATTCGTGGATTCATTTCACAATAGGCTAGCATCAAAACAACTATACCTTCTTACCGCTTCTGCGATTGGCCCACATTTTATCCGGGGAACTGTGAGCCAATGGGAAACACTAAACCAAGAAAGTACCGTAGTTGAGACGTCTCACGCGTCAGTAGCCAATGAACAGGTGTCATTTCTGCGAGTAATTTAAAGGACTGTGGAGTCTATCCTAGAGGTCAATGAATCCGCGAATTTTGCAGGTCTCTAGTTATTAATAAACAGACTGGGTCATTGAGTAAAGTCAAAATTAGTGATTTCCAAACTACGACTCAAATGCAGTACATAACTATGCATGGTGCATTCAGATTATCTAAATATTTGGGAATGTACTTTTATTGGTTATTCTTGGAAACTACTACACAAGATTCAAAATAGCCTGTCTTGCATGTGATCCAACAGACATACTAGGATAAGTGATTCTTATATCTTAGTTCCTTTTTAAATGAAAGATATTTTGCAAGAATCCAGAAGTGTTATAATTACTAGAATGCACTTGTGTTTTAAATTGCACTGGAAAGGGCATACAACAAGCTGACAGACAGCTGCTCATCACAGAAGTAAACATGCATGCTGATGGTCAGGTGGGCAGAACTTCTCTCTCCCTTTGCATCTGTTACATGGGCATGTGGGTGTGGACTAATGATTGTTTTGTTTATTGCTCATTTTAGATTATTATGAAGGAAAATATTTTAAAAATGACAGTTCAGAATCAAATTCATATGCTTTACCCAGCATTGTAAACATGGGTAATGAATTTCTGGAGTGATGATGATGATACCATGAGTGAAGAAAATTTTTTTAATGATTTATCTGACTTTTTAAATAGCAGACAAAATACAGAATGTATCTAGCAACAAAATTACAAACTGTAACACCTCGGTAGTGGAACATGTGAGGAAATGTTCTAGATAATAAGTGATGGAATGAAAAATTATAGTTAAAAAACGGAGGTGAAGCAGTGCTATAACGCACCATAAATGAAAAAGTCACAATAATTGTAGAATCATTAAAATCAAATTTTGGCTTTTTTTTTTTTTTTTTTTCAGGTCTGGCAGTTTTTATTATATGATCAAGAAAGAACATTGATTATTGACTGTTCTGCTACAAGTGTTGTAATGTAGATTCAAGTGTTGATAATTTTTCATCATACAGGTTTTTTTTTTATTGTGATAGATTTGTTATCCAATTATATGTGTGGTTTTTATATGAAAATTTTTTATACCTTTAATTATCTATTTCATTAAATATTGCAGTGTGCCTATGTCTCACTAAATGAATGCAATAAATTTGTTTTTTTAATTATTTGGCTTATGATTTTAAATGTGGTTTTTTTAGACCTGACTTTCTTGCTTAGGAAACACCATAAAAATGATAAGAATATAGAATGCTGTTATTGACTTTTACTGCTGTTAATCAGTAGTCATTTATATGCTAGTGAGATAAAGTATTTATGCTCTATACACACAATAGAAGTAGCCTGTCACTATCTTTAGATGTGACACAAAACATATTGTACTGAGAAATTCACATCACAGGGGTATTTTACAGTGGAAGCTCTCGGCAAAAGTTACAAAATAGTTAAATTTAGTAGTCCTTATCAAAGCTAAACAAATGAGTAAAATATGGCTGCTACTTATATACCTGTAATAATCACAAAAATGTGTTCTTATGTTACAAAATATTGCTTTGTAGGTTTTAGCTCTTCAGATAATCATGTGATGATTCTTTATTTTAATTTTTTTTTTTTTTATGTTTATTAGTTCTTTTAAGTCTGTCTTGGTTATGTGATGATTCAAGTTTAAAAAGCAAAGGAACTTCTGAAACTCAAAATAACAAATGTTTGATCAGTTGTCAGAATGTTCCTTTTATTAATTTTATAATTTTTAAATTACAATGCCTCTACTATTTTGTTTTATCTGAACTATCATTTGTAATAACACCATGCAGTAAAATTTACTTAAATGCTATAAATTTCTTTATTATGTTTAGTTGAAAAAGTGATTGCCCAAATTAAAAAATGTTTTTGAAAAATGCTTTTTGTAATAGGTGCAATTATTGTTATTGAAAATAATAGTTGATTAGATTAAATAAACTAGTTTACTTTGACGTCGACCAGGGCCTCAAGCCTGATGTGCCTCGTCCGCTTCAGCCCCTTCTCCTATCCACACTATTGCCTCAGCGCATTCGAATGTCCTGCCAACATGTGTGTGTGCTGGTCTGCCCCGCAAGAGGTGCGCATAGAATCTGTCCCAAATACCCCTATTATTAATTAAGTAAATATGCAATTGTCATTTCTCACTTTTAATATTAACCTCCTGAGGGTATATGTTTTCAGACTAGCATGTAAGGACGGAGCCACGCCATGAACAACACTTTCGGAACGTGCCCTCACACGGTGGCAGTTTGCATTTGAAAATTACCTGAATTTAAAAGCAATGTTAATTCATAATAATTAATTGTAAATTATTATTAAGCACATGAAGGGTTGTACTGTGCTACTTTGTTCTTTATTGGAATTGTTTGCCACTAACTGTAATTCCGAGGCTTTCTGTCGCTATGACACCCTGACCAAAGCCCAGTGTCTCATCCATTGCCTGGAGTAAAAAGCAGCCATCCCACCTCAAATATTTCATCACTTGGTATTAACTGATCCTCTAACGTCCGTCGACTTAATTACTACTTTAAATAACTTTTTTTTTTCTGTTTCCTAGGGGCCTGCTTCGTGTGGCCGACATTTTAACGTAACAATTTAAATTCTTTTTAGGACCTTTCAAACGTAATTATGCGACTTATTCTTGACCAGGTTACTGGGTGCCCTGGTCCGTAACTAAGCAGAAGGAACTGCAGTTGGATTTATTACAGTTTAATTATGTATGGACTTATTGTTGAGTGTTTTCTCGAGTGATAATCTGCGTAAATAAAAACCCTTACCACCAAACCGTGAGTACTTTGTCTACCAACCTCGTGTACCTCTGCATAGGGAAGAGGCATGTGGGATGCCCAAAGAGCCCACCGGCAATCACTGTCCAATTAAGTACTAGCATGCCCACTGCTGAGAGTGAGCTGGAAGATAAGGTTTCAACACAGTATAGGGGGATTTGAGCCTAGCACACACAGGCCACGTTTACGCTCCAGGGACAGTCGCAAGCTGGGTCCACGTGGTGGCGCCCTAGTACACGATCAATCCACGACCTAATTAATAACGTAAATTCCCCAGACATCAACTAATGCCACTGAATTTAATTTAAATTACCGTTCAAAACAAGAAGTGTCAGATATGAAGTCCAAAGAATAAATATTTAAGAAATCCCATTGGCTCTAGTTTTTCAGACGTAAATTAAAATTGTAGTGAACAATTTCAAAAGAAATTTAAATAAAGATAAATGCTATATTAATTTTATAAAATTCTTTGGACAGTAAACAAAGACTAAATTTTGAAATTATATGGTAGTTTTGAGTTAAGAGAAATGTTAAGTAATTTAAAAAAATTAAGCACTTGTACATTATTAGATATAGTTTTATTGTGAAGTTGTAAGCATGTTGTCCCTTCTAAAAACATAGACTATACATAACTACTTGTTACTTTTATCTTGGGTAATATGTGATTTGGAACTTCTTTAAAAAAAGTAATAAAAACAAAAACTGGCTTTTGTATTCACTTTTCTTCGCTAGATATGTGTACCAAATATTACCAATTAGTTTTTGCAGAAGATTGAGGTACAGCATTTGTACATTTGTACAAATGTTAAAATATGTATATTTGCAGCAGCAATACATGTCCGTATTAGTAGGCTGATTGTGTAAATGTGTGTAGAGTGAGATAAAGTAGCAATAAACTATTCCTGCAAGAACCTTTACATCTTCAAAAATGAACATAGAATGGGTACTGCAACCATGCTTGTAGTAATAAAGGACCAGGAGAGGTAGTTGTGATAAGGCAGTGCACGTGCATGCATTCCAGGGGACCTGGTTTCAAACCCAATGCCAGCCATCCTTATTTAGGTTTCAGTGGATACTTGAAATGGTTCTGTACAGTAAGCCATGGCTAATTCCTTGGCCAGTTTCCTTGAACAGTGTTGTAGAGTTTATCCGTTCTAATGACCTTGCTGTTTACAAGGCATTAGATGGGATTAGGCCTCGCCATCTTGCAATTTCAAATATTTTGATACTGCTTGCAATAAAAATATACATGCTAAAAAAAATTTAATTGACATGACATATTAGTTGCTTATTGAATTTAACACTTGTGAACTGGGGTGATTATCAGGATATTTGTCATTGCCTGTATGAAATAATAAGTTATTTCCTCACTGCGATCACAGACTAGAATTTGTTAGTATATATGTGGTTTCAACAAGGTGTAGAAAGTCTGTTAGATTTGATATATGCCTTGACATGCCAAAATGTTGGGATAAATGGTTCAAAATTATAAATATAGTAAAAAGATGGAAAAATCCAAGGTGGCGGGGCTTAATCCCCCCTTAATCACTTAAAAAAGAAGGAGAAAGTATATCATGAAAGGAAGTAGAACCAAAAATAACAAACAATTTTAATTTGAAGTACACTTGCACAGTTTTCTGTACAATAATTGGCCCTATTTTTTTTAAATAAGTTAATTAATTTTACATAAGTTGAAAAAAGATTGATAACGTAGATACAACTTTATTATTCACAGCCATTCACATTAAAACAGTGCAGATATGCTTGATAATATGCATTTTATGAATATATAAATTGAGCAGGACTACAGATGTCAATAATGATACAAGTAAAAAGGTTAATTTTATAAGAAAACACCATTTTTACCATTTTTTTTAATACATCATCTGTGGTGGTCCCACAATGATAATGACTTATGTAAGTCAAGGAACATGGAAAAATTTGGATAACATTTATTATCAACTGCTTCGCCAAAATCTTCTAAGCATGACTGGCTCCTTGGCATGAAACAAAACAAATTAATGATTAGAAAATTCTATAACAAACACCAAAACAGGCTAGTAAATATCTGTTAACCCAAGGGCTTATAGAATAAAAAAAATAATAACTGAATTTTATCTCAAACCTGCACTGTGTTCAAAGTGTTATCACTGAACTTAATTATAGTTAGAATACTGACAGGCTGTCTCAACTTTAATTAAAATCTTCCACGTTTGTATTTCTTTACCTCAGAGACATGACACCATGTCCACTTTTGGGAAAAATGCATTTTAAACCATAATCTTAACCACCATTTGATGTTCTTTCTCGTATCAAACAACAACAAAGATCTACAATATACATTAAAAATTTTAATATTTTGGATAGAAAATAGTTGAGTAAATAAGTGAAGTACTATTTACAATTCTTTCAACTGTCCTCATGAAAAGTATATGGTTTATGGTTTAGTGTCAGATACAGATTAATCAACTTGTGATTCTTTAGCAAACAAGCCTTTTAAGCACTGGTTGAGAAGTTTATGTTAACACGTCTGGTATCTTAAATAGAGTTAATGCCTCGTTACTCTTTTGGTTTTTATTTAAAGCTTTAAGTAACAAATTATTTCAACTCTGCTGAGAAAACACTAGCTTTGCACACTCACTGACTACTAAACTCCAGCAAGCAGATCTTGGTTTTAGCTGGCTTTTTTCTCGCCTTAACAATGTAACTCAGTTTCTGCTTGCGACTAACCCAGCTGCTGTGGAGGAATAATTCGTAGTGAACTTGTCCATAATCATGTAGTAGAGTTGATCCTCTGAGGGCGAGTGGTTCAGACTAATTGAATGGGGTCATGGACAGGGGCGCAACAACAAGGGGGGGGGGGGGGGGGGGGGGAAACGGTATTTTGTCCCCCCTCTGAAACCTTGAAGTGGGGGCAAATAAAGTGCTGTGAAATCAATTTTTAGATAATAAAACTGCTTAAATAGCACAATTTTCCACCTTGAAATACAAATTTTCCCGTGGGAGGACCCCCGGACCCCCCACTTCAATAAGGGGGATCGATGATTCTTTATAAAAAGGTATCTTGCCCCTCCCCCCCCCCCCCCCCCTTGGAAATTTAGTTGTTGCGCCCCTGGTCATGGATGCACTCATGTCTCCCCTGAGACATGCCTTCAACTTGTGGCTCTCTGCTGGTTGAACTAGAGAAGCGAGAAGCTGATACGTGCAATGGACATAACCATGAGTTTCACCAGGATATGTCTCCAGATTTGGATTCAACAGCTACATTCTTGAAAACCAGATTCGAATCAGTGACTCCCTGGTAGGGCGGTGGGCCAAATTTGCCTCTGTGACAACATATTAAGTGGCAGTATCCTAAAATTCTTACCCTCTTTGTGTTGTGTGTTCCAGAAATTATTTTAAGTTATACTAGCCAGATTATCCAATTCTGTAATTCTGTTCAGTAAAGTATTGAATAGTTTTCTCCCTATACGAAGGATCCTTATTTGAAATGGTGGTGTGTTGTGTGGGTCAGATGATAACAGCTCAAGTATTATAATTGTGGTGGGTATCTTTGTTTCTCTGTGTTTTGTATTTAGGGGGGGGGGGGGGGGGGATTAATTTTCTATATATGTATTAATTTGTAAAAGTGAGTACTTATTTGTAATATTTTATTTTTTGTCTACAGCTAGATAAGTTTCTAAATCCTTCGTTCACTCATTCACAAACGCAAGTGTAATGTATTAATAGCATACTGTAGGTGGGTCTGTTGCCCCCCCCCCCTCCTCCCCGCGACCATGGGGCGCGAATCATTAATTTGGTACATTCCTTGGCGTATTAGCGGCTGCGCCTTGTTACCCTCCTTCCCCTGCTTCTTTCCTCGGCGCTGCGTGGAGTGGCATAACTAGGACGTCATTGTTCTGGGAGTTTCAGCTGTCAAGTCGATCCTGATGATGCGATACCATTCCAGAAGGTGGCTGATGTGTATAAAAACTGCGACTCCAGCCTTAGAGGCAGTGAGTGAAGAGGGCGAGAGACCTCTTGTCGAGCGAACACGGGCCAAAGCGACGGCTTAGTGTGCTGAGAAAGTGCATCGTAACTATGCTGTGTGCGATGAACGAGTGAGTAGTGTTAGGCAGTGTGTTAAAACAGAAGTGTGAGGTAAAAGATGAGCAGTAAGGAAAGCCACTGTCGAGTCAAGTTCAAATGGGGAGAGTAAACTGTGGACTAAATGAAGAGCGATTAATTTGTGGACAAGACATTTTAAGTGTTGTAATGTAATTAATCGTGCAAGTAGTAGTTAATAATAAAAACTATAATAATTGGGCTATCCCTTTCAAACTGGTTTTTCCCACTCTTAACAGTATTATGCTTACCTGTTGGTTGCCGTTGGACGAATTTTACGTAGTTGTATCGGATAATTACATATTAAGCTGGTATTGCACTTTAAAAGTTCTTTGATTGATATTTTGTAAAAGATTTGGGGGGGGGGGAATGTGACAGTTATAACTCAACTTAAATGAAAGTGAAAATGAATCATAGTTAGCATCTTCATCCTATTTTTTAACATAAGATTTTGAGTAACAGGTGACGTCGGTGGCCACAGTTGATTATTTTTCCTGACCTAACTTAAAGCTAAAGAGTAATGTGTGAGCGAGGTCCGGCTTAGGGAAGGACTTGGTGCATCTTAGGCCTAAAGCCTAAATTCCTAATCATGTTGGACACACCATGCATGAAAGGTTGCAAGCAATCGTGTGCTTTGTTTTGATATTGACCACCCATGGCAGCAAATTTTCGTCATGACCAACTCCCCATCGTACCTACTCCAGACTTATTCTCGCTGAAGTGGGCCAAGGTACACCCTGCATAGACAGGATAACCCTAGGCTTGTCATGCGGGGTGCGATATGGCATGCATTCAAAGCAAGCAGGATAAATGAAGGACAAGAGGATGGTCCGTTAGACGGCCAGAAAAGCTCTACCATGTAAGGGGCGAGGGAGAGGATGCATCAAATGGCCCGCATTATTTTTTATTTTGGGTCAATTGAGTACCAAGGGCCGCTTTTGTGGCCCTGGTGATGGGCAAGAATCTTGCATTCTACAACCGGAGAAGTTAGTTTTAGTTCTCTGAATATGCTGTCTGCCGAAAAATAAATATATTATAATTATTTCACTTATCACTTGGCACCTATGCAGGCTAATTAATGTAAGTTTACATTTAGCTACAAGTAAAGCAAGGTGAGATAAATGTGTTTTTACGGTATAGTTTATTCTTGTCGGTAGACGATTTTTAACAGGGTGTCTACAGGTCATGAAAGCCAAAAAAATGTAGCCCTAACGGCGCTGGAAGTCACATAATTTTAATATCCAGCATTCTCTTGAAATCTTGCTTCTATAATTTTTTTTAAACTTTAGTTTATAACCACGTTAAACATAAACAGTTAAGAGAATGCCCACTTAGATCATGTGAAAATTATTTTTAGCTTTGCGACTTAAAAATCGATACGTCCCTGCAAATAGTAATATTTAGTAGATTATTATGCTTAATATTTGCTTATACATGCAGAGAATCCGAGATACGAATAATATTTGTAAGAAAATTTCATCAATAGGTCCTGAAAAAAAAATGTACGCCAGGAATTTTTTTTGACATATTGTATAATGAACTCACTCTCATATAGGTACCTTACTTCTTTGTACGTAACTAAAATAATTGACATGTGTATATGTACGGTGCAATAAAATAAGGGGACTACATCCACTGTTTCTTACCCAGTGCTCTGTGTTTTATTTCTACCATTTTGAACTTTTTAGTGTCTCAAAATAACCATTCCAACGTGTTAAAAACATCCTGCAAGTCTGCGCCTCTTCGTGTACCGTATGTCAGATTTGAATGTTCCCAACACTAGGTGCTCCATCTCTGCCGCTTGCCGACCAAGTGTTCTACTTCAAGAATATTTAATCCAGCAGTGCTGTCTTATGGGTGTCAGAGCCTATAGAAACTGGCAGCCTGATACGGCGTGTGGCACATCTTGTTTTTGATTAATATCGGTAAGATGAACGCTACTGGCCTGAATCAATCCAGTGAATGTCAAATTGTCATTCATGTCTGCTAATCGCTGACTGAGAAAGAGCAAATTTTAAAGATCGTACAAAGGAAAAGGCTCGAAACTATAGCTCTTATGGCACAAAATAAATACAGTATACTTTATATTAATAACTCTCCTCTTGCACATACCGTTTGTTTCATTATTACTATCATGATCATCATCACAATTTTTAAAATGAGATAAGTATCAAACATGTTTAATTCAGCTACTAACGGAAGTAGGCGGGTGCATAGAACTGTTACGAATCAGTCGATGTAGTTACGAATTTTTCTCAATAACGCTTTTAAGACTGGTTCAGAATTTACGATTATAAGATTAGTTTTGGCAAATATTTTTAATTTAGTTTTTGCGTAGAACAGTGCGCACTTGTTTGGTGATTTCAAGGAGAAAAGTTGATCCGCTTACGCCTCGCATGTTGAAGACGGTATTAAGTGTGTTGATTACCTACTTCTAAATTCGCGATAGCCAGTGATTTGTATGATTATTTCAAGAAAATGAGTATACTTTAGTGTTTAACCTTAAATTATTAAAATATTCTGTTAATGTGAAAAAAAAAAGTTTCCATGGTTTTTCTGATAGTGTTTTTACATACAAATTTCACGTGTTAGATACTAATTACTTTTCTTGAATATTGGCATCTCTGCGGGTGTATTCGTATTACTGAGGCGAGTTGATAAGTTCGATGCTCGCAAGTGCTTCTAACGCAGTATTGCCTCTAATTGCGAGGCTCTGAACTGGCGCAATCTTCTCGTGCATAGAACAACCATGGCATTTGTGATGTAACCATAACATTACAGGACGGAGAAATGAAGATAAAGATTCAATGTAAGTCTTTTCATCAACTTTCATGAATCTGCACTGGGTGTTTCAAGGCTGAAAATGATTATGAAAACGCGTTTTTAGCAATTTTCACTCTTATATAAATACACTTTAAAAACGAAACCTGAACACAGAACTATTCGTTAACTACAATGGCGGTTCCGTGGCTACAGTCCTGCACAGAAGCTTCTTGAGCAAAAAAAAAAAAAACGCAACTCGGCCTACGACTTAATTTTACTATCAAAATATTTAAACAGCATATACGAAATCATGAACACAGACTATGTTTAGGTTTGCGTATTTGTATCGTCTCCTCGCAGTCTTCTTGTGAGGACAGGCAATGCTGCTGTCAGGCCTATGGGTGCGTTTCAGATGTAATTCATTTGGACAGCGCGTACTGCGTAGTACAACTAAAGAAACCCCGAGAGCACAGGGTGTTCTGCGTGAACACTTCACTGCTTACTCTCGATGATCCATTGCGTTCAGCCGCCAACGTTTCATCCAACTAACCGACCGATACACAATGATGCGCATGTTCGTCATAATATCCTTCCCCGTGGATGCTGCCTACTGACTAGAAGTCAACAAGTTTGATAAAAATGTATCTTATATAGGTAGATTAGATCGACGAGCATATAATTTAAGTACATATAACTCATAAAACTCAAATTTGTTTTCGCTCATATACGTAATATACGTAATTTTCAGATTCACCGTACGTTATTAATGACACTTATATGTCTCGGTTAATTTTCCTATTAAATATAAAACTTATAATGTATTCAAAAACAAGTTAAAATATAATGAAAACAGCTAAATAAATAAAACAAACTTAAAAAAATATTTTAAGGTAGTTACAGTTTCCGGCAATACCTTACAAACATTTTGGAGGTTATTTTTTCATCCGTCCGTCCATTGAAAGTTAAAGCTTGGGAAGTTTTTGACGGACAGACGGATAGAATTTTCCGCGGCTTCTGATTGGCTGCAGATTACGTGATTGACGGACAGACGTGACGGATCATCTGAGTCCAGCTTTAGTATTGTGTTGTCCGTGGTGGCTCAGCAATGCGAGGAAAAATCAGTGAAAATATTTGAGCGTGGCATTGATCATGTTATTACTTTATCTGAAAGCAATATTAGATTGTAAATACTGCATTTTCAAATATTATTCCAGCTATTTTTATCTCATGGGAATTCCTTCTGACTCAAGCCTCTCTGGACACGTTTTTTTTTTTTTTACATAGCTCCTATAAGCAGGGAAACAATTTTTACAATAGTAAATTTCAAGCAGTGTTTGTTGTGACATTTCATAATTTGGTGATCTGAGGTGGGTAAATGACATCAGTTTCCACGTGTATTCATTTTCTAGAGGTAAAAGCACAAAATTACTTTAAAAGAATATAAATGTATTCTCCAAAGTGGCTAACAGCTGCAGTAAGCAGGGTAGACATTGCAAATCTGTCTAAAAACTGGGGAAGGATGCTAGAGAACGATCAAGCTTTAAGGACTTTTATTGTAGTTTGTAAATATTCACAACTACATTTAAACTTTACAGAAATAATTGCAATAATTATATTTGAACTGTTGAAGTTTTTCTAATGATTTAAACGTATATCTTCATTTAAAAATTTCGAATTTATTTAAGTGGTAACTGAGCAAAACTTTAATTTGCAAGAGGAAATAAAGGCGTGCATAAAAGCTTTGACTACGAACTGTTCCCCCTCTCTCCTTCCATCCCTACACCCCTTCAAAGTTGGAGCAGTAATTTTGTACATATACGTAATTGCAATATAAAATTAACTGCAAAAAGGTTTCGTGCATTAAGTAGGATATTGTTATTTATTAATACCTATATCCACCATGCTCTCAAGCATCTCGTAAGTCAAATTAATAATCATTACAAACATAATGCTGATAGTTTTATCCATTTTAATGCTAGAATCGCAATAGCGCGACACCCATTCACTTTTGACATCTGTGACGTCAGTGCGATTAAAATTCGCGGGTGGGACTTTACTGAAATGCGGGTCTGCATTTTGTTTTAGAATAATGATTATACTTAAATTATTTATATAATTTTTGTTAAGGTTTTACTTACTAAATTTATCTGTGAAATCTTTGAAAGATGTTCACGCGCTGTGATATTTTTGCAATAATGTTTAAGTTGAATAAAACATATTATTTGTAATAAAAATGTAGATTAAAAACCTCAGTTATTCATTGCCGTCTTTGTATGGTTTATATGTAGGTAATAGCCAAAAACCTTTAATATAAAATCGTTTGTTTTTTGTTTGTCGCTCGAGTAAAAACTGCGTGTTCACAACAACGCGACACATCGCGCCCTTCGCGCTATTAGGCCCTCGTTGCCAAGGTGGGTTGTAATGTTTCCATGCCATTGTCTGTAATTTAGGTCAGTTGCCGCTGATGTTTTCCTGTTGACGTTACATATTACGTTTTGTTGCAAATGTTGTCGCCAGATTTACGCTTCAAACTATCTTATATTTATAGAGTCAGGCAATTTTCACTAATTGCACTGTAATCATTTACTTTAAGTTTGGTTTTTGTGTTTCTGCAACTGATATTGTCACTTAACTTCAATAATCGCACTTATAAAATAATTCTTTTTAAAATTTTGAATTTGACGAAACCCAAAAACCAAACATGGCGGTTGCATACTACTTACTAAAGATTAGTATCGTTGCGTCTGTTGTAAAATGAGGATCACAGAAGATGTGGATAACATTACAGAGCTGACAGTCATGTGTTCATCATAATACTTGAGTTCTGTAAGCCTACCTGAGCACACTTCGCCTGTATGCACTAGGAACCGAACGGAAATGCAAAATATTTTTCGGTAACGCACTTCTATGAAGGACTTAAAATGGTGATGATCTAATTTCATATTGAGGTGTAAGAAGTAAAGATTTTCATGCATTTCCGTGTACATCTGACAATTTTGCCCATCAAATAATTCTTACCTAGAAAAAAGAAACGGCAGTGAAGACACGGTTTAACTCTTTTAGTTGTCACTGTTCAAAAATATTACCTAATAATACATAAGTAATTAAATGTTTGTAACGGCAAGCGTAATAGCTATTTTCGTAATAAGACAATTTTTTTTAGAAATCTTAAGTAGTTTCATATGATGCGTTAAGACCTGAAACTGTACACTTATTATAATGGCCAAGTCTTAACTTAACTGCTTGGTAACTTAGTCTTTTTTTTAAACTGATTTAAGTTCTGCCAAATGACTTGATACCACTTACAGCGTGTACAATTAATTAAAATTTTCCAAAAACGAACACGTTAACACATTACGTATATTAAAATTCCTTAATAAACTCTGCATGTATTGGGTCAAAAACAACCAGACTAGAAAAAAAACCAAATGAGATCAAAAGAGTAATATAAATAAAATGAAATATTTTTCGGAATCCAAATGTTTTACCTCTCGCCTTTGCATTTTAATGTAAATAAAAACTCAATGCATTCTAAAATACAAACATTAAAATAAAACATGCTTTGAATAAAATAATAAATAGGTACCTACCTAAGGAATACCTACATTGCGAATGGCTGTCACTAGACACAGAAGTTCGATGTTTGAACAGAAATTAAAATGCTGTCCTGCGTGATTACAGAAAGCACAGGAGTGAACTTCAATGTAAAGTAGGCTACATAAATTATTTTTAATGGAGCCTACGTTCCTATAATATTTTTAAATTAGTGTTAGTTATTAAAAGAAAAGAGCTGAAAATGTTAAGTTCTTGTAATCTAATATATAGACGCGAACGTACCCATTAAAAATAAAATGCCAGCCAGAATACCTAATTGAACTGCAAACAAAACATCCAGGGGTAAAATTGCATGGTATATATATATTGATGGTTATTTCAATACTATCTTTGAGGAAGAAGTCTTGTTACATTCGAAATCTGTTAATTTTTTATCCCTAAAGTTAAATTTAATTTTAAATAGTTGCGTGTAATTAATTTTGATTATGTTTCTTTTATATTAAATGGGGAAAACAAATATATTACCACGAATATTTCAGCCTCGTAACTGTCAGAGGCGCAGCTCTCTTGAACATTGCTATGTTGGTAGTATTCCGTGGTTAGTTGTTCCACGGCTGTTGGAGCGCATGCGCAGAAATACAAAGGAGTGGCAGGTGTTCCGCTAGCTTGTGCTGCCATCTCCTGTAGAGCGGCGGCACTAGTACAAAGTTCCGTTAAGTTTTACTGGATGCAGACAGTTGACGCTTCGGCGCGTGTGGTACTGTGTTTGTAGAGTGGTGCTCATAATATTTGCGTTTGTTTACATCAGTCAGTGAATAAGTGGATTTTTAAAAACATCATTTGGATACTTCAATTCAGAGGTATGTTCATTTTTCTGACTTAGCATGATATAAATCTGCTTTCTTTTAGATGCCACATGACAGTTGAATTTGCCTATCGGATGCACATGTTCACCTCGTGAAATAAAAAAGTTATAAGACTATTTTGTACAAGACATACTTAAATGTAATCCTACTATCAATTTTAAAATTTTTAGTTCTAAATGACAATCATTTAATTAATAATAGCCCATATATTACATAGTTAAAATATTAATTTTGATTTGATATGAAAACTTTCAATGTACGTTAAAGTAAATCGTTTTGTTAATTTTAGTGAATATATATTTATATTTTAATAACAATTATAATTCAGTTTTGAATGTTGTACATATAATAAAGTCATCACAGATATTTGTTATTAACGGAAGTTAACACCTCAATTTCTCAAGTTAACTTATGTTGGTACGAGGACCAAAAATTATCTACATCATCGTACACCTGGCTCGGTGCTGGTCGTAGGTAGGTAGTACCTACTTACGTGCGTATACGATGTCAAGAGGCCGAATTTTGTTAGTAAGAATTGTATTTGCATTTCAGTTTGTATGTGAACAAACCACATGAATAAAAGTTTCTCACGTTGAAATTCATGCGCAGTGCCGTGGGATTGTGGGGTGGGAGACGGAGTCTACTTTTTTTTTATAGGCCTTGCGTGTGGTGGGTGCCCTAGCACTCCCTTGTGTTTTTTTTTGTGCGTCATTTCCGGTACCGTTGCCGCCTGGCAGGTGTGATGTAAATTCATGCGAGGACTGGCAGTTAGAGACAGTTGTTCGATTCGTAGATCCAGAAATAACGGTGTAAAAATATAATTTGTGTGAGTGTTTTGGACTGCACATCGTACTAAGGATGCGCATGGTCGCTATTTCACAATATTTGCGCCCTTCTCTTCAGTAAAATTAATTAATATGTACTTATTTACATTTTACCCTGTGTGACAGATTTTGCGAGTGGAAGATAATGTCTACTTTAAAGTGTTCGGTACCTACTTAGAATGTTTATATAACTTACGTTGTTAATTTTTAGTTGTTTATTTTGGCTTTATTGGAAATATTAAATTAACAAATATATTTCGAGAGGGTTACACTGACCAATGTTCACTCAGTTCAAAGATTTGATATAGACTTCGATGAGCGTTATTTAAGTTCCCCGCGTAAAACGTCGTTGTAGACAAGAGACACAGCTTACAGATAAAGATTACATACTATTTACTGGCTCGATATGCAGTATTTACCCACCCATCGCTATTGGCAGTTGAATGTGCGTTCGAACTGCCCTACTTTCAGTACATAAGCCACGAATACAGCGCATTTTCCTTCAGCTGGTGTCCTTTGAATCAGGAGCTGCAGCAGATTAGTTTGATTTATTTGTCATTTTAAAATAACACGAAGTTTTCTCTGTTTCATTGGGTAGAAACGTAGCCTTGAAGCACATATGAATCTGCTTTACCTTAATGATAGGCCTACAGCTGTCACGACGCCCCCTGGAGTACTCTGAGCCGGTATTAAACAGAACAGAAGAAGCGTTGACCTTATCACGTGCATCGCGATTCAAAGTGTCCGGCCGTGGCAGCAACCAGTCATCACGCTTGGAATATCTGGGTCTAGCGCGGAGCAAACAAAACATATGTGCGAAATAGTCGTGGTCAGAGCTATATAGACTTAACGGGCAGGAATAATCAAGTACTTTGTCAACACTGTAATTTTTTCGTATCATTATAAAATAACGTTCGCAGTTATACTCGGTTCGGATTCTTACCCGGGTATTTATGCTTTGTGTTGTCCTAGTACCTCCAATAGTTAAAGTTATTTATAAACCGTTCCCTGAATAGCTTTCCAGTATTGACTGCGCACCTTAATAATCATAATAAAACAAAATAGTCAAATTATTTATCATTCGATTATATTTTCAATGGTTAAAAAAATATTCTTGAATGAAACATAAATTAAAATGTAAAATTATGTGCCAATTTTTTTAATAACTGCTTAGTATTATTTCGAAAAACATATTTGATACATGCAAAAATAACCATAGCCACGTGTTGTACAAAATTACAATATCTGTCTTGTAGTATTCTAAACTATTTTCTGGAAACTGGTTTCCAATGTAATTTTTGTAAAAGTCTGAATCTGCCTCGTCCATGGTATAGCTCAACTTCAAGAGACTGCGACTCATTCACCCGACTCTTGCCAACAAATGACACGACAGACATAATAAAGATATATAAGCCTTGTTACCTACCGTACGTGTTCTTGTGCGCACAGAAACTCGACGCGTGCCTGCAGTACCTCATAAACGTTAATTTTCAAATTATTCCTAAATTTACTCAGTGATCAAGGTGGCTTAAAGTGATAGAGTTACTCGTTGTTAAACACTAAAGTATGTACGTACTAACAGTTTCTGCCCAGCCCCGTGGCGATGTAGGTTTTTACATTTATATTTTACTGCTACAGTATTTCCGTAATACTTCGGGGTACCTCCTTCCCTCAACAAGCTCCAATTATGGGCACTGGGAAGCAGTGGCGCACGTGGAAATTCTTCTTGGAGTGTCCGGAGAAAAGACAGCACAAATTAACATAAGGTTAGATAAGTCTTACACTGAGCCAATTGAATATTGAGGGCTATTAAGAAACAGTACACATTTAAGAATTTTACGCGTGCATTCTAAGGATTAAATAGCTGTCACCATGAATTTGTTGTGGATTTTTTAGGTATAAAAGAAAACTTGAAGCTCATATTATACATCTCCTCGTTGATGGCTGGACTTCAATGCTCTTGACATGCCCTTGGCAACCCTGGGCCATTATAACCAAGGAGAAGTTGTTACCCGGTCACGCGTCACCCACAAATGATGCGGCCTTGTTATCGACAAATGAGCATTCTAAAAAAAAGTACCGATTGCACACAGGCGATGAGTCTAACCTGGAGTGAAATCAATCCGCGAAACAGTATGATATCTCACGAGACAGCAGACGCAATGAATAACGTCACACTCAGTTTAAGGCTGCTGGCCATCGTGTTTCGGGGTCCTTAGGGAAGGGTCAGGACCTGCTGGGCAGCGGCAGTGAGGAACGCGCCTTAATCCATTGACGCATTGCGAGCAAGGCCGTGCCGTCAGTGGATGGCCGGGGGAGGGGTCCAAGGCAAGCAAGAGCAAGCAAGCAAGCATGTCCTATGGGGGCCCTCTCCCCCAATGTCATCGTTCCTTACATTTATATTTATATTAAATTAAGTAAATAAAACATCACCTCTAAAATCAAATAATCTTTTCCGTTAAGAAAAAAACATCGCACGAGACTTTTTTTATTTGAAATATTCCGTTTTTTGATCGTGATTATTTGGTGTATATATATATATATATATATATATATATATATATATATATATATATATTTTGCAACTTAGCAAATCTTTGCTGTAGCATTTTCCGTGGTACATAATTTAAAGTCTCGACCCTTGTAAAGATCGGTCGATCCCCTGATAGCGAGCTGCGAACACGCAGGCTCGTAGCGCCGACCCCAGGTGGAGCGAGTCGCGCCGGGCCCTCGCGGCTGCGCGCGGCTCCGCGAGCTGAACCGGATGCGCCAACAAAGAGGGCCGCGGGAGAATCCCACGGGACAATTGTCTGCGCGCTGCCCCTTGCTTCTCGATCCGCCGCCCGCGTGCGAACATCCAGCCGTGCACATTATCACCGCATCATCTTATTGGCGTGGTTTCCAGTTCGGATACACTTGCCGTGTTGGATTATTATTATTATTATTTACTCATTTTGTTGTTGTTGCTGATTCCAGGTATTTGTGAAGAAATATATATATTTTTTTTAGTAAATTTAGGTAACTACACATAAATATTTTTTATACCTTTACAAAAGATTCCTTTGAAAACCAGTTGCCAAGAAATAGTTTGTAATTCTTTAGGATAAATATTACAACTTTGTACAACACATGGCTAAGGTAATTTATGCATAGGCACATGAAATACGTTTTTCGAGATAATACTGAGTGAGTATTTGTTATGAAAATTGATGCGTAATTTTAAATTTTATTTGAAGTTACATGTATTCATATTTTTTTAAAAACCACATAAAAGATATTCGAATATTCCATAATTTGACTTTATTTTGTTTTATTATGCTTACTAATCTATTCAGGGAACGAATTCCAAATAACACTATCTATTGGAGGTACTGGCACGATACAAAGTATAAATTCTCGGGTAAGATCCGAACCCAATATCATTACTGCGAATACTATTTTTAATGATGCAGTTGTTTTCCTGTAATTGTACAAATTTACAAATATCTGTAATTTTACGTGAGTACTTCTGTTAAGCTGTAGGTACATGATACTCATTTAGTGTATATAACATATTTTATAGTTAAGACTGGACAAATTCACATATTTTCAACTTTTAGGATAGACTCCACAGTCTTCGGGACGTGTGTGACATCTAGCTTGGGATTTGATATTTATTTGAGGATTTGTCATTCGCCCAAATTCCACCAATTAAGCTATATGCCAGTAATGTTACCATATTGAAGTTATGGATATATGAATTTTAGCCTGTCGCTAAATCGATCGAGGCATTTTTCCGGTGGAATAACTTTGAATTTCTATCTGAATTAGTTTGCAAGTTTACAACAAACATTGTACGAGCGGCACCCTAGTCGGACTCGTATTTTTTCGATTTGTTAAATAACCTTCTTTCCTATATGTATACCTCCGAAGTTTAAACGATTTGAATTCAATTTTAAATCTTAATGTATCACGGTGCTTGGCAGTACCTACTATCCTCTAAACATCAGTAATTTTTATTTCCCATTATTTTTTAAGACCAGACACCATTATTTCGCAAATCCGTTTCAGTCAGTTGCGGCCCTGAACTATGCGGGGCCCTGGGCAATTTTATTTTTTGGAATACTTATATTTTGGAGAGGGGCCATGCCGGAGGGCTTCTGGGATAGCCCGCCAGGGAAAATGCGGATTTTGGCCTGACCATATAGACAATTTAAATAGTAATTTCTTTGAGATATGTATTTATTTATTTATTTATTTATCGTCTTTATTGGTGGCGAAGTTAAGGCGGTACGCCTTTTCTTACACTTAACCACTTTTCTGCAATTACATCAGATAGTGGATGTAATGTTTTTAAGCCAACATGAAAATTAAATTTTGACGATGGCTTTAATAATTTATCTTGAGAAATAATAAATATTTATAATTTCCTGAAAAATTATACTCAGGTTAGTTTTATAAATATAAATTTATTATTACAAAATAAAAATGACCAGCACATTAAAATACATGCTAATGACATTTTTCATTCATCCTTTTCCAATGATGTCCATATTTTTCACAGAAAATAAGGAAAGTGAAAATGAAAGGGCTGGCGCGGGGCCCTGCTAAGTCGCGGGTTCCTGGGCTGTTGCCCGGCTTGCCCTTGATTTCACCCCAGGCTAGACTCAACTTCATATATTTACATAATTAGGCCTCTTTAGAATGCTCATTAGTAGATAACAGACCATTTACTCTGGCGGGTTTCATGTGATTGAATAACCAGTACTTCTCCTTGTCTATAACTTGCTCAGGGTCGTCAAGAACGTGCCAAGAGCATTGTGTCCAATCATCAGCGTGTTTTAAGTTTACTTTGCTTCCCGATGAATCTGCGAAGTCATCGTGCCTTGTACTGACGGTTTGGTCTCACACTTCATATTGGCTACTTCATTTTCTTGTCTTTGCTATAATTTAAAGGCTTTTCCTGTAAATTCATCAGTATAGTTTTCTTGAATTTTATGTTTTGTCTCAAATTTTCTGAACAGATTTTGACTAAATATGTTTTATATAATAGCGTTAAGACGACACGCGAGTGTTCATAATTAAGTTCAGTTGCGTACCATTGCACATCTCGTAAATGCTGTTTAGTAAATATCTGGTGAGAAAATTTGTAACCCAACAACAAATTCAAAAGAGCCACTTAAAATGTTTCTGCTCTGCCTTTCCGCTAGTCTTTGTTCGTGAAGGAAAGGGGGGAAGGCCGTGGGCAGCTAGACAGGCGAGGATGAGCTGTAAAATCAGCGGGTGTTCTGAAAATGAGGATTGGGAAGGTTTCGACATTCTTACAATGATAAGGGTAAAGTGTTCGAAGGTGTACTGGAAGCGAGAGGGAGAAAAGGTTCCTTTCTTCTATTCCAGGAAACAAAGGTTTCAACAACGAAAATATTTGTCCAAAGCTAAATATTTGCACAGTCGTAGAATCTACTATGCTTACGAACATATCGAAAGTTTACCACTGTAGACTTCGTGCGTAACGTACTCTCCATAAACTTACCACAATAATTTATAAAAGCTATTACACACATAAATGTTGAAATAATCCCTAATGTTAATATTAAAGGTGGGATATAAATCGATTAACTAATGGAATGAGTTTTTTCATCTCAGCCAAGGACATAAAAAACCTGATTAAATTATAAATAAAGGGTCCGACGTCATAATCACACAAACAAAAATTGTTGCATATTTCTTAACTTTAAAATTACATATGGTTCAAGAGGCTAACGTAGTTTGTCGCAGCGCTAGAGCGTTCCGAGCGTAGCAGTGTTGTGTGTACGGGCTACAGCGGCAGGTGCTGGGGCGACTTTCGCTCCCACGAATTCGAGACTTTTTAGTTTCTGGAAATTTTTACCAAGACGTAAATTTAGTAAAGTGGCAATATCAACATTTTCTAGTGACGTGTGAAAAATGTATCTCCGCAAACTTTGTGCGTTATACAGAAAACGTGCAGTTAAGTCCTAAATAATATCTTCTTGAACGCTCCACAATATTGCACTTCGTAAACTTTATTATGATATAGTAGACCTTCAGTAAACCAAACCATAATTAAATATAAATTTTTTCTACATGATAAATTTAAAAAAAACTTTACAATATGTTTTATTAATTATGCAATATAAAATAATATTAGAAAAAATAATTTCATTCAAATTTAGGTACGAGGAATGAAAATATATATTACATAAACTTGAAGACCCCGACGTAAAAAAATGCCTAAATACACGATGTTGCATATTTCTCAAGCTTAAAATTTGCATATTTGTTGTGATACGGTACAATTGATATGATCGCAGAAGCGTTCCGAGCGCGGTAGTGTACCGTACTGTGGCGCTCGGGCTGGGATGGTTTTCACTGTTAGGAAATAAAAAGGAAAATTATCCTAAGGATGAATTTTTGTGTAGTGGCAGTATAAACGTTTCTTAGTAACTTATCTAAAGTTTACCGCCGTAAACCATGTGCGTCAACCAAAAATGTTCAGTTAAGTCCTAAATGATAATTTTTTTGCATCGATCCACAAAAATGTCATTCGTAAATGTAATATATAGGCCTAAATGGTAGAACTCTCATTATGAAAACCAAAATAATCGAAAAAATATGTATTGCCGTTCATGGTACTAGTGATAGATGTAACATAATTTCTAAATCTTATCACTAATAGACAATTTAAATCATTAAAGTTAAGGAAAACTAATTGTATTATATTTTATGGAAATATAAATAAAATTACTTAAAATTGGAGAGACCGACGTAAATGTTTCTTAAATAAACGTTTTGCACATTTATTATGCTTTCGTTTGGTACATTTGTTGAGTATGTACAATTATTGATCTGACCGCTGAAGTGTTCCGAGAGCGGCAGTGTGTACTGTACCGCGGCGGTGTTGAAGTCGCTGGCTGGGGCATGATGGGTTTCGCTCTAAGGAAACAAAAGTTTTTAATGTATGGAAAATTATCCCAAGGCTTAACTTGTACAGTGGCAGTCGCTTCTTAGTAACTTATCAAAAGTTTACCGCCGCAAACCGTGTACGTCACGCCGGAAACGTGCAGTTAATTCCTGAATGGTAATTTCTTGCAACGATCCACAAAATGCTTTTCGTAAAGGCGATTTATGTAGGTTAATTGTTTTTATTATGTATTGTAAGCATATCACATTACACCAGAATAAAAATATTTTCTTATAAATAGAAATAATAATAATTCATGAGAATTTTTTGTTTGATTTCTAATTGACCATGTAGCCTGGGTAAATTACAAAACGACTGCCTACGTTACGAAAGTGATAGTATGAGTTAGTAACTTTCAGATTATACCTTTTTGTTAATCAGTATGTGTATTAATTTAAGTAGTTAGATTTTTAAATCATGATTTTAATCTTCAATTTATTTTTCCGTGATAATTTAAATACTGACATATGCTTTATCCAAAATGTGATGTCATGTTTGAGCCCTAGAGTATATGGCTTTAAAATTATTAGTGATTCCGTTCTCCCATTCCAAACAAATGGATACCAGCCAAATTAAAAATGAACACTTAAAATCGTGCTTTATAATAAAGAAAGCATACCTGAGATTTGTATATATTAAAAAATATATTTTTACGTATATAATTATTTAACTTGGATTTTAGGATGTTATTGTTGACAAGTTCTAAAAATTTAGTTCAATGCAATTTTATTGAGCCATATTAAAAATCCTTCACAAGAGAAAAATTATTAAAATTATATTTTACACGCGTTAAGTTAACTCAGATATACTAAATCGAATAAACTTAATACATTTTCAGCATTTTCTAAACAAAATTAATTCACCAACTTGTGAGCTTGGCCATGAAGTCGCGTGTAATGCACGTCACGCAGGCTGGCTGCGACCGGAGCACCGCCACATGCCGACACACACTCCGGCGCCCAGGCTGCTCTAGCGTTACAACTAATTGCGCTAGACTCTTTATAATTATATCGCCTTAAAGCTTAAGGAATAAGCAAAAACTTTTACTAAGATGATTTTCACGTTTGGCCCTTCATTGCATATAAATCATAATTTTATTTCCAGGGCTGATTAAAAAAACATCAATAATTTTAACGATTTTTATTTCATCTTGAGTGTTCAACTTTGTATTTATTTTTACATAGTTTTGTTGAAAAACGCTCGGTTTTATTTTGATGGCCTTATAGAAAGTCTACGGTAGAAACTGTGTTTATAGGTAAACATTTTAATGGATGCTGTAAGATGCTGTCAAAAAGGACTTTACTGCATGTTTTCGGAGTGACGCACAAGGTGTACGGCGGTAAACTTTTGGCATGTTATTAAGAATATTCGACTCTATCACTGTACAAAAATTCAGCTTTGGACAAATTTTTTCGGGGTTTGGGCCTCTTTAGGTCTTCGGTTCCTGGACTTTTTTTTTACTTCCGTGAATCAGAAGTAGCCAACAATAACTTTTTGCAGTGTTCCACAATAATGCATGCCATAAACGTAATTATTATAGTCGGCCTTCAGTAAACCGAACCAAAATAATCTACAAAAATTATTCTACGCGAAATAATTAAAAACTTTTCAGTATGTTGTACTAAATATGTAATATTCAATAATATTGGGAAAAAAATTTCACTTAAATTTACAAAGAATGAAAATATAGATTACATAAACATGAAAAGCACGACGTGAAAATCACTTGAGCAAACGTTATTCCATATTTCTTACACTTTAAAATGGCACTTTTTGAAGTGTCTGACACAGCCGATCCTATCGTCGAAGTGTTCCGGGCGTCGTAGTGTGTACTGTAGGCTAATGAGGCGTTGTCGAAGTCGCTCGGGCTGAGGTGATTTTTCGCTCTTAGGATTCAAAGGTTTTTAATATATGAAACATTATCCCTAAGATGAACTTTTGTACAATGGCAGAATCTTTCTTAGTAACACACCAAAAGTTTACAGCCACAAACCTAGTGCGTCACACCGAAAACAAGTGCTAAATTATAATTTCATGCAACGATCACACAAAAATGCATTTTGTAAATGCGATTTTAATAGTACACTCTCAGTATGGACACTAAGATAATCTAGAAATATTACTATAGACGTAAATAGTGTAAAAAAAGTTAAAAAGTTTTAAAATCATCATAGACAATGAAAATCAATAAAGTTAGGAAATAATACTTTTTTTGTGTGTGTACTGGAATCAAAATACAAATTACATAAACGTGAAGGGCCCATCGTAAAAATTATTTAAGCAAGTGTTATTGCAAGTTTTTTAAACTTTAAATGGTGTATTTGTTAAGAGTCTGCAAGAATCGATTGGATCGCTAGAGAGGTGGGATCGCTGCGTGTGTGCTTGCTATACATGAAGCTGTGCTACTGTCGTTTGGGTTGAAGCGTGTAAATATCAGGAAATAAAGATCTGACTAAATAGGTAAAAAATCACTAGTAAATTGCTTCAGTTAAGTATTTTAAATAGATGCAAAGCGCGTATGTTTATTCATAACATTACACTAGAACAACAATATTTCCTTATAAAAGATCCAAAATTTCAATCGCGCTATGAGCACTCTCTTGAAGTGTTTTGTTTTCTAATACACCGCGTAGCTGGGGTAAATTAGAATAGAATACGTTACTATAGCAATAGTATGCGTCAATAATTTTAATATTATACATATTTGTTAATTAGTATCGTAATGTTATTAATTTAAGTAGTTAGTTTTTAAAATCATGGTTTTTATTTTTCAATACAGGTATTTTTTATGCATTAACAAATTTCGTTAGAGTTTTTTTCATGAAGGGATCAAAAATCTCTCTTTCAATTTTATTATGACCCTGTCCTAGCTTCCTATCCGATGGAGAATATGTATTTCCTGTTGAAGGAAACTATGTATAAAAATAAGGCATTTCATTTGTATTTTCGTAAACCACCATTAAATCTGTATAACAATGTTCTGGTTTATATTTGAATGACCCTCGTACTTTTACACTTTTTAAGTGATGTTATTCTCATTAAATAAATATTCTATAGGTTGTATTTTTTTTTGCATAGATGGTTGTCTAAGTCTAATTTCTTTAAACATATTGGTTGCCAACTGTATATGGGAACACATATTTGCATACGAATGAAAACTTGTAAGTTAAAAGAAAATGTTAGTGACTACTTAGTGGCATTCTTATTATTCATCAAAGAGAAAATGGCTAAACTATATTAAGGTGTTACAACTATCAAAATGTTTGAGAACATTTACATAATAATCTGTAGACTATTAATCAAAGTGAGATTTTGTCGTTCACGCAGCGCGGAGACAAAAAGGTCTATGGCCAATTATCTCCACTTTTAATCATTACTAAATTACGATTATAATGTTATTTTGTACATCTCTACGATGTAGGTAAGTAAAATGAAGTAAGTCTGTTCCGAATTTTGGCGAAACTTTTAAACTATCTTTAGAAAACCTTCCCCCCTCGTACCGTATTAAAGTGTATAAAAGTGTAGCTGAAAATCTTACAACCAGAAAATCTTACAATCTTAAAACTCTTATATAATATAGAACTAAAGTCACATATATCTATAATTTTTTTAATCAAAAACGGAGTTATGTCAACGCAGTGTAAGTTCTTTTGGTCTGCTTTAGATTACTCATTTTTTTATTGCTTCAGGTCTATTTATAAAGGCTAACAATGCTTTACAAAACCCACTAACTTACTGCCTGATTTTGTTTACTTAAAAACAAGAGTTAAATAGATTACACAGGTTCATCGTTGGACATATATCAGCACTATGGGTGTAAAAATGTTAAGAGAATCGTTAATTTACAAGGCAACTTACACCAATTTATACTATCAGCCTCCATTTGGTGTAAAACTACACGATGTTTTCTTAATTTTGCGAAAGAAATGTCGTCTAATAGGCGCACAGGTATAGAAGTGAGTTAGTTTACAATGCTAATATATATATATATTTTTTTTAAATTCATACTGTTTGTGTAAAATTACACACACCCCGTTGGGGAATTATTATCACAAAATAACGTGTTATTTTACTTTAGGTTAATGGAGTTTTACTAAGTAATTGTGTGTTGTATAACTTTCAGAAGATTTAATTTACTGGGCAAATTTGTAATTTTACATTAATGTTGAGTATTTAGGTGTAAATTTACACAAAGCAGTAGTATTTTTGCACAAGGAATGTGTAAAAATACACATTTTATGTGTTTTTGTTTACGAAGTAGGGGAGAGGGGGGCACATTTCAACAAATTTTATTGTATAATATTTTTAAATTAAACATTTTATTTTTTATCTTAGTAATTAGCATCATTAGTTTTAATAGTATGTTGAGCAGCTTGTTAATTTTTACTGCAGTCTCTAATCTCAACTATGAGGTTATATTTTATATTTTATGAACCGCTTACCTTTGTTGAAATGTACCCCTACCATGGGGCACATTTCAACAGGTGGTGGGGTACCTTTCAACAAATAAATAATATTTGTTTTTACTTTCAAATCAATAAAACATTTATTGGAATAAGTCAAATAAGCTAATATATGTATAACAATATACAAATGCAACAAAATAAAAAATAAAAATAAAATTAATAGATATGGTTAAATCATCTTATTCACTTAAAGCATAACATTATGTTATACATTATTTTATTGTTAACTGAAGGTAAGTTTACAGCAAATTCCATAGAAGAAATGGCTCGAGATGTTCCTCCACTCATGGTTGGCTGCGGGAGTTTCATCATAATGTCACTTCTGTCAAAAATGTAATATCGTCTTATTCGGGGAAATAAAATTTCTACGAGTCTTTATTCCTTTGTATGAGTCTAACTTTGTAATTGTTTTCTTCTTGGTCTTCTACTTGCCCTACAAATAGGACTTTGTACTTCTTTCCTGCAAAATAAACTAGCACAAAATCATTTATTTGAATTACTGTATCATTATTTTCCAAATATACATTTTCTTCAAACTCTGATGTGGAAATCAAAAGTTGATCTATATATCTTTACAATCAGACTCGTCTTGCAAAAGAATTTCACTACTTTCACTATCACAAGATTCATCATTGTAACATTTTCTTGCAGGCTTGTGTTTTCCAGTTCTGATTATTTTCTCTAATTACATTTTCTTCGTGACTAATTTTGACTTCTTTTGTAACCTTTTCATTGTTTCCTCTTCAACTCTGTTTTTTTTCCAGTAAGTATTGATTACTTCTTTTTCTTTCTTCCTCCAATTTTTCTTCTTGGTTCTGCTTTTGGAAAAGGCCAAACATCTTCAGGTGTCAGAATTCCTTCAGGTATACTTGTGTTTCTTTCACAGTGTTTTGGTTTTTCTGGTGTGAAGTTTGAAACAGCAGAATCGTCTTAAGACGAGACACTTGCCAAGTACATGTTGCTTTAAAAGCTGCTGTGATGTTTTAGGAGCAAATGGAGCAAAATATGCTGTGTTCGTCAAAGCAGCTAGGTTATGAATGGTTACAGTTTTGCCAGGATTTGATAACTGCCAATCATTTTCTGCAACTTTCAGTTTTGATTTAAATGGTCAATTTAGTTATAATGTAAATACACAGTTAATCCATTATTGTTTAACAGTAATATTGATAATTAATTATAATTTTGGGTTGGAATACTGAGAAAACAAAAGGTATAGGTACTAAGTATTAACATTACATAGGTACACATGCTTAATATTTTAATGATAGTTAACTTATTTTAGGCATAGCATTTGACAGCCATTTTATTATAGGCCTAGGCATATTGAACTCTAAAAAAAGGCTGTAATAGTCCTATGTTATTGCTTAAATGAACAATATACATGTAAAGGGGTACATTTCAATAATGTTGAAATCTACCCTCAGCAGTTTGTTGATATCTGCCCCATGAGCAATCATTGAAGTTATAGTAATGTTACTACTTTTAGAAACTTTTTTTAAAGATGTTCATATTATTTTTAGATGCAGAATTTCTTATTTAATTGGTTAAATAAATCCTACTTACATCCATCAAAGTAGAGACTATAAAATGCAGTGCTGAAAACAATAATCACTTTTTTACTTTGCAACACATAAAACAGTGTTAACTGAATCACAAAGCACTTATGAAAAGAAATGGAGGGAAATCCATTGCTAGCTGTTCTGTTGTGGAACTTGATTAGTTTCCCATTAACCAATCAAAACAAGGCTCCACTGGTATAAAATTCAAGCTGTTGAAAGGTGCCCCATGTTGAAATGTGCCCCCCTCTCCCCTACACGACAAAAATGTTAAAATACACACATCGAATGTGTAAATTTAAAAAACATTTTTACAGTGTAACGTAGGTTATTTCGCATCCTGCATTTATAATGTCCAGTTTGAGAGTGTTCTGCCTTTAGAGTTTGGTAGCGATGCACGGGCACACCATCTGGTGTAAGCATAAATTTTCCTGGGACAAATCTAAATTATTTTTATAATTAGCCAGCAGTGAATTTGGTAGAAAAAAGGTTCAATATGAGACTTAAACATTTAAATATTTAAAAAAAGTAACTTTTTTGTATAAAAGACACGATACAGGTGTAGTAAATGTTTATTTTTGCCAGTGTGCCTTAAAAGGTGGACGCATTCTGGTCGTCGACGCACGCACGGCACGAATCTGATTTATTTAAGGTAGTACGCACACTGCGTTCACAGCATCGGAATGGCGGATAAGTGAGCGCATTCTTATTTATCACAATGCAGAGAATTATTACGTGCGATCTGTGCGACCCGTACCGTGCGTGCGTTCACGACCCGAGCGCGCCTGCCGTCGTAAATTAGTAAGAGCCTAGTTTGGTCGCCACCACGGTTTAAATCACTATTACTGAGAAATCATTCTTCCAGTAGATAATTAACATTATTAACGTAAAGCTTCGGATTTGAACCTCTATCCCCAGTTCTTTTTTTTTTCTGGTGGTTATGGGCCCGCTCAACAGATATCATCACATGTCGCGCGAAACATGGTTTCAGCTCCCGCAGTTTCTACCTCCTTGTCCTATGCTCTGTGCGGCGGCATCGCGCGGCGGGGAAAGGGGGCAGGGGGCAGGGGGCAGCAGTTGCAGTGCAGAGGAGTCGCGGCGATTGTCCCGCGCACCGCGGCCGTGCTCAATAATGCAGGCGAGCAGATGGCGGGCCGCGGAGGCACAAAGGCGCGGTCCTCCGCCCATTGTCGCGCCGATGCCGGGGAGGGAGGAGGGGGAACCACCTGGCGGGGCTGCGACTTGCTGCGCGGAGCTGCATGCGTGCGTACGGCCCTTCGCTCGCTGATGGGTCTGTCTGTCTTCGATCCAGAACACCTTGGTGGCGTGACGGTTCAACTGTGGCCCGATTGCAGCCAGCGAAAACAAACAAATGGTCGGAAATTCCTGGGTCTCCCTACCCATCACTAGTACACAGAAATATTTTTGAAGTGAAAACTTCTTATAGCCGCGTTGAGCGATTTTTGGTAGGTGCAAAGCTTATGGGTTCGCGTCTCCGACATGCTTGTGACGTGTTGCGCCAGACTGGCGACGCGCTGCGGCTTGTGTACATGTGTACGCATATATACACTAATTCATTGTATATACTCGACTGTATCATGTGCGTGTTGGACTCTTTTTGGATGGGTAAAATCTTGTGAGTTCGCGTCACCGACATGCTGTAGTAGCAGTAAGTGAATTTAAATTGACCGCGTTGAGCGATTTTCTTTTGTTTATCTATTTATTTATTTACGTAGTGAATGTTTATTATTTGTGGATTTATGTTCATAGTTTTTTTATTTTTTTATTTTTCAAGGGTAAAACTTCATTTATTCTAATTTTAAAGTTATAATGTTTTACATTTTAGTTTTATTTTCCAAGGAAATTTTAACGTTATTGTGTGGTACATATTGCGAGTATTGCCTATTTTTAGTATGTACCTATAGTTAAGTTTGAGGTTATGCTTTTTCTTATGTTTATTTATTTACGTAGTGAACTTCTTCGATATCAGGTTATTGAAATATGGGAGGTAATGTTGATTATTTGTGGATTTAAGATTTGTTCAATGATAAAACTTCCTTTCTTCTAATTTTAAAGTTATTATTGGTAGGGACGAAACGTATGGGTTCACGTCACCAAGATGCTAGTGATATAATTCCAAAATAATTTTCTTAAGTACATTCGACGTAGAAATGATGTCATATTAAACATTTAAAAACAAAATTCTAAGTTTTCACTTCTGTTGACAGACCTCATGATTGCCTTTTTTTCCCTGTATTTTTACTAAAGTTGCAAAGAAATAGTTTATAATACTACAAGAACGATATTGTAACATTTTTGTAAAACTCATGACTATGGTTATTTTTGCATGTATAAAATAAGTTTTTCGAGATAATACTGAGTACCTTATTTTTTAAGAAAATTGGCTCGTAATTTAATATTTTAATTGGTGTTTCATTCAAGCATAATTTATTTGAACTATGGAAAAAATACATATATTATACATACATACATATATATACATATATATACATACATACATACATACATACATACATACATATATAAATACATATATTCAATAATTGGACTTACTTTTTTATTGTGCTTATTAATGTGCACAGTTAATACTTGAAACATATTCAGGGAACGGTTTACAAGTTACTTTAATTATTGAAGGTACTAGGATAACACAGATCATAAATGCCCGGGTAAGATTCTAGTATTACAGCAAACAATATTATGTAGTGATACAGTTGTTTTAATTTAACTACAAATGTACAAATATCTGTAATTTTACATGAGTACCTACTTCTGTTTCGTTTACTAAACAATTTACAGTGTAGATCCACGATCTTCTCGTGCATTCATCTCACCCGAGAGTAGACTCTTGTTTGTTTATAGTCAAGCTTTTTTTTAGAAAGCCCATTGTTTGATAAATAGGTCAAATTTTTGGGTGGGTTACACGTGGGGTAAACACTTCTTCGCCTTGTCTATGTCTGGCTCAGGGCCATCAAGGGCGCTGTAGTTCATCACGAACGCGGCTCCGTTTGGGGGAAGGGGAGGGGGTGATAGCCCCTCCCGAGCCCAAATTTTATTTGTTTTATTTTGTAGGGTATATTTATGTTAATTGAAATACTTAATTTCTCGTGTTAAACTTTTCTTTTATCAAAAGTAGTTTGAAACTATTAAATAACGGTACCTATTTCAGATCAAACATTTGTAAATATTCCAAGTTTATCTGTGGTTATTTGGGCTTCTTTCACACTGGTCACTAGACCACTCATGGCGCGCTACAGTGGGGGCATTGAATATTTATTATATACATTTTATATATAGTATGTATGTATATATAAATTTCAATGGTGTGGGTGAGCGGTGTAATGAAAACGCGCAGGAATTGTCTCTACCACTGCGCCGCATTCCCGATTGCCAGTGTAAAAATGGATTTGAAGGAAGCAAGTGAATTGTTTGTGTTATTGCCACAACGAAACTAATGCCGTAAAAACAGAAGAGATATTGGATTCATAACAATAACATAACGATATCTGACCAACAACTTTTTTTTTAACTCTTTGTGTATTGCTTTGTAGGCATGTCCCAAGTGCAGTACCCTCCCGTACTTCTAAAATAAACCGTTCGGTGCGGTATCTTGACTCCGCCACCCCTCGAAGAAACAGATGTATTGCAGGAAGTTGCTTGATTAAAAACGCGCCGGTGTGTGCACGACCCCCCGACCTCCGAGGGCGTGAATGTGCCACTCAGTGTGAATAGTTCTGATTGGTTACATGTTATAACGGCGTGGCGCGTTTCTATTGGCTCAGTGTGAATGTCATATTTTGAAACTGCAGCCTTTCTTTGCATGATAGTCCCCCCAGAGAAGTCATCCTAGAGCCGCATTTGAGTCATTGCGAAACAGATGTACCAATATTTATGCCTCGCGTCTCCTTTGCTACTCAAAGACTCTGCGAAACATTATATGCGGTATTATTCGCGAAAAAAAAATGCTTGCGCTATCTGTCTTGTTACCATTCGTCTGCAAGGTAAGCTATTGCCTTATTCGGCCGGTCCATTCAGGACGCTTTGGCTTCCGCACAGAATTGCTGTGATTGGTGTGCCAGCATTGGGCATGAACATGAAAGAAACTGAACCAATCACGAAACATAAACTATGATATACACAGCTAGTTTTGAAGTCTTTTTGCGAAAAAAAAAATAGATACCCCTGGATCTGTCGTGGGAAAATTAGCCTGTTTAAGTGCGCTAGATTCACGTTCGCTGCGTGTCTTCTTTAATGACTTTGATTGGCGGAAGAGGCTCGTTCTGCAGTCTACTGTACCAATGAGAATTGAGCTGTTGGCTAAAAAGAACATCCGTGATTCGTCTGAAGATAACGACGCCGTAATAACAATAGGTCTTTCAACCACAAGAGCTCGAGTGAAGTTGTTTTGCAAACTATCTTAGCGCTGGTAATTTTTGCGACATATCTTCATCTCCACTCATTATTATTAAAGAATGAAAAATTCGTTGATGTATCCTGTCCCTACAGATGACTTAGCGGCATTTTTAATCTGCGACAGGCGGTTCACACTCTGGAAAATCAGGAAAAAGATAGGGCAGTGGTAATTGGTCAGAAAGTCAGGAAATTCGCTTGAAATTCTTGGGAAGTTACGGAAATGCTTCAGTGATAGTAATTTGTTGGGGAAATATAATGATCCAGTCTGCCATCACCTCGACTGTGAAAGCATTTTTTCCCCATCGTGCTTAGTCATACACACTAATGGCCATTTACACCATTATGCTCTTAGATCCGCGATCCAAGAATGATCCAATGATCATTCCTCTAAACGTTCCGCCAACACATCTAGGATTATACGATATTTGTTCGCGTGAATTTTAGTTCATACATTTTTAATCTGCGACAACAGGTAGTAGCAGAGTCGAAGAAATGTTAAGTGCATTTCATTGGTGGGCTGGAACGATATGTGTTACTACAATATATTTTGACACGTTGAGAAAATGGTTGATGCAATTGCCGCAAGATAGCTGCACAATTAGTCGCTGCCTCGTCTTTTGAACTTTAATAACGATTGAAAATACATACTGGCATTTAAAGTTTAATACAAACCTAAGCAGTCTAAAATATGTATAGGTTTTGACTAAAAAGAACTTATATTTAATATGGAAAATAATCATGACAAAAAATATTAAACATTAATCTAAATTAAAAAGTGTTTCAAACGTTTTAAATATGGATATTTCGCGGGAAAATTCTCATAATTCTCATAATTATACCACTTTATACAATAAATTTTCAAGGAAACACATTTTATCCCTAGAATAAGCAAAATTTTGAATACGTGTATTTTATAAGAATGATCTCAGTTTTGTAAATGATACTCTAATACTTGCGTCTGACAGAAAAAAAATAACATGCATTAAGTCCGTGAAAATGCCGGCCGTGTCGATCTGAGATCATTGTCATAAACCAACCCGAGAGTCGATTCACGTCTAAGTTCCCAGTGATCTTTGTTCAGCGTTCACGACAAAACGATGGTACAGAAAATGTGGTCGAACGATGATCAAACCAGCTTATGACTCGAGATCACGCCTGAACTATTATGGTTTAACTGGCCATAACTAGAGACCCTGAAATTTTGTAGATTAATCTGGCCTCAGAGTATAATTCAAAGTCATAGGTGTGCTCAGCTCCTGTTTGCTTTCCCATTGGTTGATTTCTTAGCGAGAACGTTTAATTTGGCACTACCTGATTCGCTTACTTCTCTCCTAGCTGGACATCGTTGGGTCACGCTCGTAAAGGGGCGTGTCCAAATAACTAGGTACGGTCCAATCATGAACACAGTGCGAGAATGTGAAGGTTTGCATTCTAACTTGCGATTAAATAAATGCGCGTATTTTTTTTTCATAGTTCAAATAAATTATGCTTGAATGAAACACCAAGGCTCATTCTCACTCATCATGTTGGTTATTTCATTATTTTTTGTCATTTATTTTATCTGACAGCTTTTCCTGTGAATTCATCTCGATATTTTCTCTTGTATTTTATGTTTGGTCTCGAATTTCTCAACATCAATTTATTAAATATTATCTTATAGCGGTAAAAAGTCACTCGGGTGTCCACTTGAGTCTCCTTTTAACAGCTCAAAAATAGTGTTAAGTGTACATCCGGTGAGAAAATTTGTGACTGAAATATAATTTTAAAGAAAACCTATCGAAACATTCACAGGAACATTTCTTAGTTAGCATGACAATAACAATAAATAACCAACTAGGCGCGCGAAACCGAGCCTTTAGGAACATTTTCGGTAACCTTGGGCAGTTATAGTAGTGACATATATATTAAATGATTATTTCAAAAACTCCGTCCTAGGAATTTCGTGCTAACAAAAATTCAATTGAATTAACCGCAAAACATGGCGTAAACAAGAATAATGAACCATGTTTATCGCGCTGTTGGGTATGTAATCCTCCGCTGTAGAAACGACCGCACAGCCACGCTTGAAATACAGCGTACTTCGCAGTAACGAGTTTTCTGTGCGGTTGTGCGAGTGGAGGGATAGGACTTGCTGAAGTGGGAAAGGGGGGGGGGGGGGGGGGTTGAGCGATGAAAGAAACGGCGACCCGAGAGCAGCGAAGCCCGCAGAGCGACCGACGGTATTTCTTTGGTTCTTTGACCGAGTTCTCGCGAGAGTTTCACCCTGTAATAGAACGGCGCTTCTCCCTTTTGGCAACCATGGGCTAATGATGAGGTAGACTGCGCTCGCGAGCCGCTCAGCTCCAGATTTGTAGCCCTAGAACGGCTTATTCGCCGATACAACTGCCAGAAACATGACGGATGACGCACTCATATGGCACAGAGATGAGGCAGTTCCAAGTTTAAATGCAATCAGGTGTTTGATAGTTCGTTACTGCGTGAAGTAGGCTACGTTATCAGTTTTAATATTAACATTTAATAATTTTAAAATGAGCTCTTGGCTGCTGGAGTCGTTGTTTACATTGCTGATTTTGGCAGTTATGTTGGCAAATCGTGCGGTAATAATGGGTGAATGAGCCGGAGGCTAGGATATGTCTATTCAACATGTTAACAACTGTTTTTTTTTCCCCCCGACTGGTCAGTATCCTATTCAGCAGTCAGTGTGGATTCGAGTACACATTTGCGCGTACATTATGCAATTTTTAAGGAATATCATATCCTGCCCTGCAGGATTTATCATTTTTGCCATGATATATATTTTATTTGTTTATTATATTTTTTGGCACGATTTGTACCCCAATCTGTTTACCCAGTTTCTGCAATACGTTAATAAAAATATAATAATTTCTTACGGCGCGGCGTCCAAAAAGAAGCTGTTAAGTTAGGTATGCAAAATCTGTAGGTACTGGAAATTGTGGCGTAGTGTTTTAACAATGTAAAATAGTGAGAACTAATCTCTGAAAAAAAATTTTTTTGTATCAAATTGGTTCTCGTCGTTTTTTAGTTAAAAACCGTGGTAGCATTTTTTAAATGAAAATTTGATTTTATGTGGATTATTGTTTTACAGATTGGGGTTGTATGCCTGCGACGCAGCGTTTATCAAAATTAAGTAAAAGAGTTCTAAACATATTTGTTAGGTGTTGTGCCATTTACGTTACGTTGGAGTTGAGGCGTTAGTAGTGAGTAAGTAGTACCTGTCGCTGCTTAGGTTTGGTTTATCGTAACTATGAAACCAATGTTTTTATTTTGAGTACAGAGAACTTTTGATGTCCACTGTAATAAGCAATAATATTTCTGACAAACGGAACAGAAAGACATGACCTATTATTATTCAAGCAATTTCATGTCCTAGTAATTACGAAAACAATTGAGAGCAGGTGTATTCGTTTTTTATTTATTGCCGCTCATTACTTGTAACCAAACTTAAAGATGCACATTATGGTTACCTAAATTAGTTTTTTTACTCTCGCGATGTTATCGGACGTGGTTGTACCAAGTAATATAAATTGCGTTTCAGATCTATCATACTAGTCTATAAGCCATAAGAATTTACTTCAAAATATTCAACTCACTGTAATTCAATTTTCGTGTTTGAAGATCGAAGTGGAATAAAAGGTGGATTGGCACTTCCTTTCCCTTTATCTCTCTCCCTCTCTGTTCGCGCCCTTCATTTCCCTCTTCTCAATTTCCTGATGTAGTCGCGGTGTGAACTCGCTCTCCCGCCGAGCGGAAGAGGCGGGGCAGTTTGGAGTTGCAATTTCCTCCTTTCGCAATCGCATAATGGCGGGGCGGAGCTGCGGGTTTCAGCATCAACGTAATGAAATCAGGTTTTCATAAATCTGAAGTGAAGGTCGTGTCAGTTAAAATATGTGTTTGTTGATGTTATTAAAAGAGCGAATCGTGTACTAGAAGCAGTTTATTTATGACTTAGATTACAGTTAAGTATTTTAAATATTTTTTCGAAATGAAATAAACTGTAGTTAAAATTAACCTGGGTACAAATTCAAAAGGTCTGTCGTGACGTTCGGTAAGTCTCTGGAATACCCTCACTCTTTGTAACAGAGCCGTCGAGGGAAACTAAGGGCCCAAGGCCAAATAATTTTGTCGGGCTCCCTTCCACGTTACTTGCTGGGATGCAGGGGCGCAACAAATAAATTTCCAAAAGGGGGGGGGGGGGGGCAATATAATTTTTTTTTATAAAGAATCATCGATTCTTCCTATTGAAGCGGGGGGTCCGGGGGTCCTCCTCCGGGAAAATTTGTATTTCAAGGTGGAAAATGGTGCTATTTAAGCATTTTTATTATCTAAAAATTGATTACACAGCACTTTCTTTGCCCCCGTTTGCCCTCACTTCAAGGTTTCAGAAGGGGGGGGGGGGGCAAAATACCCTTGGCCCCCCCCCCCTGTTGTTGCGCCCCTGCTGGGATGCATACAGTGAAATACGACAACTAGTCAGGTTTTGAAGAGTTATGTATTAAGCACTCATGACTGACATGCTGCTAAGACCACAGCTCGCAAAAAAGTTACACACAGCCTCGATGCAGACACGTCAAAAGTCGCAAGAAGCCCTGGCGCTCCCTGGCGCCACAGGCCGCTAGGTCAACTGCCACGAGCTCGACTTGCACATCGACAGCTCGTCTTCCACGTCCTCAGGTGTCTCGTCGTGACATCGCGGCCGGCACGCTGGGTTGCCATTGTCCGGGTGCTGGCTTCGATACCCGTGCTCAAGCAATGATGCTGTTCACTCCTATTTGCGTTCTTCGAGGCAGTTGTTACTTCACCTGATGACATTGAAAAACAACATTCTACCACACGGTAGGCACAAAGGGGGGGAAAAAAAAATGTGCGCGAGTCTTTCAGTACTCGCCAGAGTTGTGTAACATCTAGCCTCGGAATCGAGCAATTTCGTGTGTTCTCATTTTGCAAATATACTTATAATTCTAAACTTGAACACGAAATTTAACGTAGAATGCTTTAAAATAATGCCGAATGTAATAAATATACGCAAACTGGGTTTTAAACTACATTTATTGACGCGAAACACACATAGTTTCATCACCCACCGCTAGAAATCGCTGCAGGATCAGCTACGTGGAATATTGAATCACTTGATTAGCAGACCGAAATTTTAAATGAAACGGCTCCGATAAAATCGAAAAATATTTTATAAAATACTAAACTCTGGACTTGGACCTGATTTTCTACAAAATAATTATTAAAATACTGCTCATCTTGTTAAAATTTACTAAACCGTTAATACTATAACATTTCCCTTTGTCTTTGTGTACTTTGGTTCGCCCTATCCGCCATAGATGGCAGCACCGTGGTTACATATTTCCGTCCCATGCGATTTCCATTTCATTTACGAAATTACTCCTACCAAATGCCGTATATCGAGAGCTAATATGTTATATGTTATACATAAAAAAAGAGCTGATAGGACAACAAAACAGTATAGTAATAAGTTTAGAAACATCGGCGCTGTCGCACAGAATAGTTTACATGTGTGCTCACAGTACTTCCGAGCTATTCACTGTCCCTATATAAAGGTTTGGGCTCACAAGACATGTTGATTTTTTTTTTCATTACTTTTCTTCAGTGGCTCTTTCAAAAATTTTAACCCTTACTTCCCTTGCATTTGTTGTCTATCACAAATGTTTTTAACAGGTGTTCTTTTAGTGTAATAATGTGGGTGTAAAAAGGCGCACAAGTGATGATAATTACGAAGACTTACGAGCCTTTTTAAACGCATGATAGTACTAAGTGAGTAATTGTTGAAAATATTCGAGGTAGAAGAACAAATGCAAGGGAATTGTCGAGTTAAAATGTTAGAAATAACCCTTGAATAAAAATGTCAAAAAAAAATCGACATGACGTGTGAGTCCGAACCTTAACGGTCTTGGAGGACGAGTGTACACAAATGGATAAGGGCACCAGGCATCCCAGCACTGTTCTTCGCCGTGACTTTCGACTGAGGCGTGTCTGGACCGGGGTTCTTCATCTCGGATTGAAGATTGTATGGCTCGTCATGGCCGACAACTCGCAGACGAGCGCGCGAGGCGTGCACGAGACCGCCGAGGTGATGAGGCGCCATCTGGCGTGGCTTAGGTAAGGAAGACGAGTTCTCAGTAATAAACAGTTTAAAATAACGATCTGCAAAATACTGTATGGCGTGTTGAAATCTCTATCTTCCCCCTTCAGTCTTTTCATTTTCAGCCTTACCTGCCGTGTAGTATTTCCTTTTTTTTTTTTTGTTTATTACATTTTTTTTTTTTGAATAAATATTTCGAAAACAGACTGTAAGAAAAAATTTAAAAACAAATTCCATTCTGAAAGTTACATACACAAATTTAAAACTGCACCCCCCCCCCCCTCCCCCCCCTCCCCGGGCTGGCTCAGATATGTTTTAATGTCCGTCGCTAAAATCTCGAGTTAATAACATAAGGATAAATTCAGCTTGCAAATTATTCACGAGGCTTACCTTCCTTTGTCTTGTGAGTTTCCCCGAGCGATCGATCCACTAGACTTGATAAATAAGTACCCATGGAATGGAGTTTGCAAACACCGTAGGGCAGGAGCAACGCCCATCAAACGACGGGCTCCTATGTTCGGCACGACAGGGGGTGTATTTGTGTTGGTGAGGCGGGATGATAAGTGCGACGCCCACTGGTGCTTCTAGCGCTGTGTTCGCCTCTAAGCAAGGATATGAACTGGCGTGCAGTCTTCTTGTCGTGCATAGGGAAACTATGGGATTTGAGCTGTAACAATAACATATGGCGGACAAATTAAGATAAAGGTGTAGTGCAAGTCCAGTGAAGTGCTTTCAAGGATCTGTACCGAGTGTATCATCACTAGAAATTCCGAAATACGCGTTTTATCCATTTTCACTCTTCTCAAAATACAGTTTACAAACAAAATACGGAAACAGCAACTCATCTGTCCTCAGCGTGTCTTTAAATGTTTTTCGTAATCACACATCACTCTTTTCTTCAGGAGCTCTGCACACCTGGTTTGTGCCCGGTAGGCGGGGCCTGAGCGAGGGTCCTGGAGGGGATAGCGACAGGAATGAAGTGACGAGGCGGATGGGAGTACGTCGAGAAAACTCGTCAGTCATCGGCGACTACCTGTCCAGACGCGCGGACCTGCACTCTGGCCCACGGACGCCGCACTGACGAGACAGGTACTTCAAAATAGCGCAGTAATATAAACACCGTTTGAGAATTTTAACGGTCCTGCCTACCCGGATACGAGATAGAATTTTGCATGTAAACTGCTTGAACACGCGATTCAGTTCGCTGTCAAACTGTCACAATTGGCACGAGAATAGCCTTGGATAGTAAAGTAGACTTGAATAACATATATACATTAGCATTAGCTTTACGTTGATTGTTGAACTACGGTGCTCTCAACACGCTTTTGACGAACTTGAGCCAGTTATAAACAGGGAGAATAAGTGTAACCTGCCACAGGGTGTGACCGACCTTGATACAGATCAATGATCACTCGAAAAAGGCTTGATTATATATACATAGACAATCTGAGCCTATCCTGGACTGAAATGGATCCGCGAAAATATCTTTGCTCTAACTATCGCTTTTAAAAAAAATGCATCGTGCATTGCGAAGAAAATAACAATGTTGTAAAAAATAAGAAAAGTTTATTTAAGTTTGTTTTGGCAGTTTTTGAACGTATAAACACTGAAAAAAGCACTGAGAAAACCAAACCTACGAGTGACGTTCCGAAAGTAAGTTTCGTATTTTTTTTTCACACGTAAACGTTATCGAAAAATAAAAAATAAATACACCATGACATCATGAACTATACACCTTGCACTATTTTTCGACATAGTCGCCACCGACATTGAGACATTATTGTCGTAGCGTGCAATCAGTTTGAAGACACCACTCTGGTGAAACTCGGTGCCCTGCGATGCAAGGAATTGTCGCACAGCCTGCTCCACCTCAGCATTGTTTTGGAAGCGACGTCCCGAGAGTGCGGCTTTCAGTGCAGGGATAGCAGCACGTACTTCCATTGACGACCAGGTTGTCAGTACACGTCTGTCTGTCATCGCGATTTGTGCTGGAATAACCTCGGGCACGCCGGTCTGCTACTACTACTACTCTCTTCTTCGGCGCTCTGCGCATCCGTCATTCCTCCTCTGCTGACGCTACTCCCGTCGTTGAACCAGCAGCGGGGATAGTTTTTTATGGCGATTGTTTGTTTCACCTGGTGTACCATCAGCTATTTCAAAAAAATTACGAATCTTACTTTCGGAACGTCCCTCTTGTATTAACTTTTTCGTACTTGAGCTTACATAGCCTCGTTCCTTTCTTTGCAATTCTCAGTATGTGTTTTTGTTTGGAGGCTGAAAGCATTTAAAACGTAAAACGCCATCTCGCCGCATCGTGGCTGGGTCTCCAAGTAGGCATCACAGTCGGACGGGACTTGTAATTTCTCCGCCGGAATGATAATTCGTGTTTGCGTTTAGTGGGTGTGGTGTGTGTGTGTGTATGTGTAAACAATGTTTAACGAGCGCAGGGAGCCATAAACAGTGACTCTCAAACTGATGTGATGAAGATAACGGAGCACAGTTTTATCTCCGTCGCTACCGCGCGACGTGTTTACCCGCTCCGCAGTTGCATGTCTTCACAGCGTCGCGCACTCGCGCTATTATAGTAATTGCTGTCACGCTGCCTGTCCCTCCCGCAGCTCCGTCTGCTGGCACCTGCCAAGGCCACGTCGAACGAGGCATCTGACCAAGGCTGAAGCCAAGGCGGTACTTGTTCGAGAATGCGCTAGTGGGTTTCATCGCACCCGTCCGCATTTGCGACTCGACTTTAACTCGCCATTGGCAGTTCTTGTCGGATGGATATGAATTGCTTCTTTTCTCCTATTGGCTCGGGAACGTTCAGGGTGGGTCGAGCTAACTTTGAGCCAGTCTAAAAACAACTTAATATTTCACGAGTTAGAACAATAACGTTGATTTTTAATCACCTAAGGTATAAGTACAGAGCATTGACATTCCTACAAACGATTGCAATGTGGTATATTTTTAAATGCGAATATTTTGCACCAAATCCCATTTTATGAAGTCGTAGTGTACATAATCGTGCCACGTAAAACCCTAATTTTGACGTAGTGAGCATCTGCGGGAATAGGCCTGTATATTGTTCCTGGTCCACTGTTTTATATATAGTAGTCGAGTGGACCAAGGTTTTCGCCAACGGCCGAGTTGAAACTCTTTCCTGAGCCAGGAATGTTTCGATCCTGCTAAAAATTAGTAATTTATAGAAGTTAGTATATTGCAAGAAATTGAGTGGTGTCGTTTGTAGGGCAACGGTTATGTTTCAAATTTATTATTTTTATTTTAGTCTGAAATTAACTTCAATGACACATTTTTAAGGTTATAGAATTTAAGTGCGATATAATTACTGTTGTTCAATCAAATTCAGGCAAGGGTGTTTATGGATAAATATGATGGAGCGGAAGAAACTTGCAGTGCCCGCTTCTAGAAGCCTGTCCCCACTTAAATATATATATATATATATATATATATATATATATTAAGGCACAGAAATAATATAGTGGTATGGGTGACACTGACTTGTATATTTAGTACCTCTTTTCCACAACGGACAAGTTTAATGACTTCACTCACCGCCTTTCTGCCCAGCAGTGGGACTAACGTGATTATTGGAAAGCGGTGAGCAAAACTCGACGCAAGGAACTGAACATTTCAGAATTTCCAAATTTTGAAACATTTATTTTTCGCGAGAAATGTGAAGCTAGTATAGGTTTTTTTTCTCTCTTTGTAACTAAGCATAGGAGCAGTGAATACATCGAGTGGTTTCTTCTAAAAACGTGTATCTCGGGCAGGCCCTTCTCTGCGGTACAGTTCACGGCTACATTTTAGAGGCATCAAGTAACATAAGGTGTTCGTTCACAGTTATCAATTGTTACCAAGCCCGGTAACTGTGTGGGTTTCCCTAAACCTCGAAGCAATAGAGAAGGCGCTATGTACAAGCACAAATTTATTCATCAATAAACAGAGGCTGTAGTATATCACACAAAATATGAGATAAAACTCTTGCTTCACGAATTTCGTATAGTTTGTTTCAATTTGCTTGTTCACCAGCATATGTCTAAAGCGATACTGTAACAAATATTGCACCATTAACGTATCTCCTATACTATAACAATATAATGAAACATTATAACTTGGACTTTACTTTCTTTCTGTGCACCAAAATCATTTTCAAACTTATTATCCATACTATGCAGTAACAGCGTGTAATGTTAAAGATGTCTGCCCAGCAATTACATTATCATACAAACCGCCCCCCCCCCCCCCCCAAATCAAAAAAAAAAGTTAAGCAGAATCCAGCTAGAAAATTAAAAATGACCACAAATTAAGGTATCAAAACAAACAATAATTATTTACAAGTTAACCTTTGTCAGATACAATTAAAAATATTATAGGCTACTACATAATTATGCAAATTCTTTAAATAATTTGTCTTAGTGGCAGTTAAGCTCAGGATATATATATATATATATATATATATATATATATATATATATATATATATATATGTGTGTGTGTGTGTGTGTGTGTGTTTGTTTTGGTGTGTGTGTATCAGGCACCTGCCTATGACTAAACTGCACTATCTGATCAAAGTATTAAAATTAACAATTATTACGAGCCAGGTTCCAAAACCGCTAGTATCAACACTGAAAGGCTGATCGTAATCAGCGTCTAGCAGTAACTACCGACGCTTGCCGTGCGATCCGCGGCTCGCCGGACGAGTTTCAGTGGCTCGTGGGAGGGAGCTCCACCCAATGCTACTCGCTCCTCCGGGAACGCGTGTAGCGAGTGGGTAGCGAGTTGGCGGTGCCTCCGCAAACTCGCTGGGCACTCGTCCGAGGTCGTCCCGCGATGTCTTGCGTCTGGTAGACTTAACTGAAGATATGTTAGTAGTGAGGAAGGTGGTTGTATTGAGCCCTTAAAAATTCATCGTAACACGTGGTACAATGTCGATCAAACCATACGCACATTGTTACTCCAGTGATTAGAGTACAGTACATTTGTTTCCCTTGAGCGTGTCACGATACGTATCCACGTATCCAATCGTAAACACAAGTTTACACGTACGAATTTCGCCTAAAAAAAAATGTAATTTTCACATTTGCCCCTTCGTGCTAGGGCCGTATCAGCATAGTGGTATTTTAAAAAAAAAGTAACCGCAAGTGTGGTTATGTAAGCTACGTAAACCAACGTAGCGCCATTGTCTCCGCCGTGAAAAGTCTTAAAGTCCGAACCGGGATGAACACCACCAACAGACCGCCGACAAGCTCAACGACCAGACATCGCGCAATAGTCATCATAAGCCATTCACAAACTTTGCTAACTCCCCACGTAGTTGCATGTCATAATATCCCAAGTTCTAAATGGCTCTCGTCCAGGGTTAAAGTCGGTTCCGAACTTTGAATATTTTCCAGCTATGGCTGCGGGACTATCACCTGAAAATATTCCAACACCAAGTCGCTTTCCTTGAAGAAATTCTTAGAAATTCTTAGTTTCTGGCTGACATACCAAGAATCATGTGGTGGCGGTGACGGACAGCGTGACGTTCTTCATGGTTGGAGCGTCGGGGCGGCGTCGCTATAGCCTAACGAAGAGTGTGTGACTCCGGTTCTCCTCGGAGACAGATTGCCCACATGCCTCTCAAGCGATCTCCTTATATACTCAAGATCTTAAAACCTCAACCAGTCCGAAATGTTTTCACGACCGGCCAGCTAATATGGCAGATTGCCTATAAAGTCACTTCCTGCCACTGGAGGTTTTTTTTTTTATACAGCAGAACACTCTTCTTTTTCTCCCGTACGTCGGGTGGCCTATACATACGTCAGGCATCAACTGCAATGCCGGTAATCTACCCCGCAGGCTTCGAAGATGCCAGGCCTCAAATCGCCGATACGGAGCCCGTCCACTTAAGATAAGTTACGGCGATGCACTTCACCCCATAGCAAAATTACAGTTAATTTACTTACTTTTCAACGAAAAATTCTCCTTAAATAAACGGACAGATCTACGTATAGTTTCAAAGAGGAACCAAACCGTATATCGAGTTTTGATTTATTGTGTTTCGTTGTCAGCAGAGTGAACAGGCACGTTAAAGGAAGAATGTTTTAGCTATAGAAGTTACAAGGTTTTGAAGTTTTCGGATTTCTAACATCTTGGCTCTCGGTATGCGCCATTAAGTAAAATTAAGTAAAAACGGAAATATGTAACCACGGTGCTGCCATTTTTGACGGATGGCCCGAAATAAAGTTCACAAAGTCGAAGCAATACTTTATAGTATTAACTGTCCAATGGCTTTTTTAAATGATGGGCTGTATTTTAATAAAATTTCTTGCCGAAAATCAGGTCCAAAGCTGGGGTTTAGTATTTTTTCAAGTCTTTGTCGCAATTTAAGTTTGCTAATTAAATGATTCAGTAGTCGACTTACTGCTCCGACAACGAATTATAGCGGCGGGTGCGGAAACTACGTGTGATTCGAGTCAAGTCAGTTTGCGCATATATTTATCACGCTAGGCATTATTATAAGTACTGAAAGAATCGCTCACATGTTTTAATTTTAATAATCCGTGTTTATATATATATTTTTAATTCATTGTCAAAGCAAGGAACCTCGGTACCAATACGAAGATCCCTGGATAATTTTAAACCAGTGTTCAAGGCAAAAAATTGTTAACAGTGTGAGAATGAAAAATGTGAATAATTTCGGAGAAGGACCGCAGATCTGTGCTGCAGATTGACAGACATCGATCTCTGGCTCTGGCCTGAGGCATTGGTGGGCCGGCGATGCAAGGATCGGAGAACAAGGCGACGGAAGTCTGTTTATTCTGCTCCGCCCCTCCCAGCCGTGCTCCGAGGACGTGGATGGGATTGGAGGTACGTGTTTGTACGGAGAGGGGGGAGGGAGTGATAGATGGGCACCAAGTCCCAACAGAGTTTTCGGGAATGGCAGAGCTCGAATAAATAAAACCTCCCGGGGAAAAAAATATAAAATTGCAGCGCAACTCTCCGTTTGCCTGATGGGTAAATGAAGACGAAGGTATACTGCTCGCTTCTGAATAGGAACCAGTGTTTTTGTAGCTTCGAAAAAAAAAAAATGAAAACACTCGTTTTTAGCCATTTTCACTGAAAAAAAAAGCGAGCGAGTCTTTTATTATTCGCCAGTGATGTATAACATCTAACTTCTGTAACGAGCAAATTTAGGTGATCTCGTGTTGAAAATATACCTACTTATAATACGAGACTCGGATACGAAATTTAACTAGATTTATTTGAAATAATGCCGAGCGTGATAAATATACGCTAATTGTGTTTTCAACTACATTTGTGGACGCGAATCACACGTAGTTTCCCCACTCGCCGCCAGAATTCACTGCCGGAGCAGCTACGTCGACTATTGAATCATTTTATGAGCAGACAGAAATGTTAAACTATACTTATAATGAAACCACTCCAATAAAATCGAAAAAGATGTGAAAATAAAGATTAAAAAAATATATAACAGACTTGAAAATACACAAACTTCACTAAAAATGTTTTATACACCAAATCAATACTTAATTGTTTTTTTTTCGTTTATTGTAATTAGTAACTTATTGTTTATTTTGTAATTATTTATTGTTTTATAATTTTGAAGTCGGTGCCAATTAAAATAACAGTGTGTGTGTTACTCTCTGTACACGTGATAGAAGTCAAATTTCCCTGACATTTCAAATCTCAACTAATTATGTATACTAGTACTATATTCATACCTCTTTGGCCAAATACCTATTCTCTGACCTGTTTGCTTTTGAAATATTTCACTAAAATGTTTCAAGAAAATATTATTATCGGCATTGAAATTTTAATCTCACCACGTCCAATGAGTTTCAAATCAAAAGTACATTATAATTGTTATTGATAGTTACTTAATTTAAATGACTGTTTAAAATCAGCTTTAATGCTAGTTAGGACACAACTGTCGCTAGGACGCGGGCGCAGTGGTGGCCATGATTTACAGACAGTGTCCGGTATTTAGCTCTGAAGTCATTGCTTTAAGTCTTTATTTATGTTGGTTGTATGTTTTTGATAAATAAGGGATGCTATATATACATATATATTTAAATAAAGTATTTTAAAAAACAGGTATATAACTTTTATGTTATACTAAGTACCGACTTCAAAACTATAAAACAATTAATAGCTATATAAAAAACAATAAGTTACTAATTAAAATAAACGAGAAAAAAACAAACAATTAAGTATTAATATGGCGTATAAAACATTTATTTTTTGATTTTTAGTGAACTTCGTGTTTTGAAGTTAGTTATTATTAAAAAAAACAACGTTTATTTTCAATTTTTAGTGATGGGTAGACCTTGTAAAGACACTTATCGAAAGAGGAAACAATGGCTAGTTGAAACTGAAGATGAAAGACGGAAACACGTAGATAAAAATAGAAACATAAATATTAAAAGATACGAATGAAAGTGCACAGGAGCGAGAATATAGATTTTTAGGTGTGAGAGTAAATGTGTTAAATATATTAAGAAACGAAAGTCAAGAAGATCGAGACCATCGCTTTACCATGATACATGATAATTTAATAAATGCAGATGTTGAACACCGTGCTCATCGACTTAGTTTAGTTCGCAGGTGACTGGCCAATGAAATAGAAAGAAAGTGCTCGTCGGCTTAGTCAAATTCGCGAGCGATTTTCTAATGAATCAGAGGAAGTATGTGCTCATCGTTTAAATTTGATTCATGAGCGGCTAGCCAATGAATCTGATGAACAGCGGTCGCAACAATTAAGCGCATTACGTATTTATTCCTCACAGAGAGTGCTTAATGAAACTTCAGAAGAAAGGGACAGTCGATTAAATAATTTAAGACAAGCAGCACACCGTTCAAGAAATAATAGAAGTTGAACAGTTTCGTACAGCCATTAAAGTTTGTGCAGATGTACCAAGTGTCTTATGCAAAAAATTACTTAATCTGTAATAGCGTGTTAATTTGCCTCCAGAATTAGTTTCGGTCATTAGGATAGTGACATATTCTCGATGCTCAAACACTATTAAAAACGTTAAGTTCGGCCTCAAGTTTATTTGAATAAGATGGGAGTTGCTACTGTACCACGTGAATTAGCCACATGTATTATTCAAACCAAAATTTGTGGAAGTTACATCCTGAACTGGAGTTGCTCATTGGTGTTTTTTACAACCATATTGTTTTGCAACAGAAATTAATTTGTGGCATCAATTTTCATTTTTGAAGCTGACAATAAATATGCGCCAACGAAACGATAATGAATTAACTACCAATAAGATGTCATTGCTATGTAAACGTCGCAGAATATCTTTAACAGGGGAGTTTTCTTACGGAGTTTCAGTTTGAATCTATCCCTCTGTGAAGCAATTGGATGCTTACATCGATACTATGACAGCAGCAAATGTGAAAACACGTAGAGTTTACTTCATAAACTTTGTAGATGAGTCTCGTGAAATAGTCACTTAAGGAAAGACAAAAGATGTCAATAACTGTGGAGGTTTATTATTAACGCTGAAGTTGGCTGCAGAATTCCAGGTAATGTTAAGGCGAAACATATCGGTCTCTAACCGGCTTGTAAATGGAGCAAAATGGATTGTCAAGAAATTAAAGTGCCCTGCTCTTCGGTGAGGACAAATCGAAGAAGGCGAATCTGAATGTGTAGTAATGAAATTTAATGATGTTATGATTGGAAGCAGGATTAAAGATGAAGATGGCTTGGTTGCCATAACTCTTGTTACAACATTTCAAGCTACTAAAGGATACGGAGACGTCGAGCGCCGAATGTTACCTTTGATTATATGCTAGGCAGTCACGGTGCACAAGTTACATTGCACTGCACTTGATAAAACGGTTATAGAACTAGGAAACAAAAATTTCGCTAAAGGTTAGGAGTATGCAGTTCTCAGTCGTGTGAAAACCTTGGAAGAAAATTAACAATGTCTGATTTAGAATCAAATAAATTATTGAGTAGGCCACACAACGAAAGAGCATTGATAGAAATGATACGTTTGCGATGTCTAACTTCGTCCTGTAATTGACATTATACCTATACTAACAAATTATAATTTTTTTCTTATATATTAAAAATTGCATAATTGACACACAATAAATCAATTCACCGTATTTATGCGGTTATTTATTGCTAAAGAGTTCCTATGTGTTTTTGCTTAGTTCTAAAGTAAGGTACTTACAAATAGTTTTGTCATAATATTCATAATAACTCTCTATCTACACATTCGTGCTGTTTGTCGTTAACCTCGTAGTCCAAGTCCAGTCCAGTCCAGTCCAGCACGTCATTGACTATACTCAGGTACCCATCTTGTTTTGGAATTGCCACAAACCTAACAATACCTCAATCAATATACATTTCGTATTTGATTTTGAGGAGTTCCCTGGTGTATCTTCGAAGTGCACGGTCCAATAACAATGAAATTAAAATGGAACCACCTTGGAGCTATATTGAAACCAACGCAAAAAAAAATCATTAAAATCGGTTTATAAACAAAGAAGTTATGCCCGAACATACATTTAAAAAACATACATACAGACAAATTGAGAACAACCTCATTTTTTTTTAAGTCGGTTAAAAGTACTAAACCCTGGCTTTAGACCTGATTTTCGACTAGGAATTTTATTAGAATACTGCCCATCTTGTTAAAATTCACTAAACAGTTAGTGCGATAAAGTTTCCTTTTGTGAACTTTGATTCGTGCTATCCGCCACAGATGGCAGCACCGTGGTTGTTACACATTTCCGTTCCTGGCCTTTCGTCGAATTCACGAAATTATTCCCACCAAATGCCGAAAACAGAGAGCTAAGTTGTGACAAATCAAAAAACACTTTGTTACTAAAAGAGTGAATTTAATTTGTATAGGTAGGTACGCATAGGCGTGCGCAGAACTTCAGTATTGGTGGTGCCAGATTACACAACAGCCCTGTCATTCATGGACCCGAGCCCTAAAGCGGGGGGTCCGGGGGTCCTCCCCCGGAAAAATTTGGATTTGAAAGCGCAAAATGGTGCTATTTAAGGTGTTTCCGAACAAAAACATTAAATACACAGATGTAAAAATTTTAACATTTTTTATGACAAATTATGGCTTTGAACATTATAATCACCAGGAAAACTACTAAACTATTTACAGTTTTAAGCTTTGTTGAGCCATAAAGTAAATTGAACAAATTGTTTGCACGGAATTCATGCTGGTGGCTTTGAAAAACCGTACTTACATGTTTTCTGAAGACGCCAAATAAATGCTAGAAAAAACATTCTCAAATGTTAAGTTTTAAAATCAACAAATGAAGGGAGTTTTTGTAACATACCTTAAATATGTAAAATATTAAAATAATAAAAATACACAAATAAGAGTGGGCAAAAGTTTTAACTTTTGGAATACAACAAACATGTTTTGTCGGCGACTGCATATAAGTCATCGAGTAAGCCTATCCTTTTAACTAACTAAACTCTCTCTCCCTCTTTTTAAATAAACCCTGGCGGACGACGGCGGCTATTATTCCATGCGCCTACCGAGTGGAGTGAACAGTGGACACCGAGCGCGCATACTATGAGAAGTATTTACATTTCAGAAGTTTCGTAGCCGCGGCCCGCGTGTACAACACAAGTAATTGCAACTGGCTTGTTTCCGTGTGTATAGTTGGTTCGATTGATAATTTACTGATATATTGATAGTGTTATGAGCACACATATGTAAATCGACACGATTGGAAAACATATTTTTTTGGAAATAATACGGTTTTTTGTAAGTTTGTATTATTTCTGCTTGTAAAAAACAAAATAACTGTAACCCTAATGGTGGTGCCAAGGCACCTGTGGCACCTACCGTGCGCACGCCTATGAAGGTACGTGAAAAGTTTCTCAGCTGCTTTCCATTATCCTTTAAATTGTAGCCATCTATACATTTACAGATAAGCTGTCCGATCCATTTTATCATTTAATATATGATATTATGTAAAACTCACATCAGTTACTTTTGGTTTTAATTTGCCTGTAAACAAATGAAGTACTCGTAAAACACCTACTTTTTCTGTTCATGTTCTATATTACACAATTATTTATTTAGTTCCTCGATTGCAAAAATGAACTGTGCCAAATAGTCACTTTATTTCATTGTTCTTTACACTTTTATAAATTAAATTTGTGGATTTTGAACGAAGAATGCACATAAAATGTTTCTCCGTGTTCTCAGTGTTCTCGTCGTGCATTGGCCAACTATGGGCTTTGAGTTATAATCATAAAATTGCATGGCGTTTAAAGGAAGATAAGGGAGTAAACAAAGTTCCTTGAATGGTTTCAAGAATGTGTACCGGTTGTTTCATGCCGACAATTTATTCTGAAAACACCAGTGTTTAGCCATTTTTCACTCTTCTGAGAATACAGTTTGAAGAAGATGGAAATAGACACCGCCCCGATGTCTCGAGCAGTTTTAAAATCACGCGGTTTCTTCTGAAAGTTCTGCTCACTGGATGCGTGCCCGGGCGCGCGAAGGTTTGAAGTAAGAACGGCGTTTTTGTCATTGGCGCGTCCCACGAGATTCTGTTGTTTTTTTTACGTTTTTTTTCTGTACGTTTACGTTGACGGGGGAAGTGTTTGATACGGTTTTCACTTCGCGCGGTTGTTTTACAGAGTTTTAAAGGTTACAGTGGTTCCACACTTGGGTACCGATCCGGTGGCCGTAAGCTGGAGTGGAGCCGGGATGTAGGGATCGAACCCACGACTCGCCACGTGAGCGTCACCGATGAGCCCGCTACTCGGGCGGGGGCGAGGGTTGTCGTCGTGCCTCGGCGGTAACCCCCCCCCCCCCTCGCGGGTGTTGGCCCACATGTGCGCGCCGCGGTGGCGGAGATAATGGGGATACGCCCGGCGCGCACCCGGGCGAGACGGCGGACAGGACCCACTGCGCAGGCGCGGTGAAAGTGCTGGTGCGTGGGAGCCGCCTCGTCGGTGCGGCTGCCCCTGAAAACTACAGGCAGCAGTGCGGGACGACCCATGTCTAGGGGCGGATATTTTGTTCGCAAAAAAAAAAAAACTCTGATCGCTCATTAGACTGCAATAGTAGTGTTCAATATTAATATAAACACGTGTATTTAAATTAATTATTTAATTCAGTAAAATAATCGAGATATATTTTAATTTGTAATGCAAATCAATAAATATGCTGAAATATTTTTTAATGTATTAATTTTAATTATTTATTGTATACTAATGTAAGAATTTATGATGCAAATAAATTATACATACGGGAACATAACCTCAATTACACAATTACACTTGAATTCATATCACCAATATTCACAATTAAAAATGTTTTTTTAATTACGTGGGTTAGTATTCAATATCAATCACTAAAGTATATGTTTTAAAAGAACATATAATTTTTATTTGTATGCAGTCTTTTTTTTATCCTGTCATTTTTTGTTGTTTAATGCGCGCGCATCGTAAGAAAAAAATCATTCTCATAATTTTCTTGTAACACGCCTAAAGAAGTGAAACTTCAGAAACGCTGGTCGCGGGTCGCGGAATGCCGGCCATCTCGCGGCACGTCCAGCGCCGGCCGGGCTCGCTCGCCCTGCTGCGTGCAGCGAACCAGCCACGCGCAGACGATGCATTAAACTGGGAAAGGGAGCGGAACACGCACCTGGCTATCCCTCCCCTCCACCTTAAATAGAATTTTTTTTTTCCTCGAGTGTGTGGCATCTTTGTTATTTCATTCGTCTGCGGCACGGCAGAGGCAGGGTACCGGTTTCCGTCGCTCGCAGTGGACGTCAGTCGCTAGCAGGCCGGCGCGGCGTGTCGGCCTACCTGCACTCTCTAAAAATTTTTTTTTGTACTTTTGCAATGATAGTCCTCGGAAACCCTGATGCCAACAATATCACTTGTAAAATTTTAAGGCAGGGCTTTGTACTGTATGCAATTTTACAAAGCTCTGCCTTGTAGTTTTACAAGCGATGTCGTTGGCAACAAGTTTTCCAAGGATTTTCCTTGTAAAAAGTACAAAAAATATTTTACAGTGTGGACTACCTGGATATCTAAAACTGGCTGGACTACCTGTACTGTCTGGAATACCTGGACGACATGTTTGTGTATCGCAGTTTCCACGCGAGTGCGCCCTGCCGACCCGGTGGTAACCATTGGCAGCGACTAGGGAATATTTGTGGCTTTAGTGACCTCCAGGATTGACTCCAAAGACCTCTTGAGGGCCTCACCTGCTTTGGCTCGGAAAAAAAAACATATATAATATATGTATAAAACCACGTGATTTGAAAACTGCTCACGATACCATAGTGGTGACAGTTTGCGAAAAGCATTTAAGAATACATTTAGGGCAGATAAGCAGCTCTGTTTCCACTACACTAGATGTAGTGGATGTCGATGTCTAGTCCCGAAAGTACCGAAATAACCTGGAATAGATTTTAAATTGCTACATCAAAAGAAACGGGAATTCCCAGTTCTTTCGGGACCGGGATTTCCCGGTTCTGAACGCTACTACGAGACCGTAAACGTAGCAGATCATTCATCGACCTGCGCATGCGGACACGAAACACTGCCCATCTGCGGAGTGCGTACGTCAAAAATACGCACTCCCGCCTACTTGCACTTACAAATAATTAGTGAAACAACTGGAGCGATCACGAGGCAGGTAGGTGGGTGTGCCTTTCAAGCAGTTGAGGATTGAACTACCGTGATCCTGACGACCCTGGACCAGTTACAAACAAGGAGAAGTGGTTATCCAAGCACGTGTATCCCGGCGAAGGACATGACCATGTTATCCACCAATGAGCACTCTAAATATGATTGATTAAATATGGGCGAGTAGAGTCCAGCCTGGAGTGGAATGAATCCGCGAAATAATCGTGGCAGTAGTGATCTGATGGAGGCATGATGTCTCGTCGCTCGCGGTGGCTACTCACGTCTGGTGAGCGGTAGCACAACATGCTGCCGGTCACTTTGTATCGAACTTCTGTACCGGTTTGCTTCCTGGCTGACGTAACAGCTAGTGGAACCTGTGGTTCTGCATTTGATTCCACGCAACTCGTGGAACTGTTGCCTCGCCGCTCGCTTGCGAAGAGTCTTGTAAGTCAGATGTAGTCTACGCTATTGTTAGAGACTGGAAAAATTCGCGGGTTCAATGACCTCTAGGATAGACTTCACGATCCTCTATGAACTAGAACAAATTGCACCTGCTCATTGGATAATGATTCGGTAATACGTGTTACCTGGGATGCTTGTGATTTGATACTTCTTTTGTTGAAGGTTTTTCACTGGCTTAGAGTCCTTCAGGTAAACGGTGGTCAAATCACTGACTCATAATGAAGGTGAACGAGTTCGGAATCTAGCCTACCGCGAAATGAATCCGCGAATTTTTCCGGTCTCTAGCTATTGTAGATAAGGCCATGTATTTTTCGCGAAAAAACCAGCTGTGTGATAAAACTTTTAGCATTGACTGTGTTTCGTGGTTGGCTGAGTATATTTCATGTATATGTCTACTGCCAACACACTAATCTTAGCCATCCATTGTGGAAACTATCTGTACAGTTTTTTTTTTTTCCTGATTAACTAGTGTCTTTAGGGAATAAATTGTTTCATTAAAACACTTGGGCACACATAAATCAACAAAAAAAGTTTGTATTTGAACATAAACGTTTACCGTTGCTCCCGATACCGTCACATGCGAGGCGTTACGCATTAGTTAATAATTGTGCAGCTTATTTATAATTTTAAATGCACTAGCCAGATATTTGAAACACTCAGCTATCTTAAACGGACGCGATTTAAATGAACAAGTACCCCAACCTGATAGTGCAACATTTGACAATTTGCACCTTTATTTTAAAAAATTGAAAAATTGTTTTTTCAATACTAAAATGCTATACGAGTCAAATTTATCGGATTTATAAAGTAACATTACAGTTTGAATTCAAGTCACGTCATAAAAAAATGATACATATTGTTTCAAATGTGAATGCAACAGTGATGTTGGTATAAATGGAATCGTTAGTTTACAATAAGTGCAGCGAAGGTGCTATAATAGTGTCGGCCCTCTGATTAGTCCTACATTTTCTTAAATTAAATTTGTCGTGTTTGAATCTTCCAAGATAATCAAATCGATAAAATTTTGATGGAACGGTGAATCGGAATCATTCTGGATGTATCTAAATACGAATTTCTTTTTCGACTACGAGGTAACTTTGCATCATGCGACGACCCTTGTAATCCGGCCAGGGACGCGTGGTCACGTGACACGCGCCTGACGCCAGCCAGCTCCGAACCCGGTCTCTCGCGTTCGCAACAATATTGACGAGTCTGCATATTCTTGAGTCAAGCTCGAGTCGAGCCAAACTGATATCATAAATAATGAGTCGAGTCGAATTGAATACAGAATACATATCTTTTTTATTCAATACCTTAAATATTATTATTTTTACGAATTCCTTGTCATATGCGGACGTATGCAAGAGACTATTTTATTTTCTAATTGGCTGGGCCACTTAGGTTGCGTTTCTTCTGCACAGAATTGTTGCAATTCGTATGCGGACAGTATACAGTACACAAATGATACTCTACCAATCACAAAACATAGACTTAGATGCAGTGTTTTTTCCCCCACAAAGCTAATTTTTTTGTCCCTACAAATATGTTGTTAAATTTCTTATCTAAAATCTTATCATAAAATACCCCCTTTAAAACATTTTAAATCTCACGTAAATAGACTAAAGCGATAATTAAAGACATTGACACGCATCACACGTATGAATCTTAAGTGCTTATATTGGAAGTCGGACTAAACAGCGGAATGTTCATTGAAATAAATTATGATTCATTGCAATAATATTTACCACCAAAATGGTTTTAAAAACAATACAACTGCTTACGCAAATGGTTTAGTCGTGGTGTAGTGATTTCAGACTAATCGCAGTCATTCTGAAATACAGCTTTTTCGTTATCATTGGCCTAGCCAAATGTGGAGCCAGCCTTTTCGCCGATCAAAATTAGAAGTGAAAGAAATGATGCAGTTATGTACAAAGTTATGTACGAAGTTCAATTTTATCGCTATAGTGACATATCTTTATATTAAGACAAAACAAAATTCGGGTTGATATGACATCACTTAAAATTTAAAATAAGTCTGTGTTCATTTAGTGGTTCCTCAAACGTTTGTCAGACACACCTGGAGATTTCGAGAAGAAAAAAAAATAAAAAATACTTTTATAACAGATCGACCTAATCACAAAGAGGAGCCAGTCGAGACGTCTTACTATTGATCAGCCAATGAATGCTCGAAACGAATAAGACGGAGGACTGTTGAGTCTTAATCAGTAGGTTGTTAAACCTCAGAAACGTTCTTACGTCGATTGATAATGCATTTGTTATTAATAGGGACGTCGAAATCCACATTTTAATTTGGCAACAGACCAGACTGTAAACATTTTTTTTTTACATTTTAATGGGCTAAATCATTGTATGACGGGTAATTTTTTACTTGCGAAATCCTGCGACCCCGTCACAAGCGACCAGGGCGAGGGAGCAACGTGGCAGCTGCCAGAAAAGAACGCGCCTTTGGCAAGTCTCTAGTCGGGTTTGTGAAGGTTTGCGCCCGCTGAGTGTCTCCGAGTGGTAAAGGAGGGGGGGCAGGGGTGAATGAATTTGGCAAACATCGACGCCGCCGGCCGGCGTGGCGCGCGCTGCGGCTATTTATGTAATAGCGTGCGTGACGGCGCTGGTCGATGCGGGTCTTCATGACCGTCGCGCTCGGTTGGCGGCATCGATTGTTCTTCGCCGAGGCCCGCTCCGCAGACGGCAGGTAGTTTGCTCTGAAGGTGTTTGTCCTGAAAATCGTTTTCCCTGAAGGTGTTTGCCCTAAACGACATTTTCCCTGAACTTCATTTGCCCTAAACTTTGTTTTACCCGAAGGTGTTTGCCTTCAACGTCGTTTTACCTGAAGGTGTTTGCCCTAAACGTTGTTTTCTCTGAAGGTGTTTACCCTAAACGTTGTTTTAACTGAAGGTGTTTGCCCTAAACGTAGTTTTTCCTGAGGGAGTTTGTCTTAAAATCGTTTGTCCTAAAAGCATTATCCTTGAAGGAGTTGGCCCTAAACGTCTTTTTTCCTGAGGGAGTTTGTCTTAAACATCAATTGTCCTAAAAGCATTATCCCTGAAGGAGTTGCCCCTAAACGTCGTTTTTTCTGAAGGCGTTTGCCCTAAATGTTGTGTTCTCTGTGGCAGTTGGCCCAGAATATAATTTTTGTTGTTTTACGTGAAAACCTTTATCATAAATGTCGTTTTTCCTGAAGGAGTTTGCCCTAAACATATATATCTCTGAATGAGTCTGCAAGCAATGTTCGACCAAAACATCGTTTGTTCTAAAAGCGTTAGCAGTAAAGATCGTTTACCCTGAAGGCATTTGTCTTAAATATTAGTTGCCCTGAACGTCGTTTTTCCTGAATGTGTTTGCATTAAACATAGTTTTTTTTAAATACGTTTTCACTAAACGTCATTTCACCTAACAAAGTTTGCCCTGAACATCGTTTTCCCTCAATTAGTTTGCCGTAAACAATGTTTACATGAACGAAGTTTTCTCTAAAGGAGTTTGCCCTAAGCAGTGTTTGCGTTAAATATTTTTTTTTCCATAAACATAGGCTGCCTTAGAGGCGTTCGCGCAAGTTGTCTAGAAAACAAAACTATGGCCCCCAACATTAAACGAACCAATGTGACTCACAAATTTGTCATGGTGGCATCGGCTGCAGTAATTTACAGTTCTGACGATGTGAAGCAAACTGTTAAACACGGTATCCAGAAACTCTGTCAAGAAGAGGAGGACTATGTATGTAAAGGTTCTGGTTTGTCTCTGTCTAGAATAAGCCGATTGGAGCTAAGATTTAGTCATTTCACGCCTATGCAGGGCTAAATGTTTATAAGATTGCTAGCTTTCGCAAGTGTTCCTGTAGTAAAATAGAATTTATGTAATAAATATTATGTTTGTAAAAGAACTTGCGGTGCTTTATTTCTCGAACCTGACCATTTTCTGGTATTTTAATTAAATTTATTTTTAGCTTCATCCATAGATCGAACCAAGTATGGATTCAATAGGTAGATTAATGATTGATTTTTTTATGAATTTAATATATTTTTTTATAAATTTATGAGTCAGTAAATACAAAGTTCCAAGATGGTGGTCATAATGGCTTACTGGAGGCTAGTAGTAGAGGATTTTAAGCCTGTTTAAGAATTTTGAACATGATTTATTGAAATTATTATTTACATAAAATTAGAATTTTTTGCATCGTCCAGGCATCTAACCGAGGACTTCAAGGCCTAAGTGCATTTTTAAATTGTATTTTATTATATTTTAATTAATATTTTTTTATAATTTTTAAATTTTTGCCGAATTTCTATCATTAAAATTGCGGATTTTCAAGATGGCGGACATGACATCATACTAGCTGACGATATATATGTTATGAACAAAGTGGTGGGGGGTTAGTCTGCCAGTAGCCACCATGAGGGAAGGATCGGTCGCCATTTTTTTGCCCGCACCGGGTTCGAATTGAGGATGCCAAGCTCCATGTCGTAGGTGTATGTTTTTTTAAAATATTCTTTATTGAAATATTATTAATTGAATTGTTTTATAAAATTTAATTTTTTTCATTAAATACGGATAATAAATAATAATTTTCATAATGGCCGCCGTAACGGAAATTGCAACGGTGACGTCATATTTCATGATGACATATTCCATGATGACGTCAGAGGCTTATCGGAGGCTGTAGACATGGGTGCTTAAGCCTCAATATGGACATTTCTAGCCGCTGGTATTTTTAAGGACTAAAAACAGTAAATTTTTCCCTCGAAACGGGAATTTTTCCCTCGAGAACGGAACATTTGGAGTCATTTTTGAGGAATTTTTGAGACCAAGATAGCCGCCGTGACGTCAGAATCCAAGATGGCCGACATATACACGGCTCCGGCGCCTGGCGCCTGTGCCTGGACATACCAAAACATACTACTATTATTTAAAATAACCCTATGTTAAAAATCGTGGCAAGTGTACTAATTCGTAATCATGCAATGGCTTACACCTTACAAAAAGTTTTCGTTAAATTAAAAAAAAGAAACTAAAAATGTTAAACCGCATAGGTTTCAACAACTACAGTTTTTGTTGCCCAACGCTTTTAGGGCAATTGACAGTTGAGTGAGGTTTTACTTAGTAATCACACAGCTTCCTTTGGATTTAAAAGTCAAGATTGTTTGAAGAAGAATGGAATTTTCTGCTTAAAGCCTAAACCACTTTTTTTGCGTCTCATATAGTTATCTCTTTACGCCTTTTGAGCTTAATTCCTCCTATCCGCTTTAATATTATACAAATAATATACGTTTAATATTTTTATTGCAATAGACAAGTACTTTTAAACTCACTGTAGGGCTCGTATGTATGAAAAAAGTCATCTTTTAAAATACGTAAAACGCTTTATTTCTGTACTCTCTGGAAAAGACAGTGATTGGTTATTTTTATCGTTATGTTTGACTTGAGCTATAAGGCTATATTTGTTGTAGGGAGGAAGGGCTGCACAGCCTTTACAGACGAATCGTAAAACAGAATTCAGTCGGGGAAATAAATTACAAACGGAATATGCAATTTGTTTTTTCAGGCTGACGAAATCTGTTTTTATTTGTTTTAGAATTCTTTGTGTATTCCGCGTAGAGAGAATAAGCAAAGCTAGCTGTAATTCTATATTTTAAATTGCGAAATTACGATGAGGGGCCTTTTATGTTGTAAATCAATTTTTACCCAGTCATAAAACTAATACAATTTGGAAAAGACTTTCATAAAAATCCGCATATCTTTCGAATTTGAATTCGCTTTGAAGTACAAAAAATGAAAATTATGTTATATTATTAACAGAGAACATGACCACAAAATCCTTTACTTATATTGTCAGTGGTTGGAATCACTTTGGCTTTAATTTTTTAGTGAATGTTGATATTGCTTGAATACATCAGTGGTATTTATTTATTCTCTTTAAAGGTTCTTCATTAATCGCAGTATACACAGCACATTAACAGAACTTCTGGCAACACAATCGCTCATGGCGCCACAAACTGAGCTACCAGACATTTCAATTTCGAGGAAAAAACAATATTCTGTGAGTGATCGTTCATTTAACAGATTATTGTTTGCGCTATGGACGAAACAAATCTGGCATGAAGCACCGTTTCGCGGTGAATTTGGCCGCACGGCTGATACACCTGTGTGCTTTAACGCTGTCTTGCTCGTCCTTGGCCGAGCCAGTGGTGATTATATCGTCATCGGTTATAGGCAGGGCCGTTTTTTTTTTTTTTTTTTTTTTCGCAGAAAGATTTCCAGACCAGCTGTGCGTTATTAACACTGTATCATCGTCTGTGTTTCGTGATCAGTTGAGTTTATTTCATTAGCATGTCAATATGTCAACTGTAGGCACACGAATCACAGCCACTCAGTGCGGAAGAAGACGTGTCCTGATTGGCCCGGTCAAACAGGGCAATGGCTTTTCTTGCAGACGGCCGCCAGCGCTAGCGTGATCATGCCGTTTTGCAGTCTAATGGACTATAGGATTTATTTGCCAAAAAAAAAAAACAACTGTCCCTAGTTATAGGTCGCGAGAATCCCGTGGGAATAAGTGCAGGACTGAGGTGGTGTCTAAAACAAGCGACAGTCAGTGGATATGAATAAAACAGTAAAATATATCCAAATATTACGTGGTCTCTAACAACTTTATGAACACAGCAACAACAGAAACATTAAAAAAAAAAAAACTCATATATATTAAAGAGACTTTTGGATATTTTTAAGCTAACTGGCTTAATTTCAAGAAGGTTGTTTGGTTAAAACGTATTATTGTTATGTATCTACTGTTTATTTTGAAGATAAAAAAATGAATGTTGAAAACATACATCCTAGACTATTCTGACAAGCATGGTTCTGTAGTTTCGTTCACTCTCGCAAGTCACAATCTAGTGTAAGCTAACAAACGACGCTCGCATATGAACGTGACAAAGTTTCCGTACTTGAACAGTCACTCATTATTACCATAGACCCCTAATTTCGTGCCAAGTTATTTCACTGAATATATCGTAGCTTCATCTCGCTGCACATAAAAACATTCTCCATACTTTGACAAAGTTTTCCTTAGGAAACCAAATGCCAAGAAATATTTTGTAATACTACAAGAAATATGTCGTAACTCTGCACAATACATGACTATGGTTGTTATTTCATGTATGAAAAACGTTTTTTCGATATGATACTAAATATTTCTTACGAAAATTGGTAAACTTTTTTTAAACCATGGAACAGATAATCGAATATTCAATAATTGGACATTTTTTGTTTTATTATGCTTATTAATGTGCGCCGTTAATACTGAAAAAGCTATTCAGGAAACAGTTTAGGCCTACAGATAAATTTAACTATTGGAGGTGCTGTAACAACACAAACCATAAATGTCCGGGTAAGAATCCGAACCCAGAAATTATGCGAAGACCTTTTGGTAGTGATAAAATCAATTGATTTCATGTAAATGCACAAGTTTGCAGATATCTTTAATTCAACGTGAATCTTTCTGTTCCATTTGCACAAAATGAAGAAGAAAAAAAAAAGTACCTCGTGCGAGGTGCGAGCCCGACAAACACCGCCGAGCGAGCCCCGACGGCGCGGCCCTGCCCGGGACTCGAGCGGGGACCGCCGGGGCAGGCGGCGCGCGGGTCGATACGTCACCTGCCCGCCAGGCCGGCGTGCCGCCGCGGCGCGCGCTGACGCCCGGCGCGACTAATTACCAGGCGCGTCCCCCCAGCCCGCTCCTTCGGCGCTGCTGCAGGTCCGAGCTGAATATCTCCAGACCAGCTTGTAGCATTGGCTGTGTTTATCCCAGCACACCGATGGGGACGCACCACAACGCCGAAATACCACAACGCCGAACGTACAATAACGCCGAAATACCATTACGCCGAATGTCAAAATTGACCACAACGCCGACAGCTAGAAAACTGCTGTGTACCACAACGCCGAATTACCACAACGCCGAAATACATTAACGCCGAAAAATGTCGTTGCAGGACTGCCACAAAGGTTACGTTAGGTAAGGTTATCACACAAATTCATTCAGTTGTTTTTTCATTTCGCTCCTGTGCCCCCCCCCCCCCCCCCTTCCCCGCAAAATCATTTTTCGGCGTTGTGGTACACAGCAGTTTTCTAGCTGTCGGCGTTGTGGTCAATTTTGACATTTGGCGTTATGGTATTCGGCGTTATTGTACGTTCGGCGTTGTAGTAACGACCCCACACCAATCACAGACGTCCTGTGCGGAAGCCATAGCGTCCTGGCTGGCCTGGCCAAATAGGGCAGTGGCTTCTCTCGCAGGCGGCCGCTGCTAACAAGGAAGCAGTTCGCCAGCGCAGATTTTTTTTCCTCCCAGATAATACATGCCCCTTACAATTTCGTACCTCGTCACTCGGCCGCGGAACCCAGAAATGAACTCGTAGTGAGTGGCCCCCCGATGCAGTTAGAAGGGCAAAATATTATAGTCATAAATATCCGCCTGACTTTTTACTAATATTGGATAACTTGTAGCATACCTATATCTAGTGACAAAATTTGCTGCCGAATACAACTTTCAGTGCTTACGTAGTGGAACTTCTGTAGAAATTACGTTCTTTAAATGATTAATGAGATGGGGAATTTTGATTTAATGCCTACAATTTCTTGGACGTACACCATTGCAGTTTTGCACTGTTTGTAATGAGAAATTTTCATAAATGCAAAATAATAAATCTGATTGCTCATTACCCTGCAGTAAGTTATGCCCGTGCTAGCGATTGTCCCCATGTAATTGACGGTCGTCTGCAAGAGAAGACATTGTCCTGTTTGGCCGGGTCGTCCAGGACGTGTTTGCTTCCGCACTGAATGGCTATGACTGGTTTGTTGGCATTAGAGATCCACCTGGAATAAACCCAGCCAACCACAGATCACAGATAATGTCACAAAGTTTTTACACACAACTGGTCTGAAAAAAACATTTCGCGAGAATTACATATTCCTATACATAATCCTTCATGCGTGACGCTGAAAACCGAGCCTTGTAAACTAACATTTACCTAATCTTACGGTGTAAAATGTCTCAGACGTTCATGCCTAATACAGGATTCTAACTCAGAACCTCTCGCGACCAACCTCGCCGAACTGCGTTCCGGCTGTAGAAACTACATTGCAAGCTGAGTATAAAGTACAGAAAACACAGCAAATTTTGCATTATTTAGTAATTAGATTTCAACCCTCCCCCGAGGGGATATACTGAACCGAAAATTTCCAATATAAAAAGCTACTTAATAACAAATACTATTTCTCTTCGACGTATGTATTTAACTTCATTTAAGAGACCCATATAGTCATGGATGTATTTGTGTGTTGGTGAGGTGGGATGATAGGGTCGACGCTCGCTGGTGCTTCTAGCGCAGTATGGCCTCTAAGCAAGTCTGCAAATTGGTGCGCAGTCTTTGTGTCGTGCATAGAGCAACTATGCTATTTGAGCGGCAACCATAACATTATATGGCGTAGAAATGAAGACAAAGGTTTTGAAGCGAGTGCCCTTGAGTGCTTTCAGGAATCTGTACCAGGTGTTTCATGCACAAAATGTATTCTGAAAACACGTATTTTAGCCATTTCTTGTATAATACAATTCAAAAACCATATACGAAAACGTAACTACTCACCCACTTTGATATATTGAGCACTCTGATATCTTGAACAGTTTTCAAATCGCGTGATTTCTTCTGAAGCTCTACACACCGTATGTGTTCCCATATAAAAATCCCGAGAATTGTAATTTCGAATCATAATCGCGATTGTATGCATAGTATTTCTCATCACTAAGTCTGTCATTACATCCGACCACTCCGTTAACAAATTTGTAACGGCTGCTGTTTAGTAAAAATAATATTATTTATTTTTAGTAGAAGAATATACTTATAGAATACATCATTTGACGTCATGTTATAACGAAGCAGCCGTACAAATGAATTCTCCTCATTAATTATAATAAAATAAATCCAGAGTAACACAATATAATAAATTATAACAACGTTGTGATTATATATATAAAGTGATGATATATTTAGAAAATTATTTTCTAAGAAATAGGCTCAACAGCACCAAAGATTCTGAAAAGCATAAAAAAATTTATATTTCTAAAATTCTCGTTAAATTTTAAATATTTGTTAGGTAATGAAGTCTTAGGGTGCACCCAAATTGTATGCTAATGCAATTACAATTTACTTGATTATTCAATAATATATAAAATAGTAAAATTATGTTTTTAAATAAATATATCAGTACTTGAGTCTATAATAAATTCCTACAAAAGCTTCTGCAGGAGAAAGTAAATTTAATTTAAAAATTGAGCTTGTTTACGATAGTCTTTTGTAGGCATTAGTTGATGAAACGGTCGAACGACAAGCAATAGTAGTTCATAAAAGATGGCAGGGACTTAGTTGAAGAATAGGAATTTCCGTGACAGGTTCCAGACCGCCAGGAGGTAGGAGCCAGCGAGGTAGCTGCGGACTGGAGCACGGGCAGCCGGCAGGTACTCCCAGCGGGCTCGAACGGAACAGTTTAGAGGAGCGTCTATCAGCACTTCGCGCCATCAGCCAGTCGCCTCGCTTGGGGCCGGATGGTTCTCCCGGGAAATGCCGTACTTACTGCGGCCGTCTCAGGATAGAACCCGCGTCCACTTCAGGTGGGGTTCGCGAACTATCCGACGGACTGGGTCTCTAGCCTTCGGTCGGGTCGTTGTCCGCGCCAGCCTCAAGACTCGGTCGCACTCGTCGGGTTGGTTGTACCACTTTCTTTCCATTACAGTGGCAGTCGCAAGGGAGGAATAAGGAAGCTACAAGCCCCTCCTCCCTCCCCGGAAGTTATGACAAAAAAAATTCAGCTGGCTCGATGAAGGCAATGTTTTATTTTGGGTGATCTAAGATGAACTGCAACACAAACAACAACGAAAGTGATGCATGTTAAGAATGATACATAATGTACACAAATACACAAATTATAATTTTTTTCTATTTTTTTCTAAATCTCCTTCTGAAAACAATTCCTGGTTCCGCCACTGTGTAGTTATTAACTATTTTTTGAGCGCTTTTCCTGTAAATTTATCAAGATTGCGCTCTTGCATTTAATGTTTCATATTAAATTTATTTAGCTGATACTTATTTTAAAAAAATCATCTAATAGTGGTATAAAGCCACGCAATTTGTAATAATTATGACCACTTGAGTGACATTTTACAACTCAAAAATAACGTTTAGCAAATATGGGATGCGAAAATTTGTAAGCTAGCAACAAATGCAAGAGATCTATCGCAACGAATTTACAGTAAAATCGTTGTCAATAAAATTATATAACCAACATGGCCTGTGAGACCGTGCCTTCATAGTGCACAAGGAAAATCCAAGGTAAGATTTTACGTCACACGATTTTGAACACAAGCTTAAGGGGGGTTATGCCTCGCCCTCTTGCAGTCTAAAATATTTTGATACTGCTTGCAATAAATCGTCCGTGCTAACCTTCTTTGAGTCAACTTGGCATAGGACTTATCTTTGGCTACTTATTGAAGTCAGTACGTGAACTAGTGTGATTATCGTGATAGTTGTAGTCTTCGCGGCGCTTACCGACTAGAGCTTGTTTTAAGTATGTGGTTGCAGCGAGGTATAGAAGGTCTGGGAGGTAATAGTTATGCCTTGACATGCCAAATATTGGGACAAGTAACTCAAATGGTAAATGTAGCAAAAAATTTGAAAAATCCTAGATAGCGGGGCCTAATCCCCCCTTACGAGGATGGGTCTATCAAGTTCTTGACGGCTCCAAACCCCTTGAATAATGACTCGGTGCTCATTATATCAACTGCTCGTTATTTTCTGTCAATGAATTAATAAATGAATCTGGGTTGTACGCACCGCGGACGCGGAGGTGACTGCGTGTGGGTTCGGCCCGACCGGGAAATCTAACTTTGGAGGGAGGCGAGCTATCTGGCCACTCAGCCACAGCGATCGCTTCTCTCAGGGGCGGTGGCTGTCTCATCAATACAGAGGAGTGTTGGGAGTGCCCCGCCGAGAGACTGTCTCTTGTCCCTCGAGCGAGAACCCACCAAGTTCTTTTATTCTCCTGCACAAGGCTGTTTTGGCCTAAATCCAGAAGAGTAGATAAGCAGTCGTTAATTCTTTGAAGTTGAGTGAAGGCTGAGGAAGAAAATGTAAGGGGGGAGGAGACATTATCATCAAGGCTACGAGCGAGAGGAACGCGGAGTGACGTGGGAGTAAAGATTCTACAGCAACCCTTCCCGGCTAGGGGCGCGGAAAGTTTTTTTTGGGTTGGGGGGGGGGGGGGGGGGGGGCAGCTTGAGGCACACAGAGAAAATTTTTTTTTGAGGCAAACAAATATTTTATCGAAGTAAAAAAAAAAGATTTAGTCGACCATACCAAATTTTACGTGTAACAAAATTGATCTTGTATCCATAACAAAATATATAGTTGATTTGACATGATCATTTTGTCGGGTCAACCAAATCTCTGCAAATACAAAATATAGTTTGAATTAACCATGAATATTTATTTGGTCATATACAAACAAATATATAGTTGAGGCAAACAAACCTTCCTTTCAGTGCTGGAATAGACGTGGGTCATCCGGATGAAAGCTCACAGTTCACGCGTTTTTTCGCGTCTATGAGCGCCCCCGAGTGATACCAGGACGATGCGATATCCGTGCGATGATAAAGTGTTGTAATCGGGTGTGGGGAACTCTGAAAACATGACGGCTCTGTCTTCATGTTGCGCTCAGAGATTAAGAAGTCGTCCTCTATTTTTAAAATATTAAATGTGATGTTGTGTATGCTTCGAAAATCATATAATATACGTTACGTTTATCTAAATGTTTGACAGTTCAGTTAATACTTGTTCAAGTATACTATATTAAGTCGATTGGTAAAAAATGGATTTTTAGATAGATTGTAAGAGTATGAGTCGAGAACAGAAAATTGTTATAGGCACGTGGGAAATAATTTAATAGGGAACAATTAAATTGAAGTATCTCTGTCACCGCTTCAAGTCTCATAATAGCACACATCAGGTTGAAAAGACTACACGTAAGTTGAGAACTTTGAACTTATAAGTGAGGGGTTACTTTATTCGCGTGCCTTTGCCAACGTTATCGCTCCCTTGTTTATGTTCTTCAGAGACTCAAATAGCTCCAAGCAGGTTTTATCCCCACAATCTTGGATTGGTAACTTTTTCTCAAACATTTTGTTTTGTAGGCTATCTGTGCCATAAACCTTTATCCGCAATGCATTGATAAACCATAGATGAAAAACCGTGCACTTTACTCTTAATTTTTATTTGTCTTTTTCATATGAAAAAATAACTTTTTAATGCCTGTTGTGAACGAGAAACATTTATATGTTGTGCGTGTTTACTATTAAATAGTGGAAAGCAACTACCCATCACTATAAAAACAACACACCTGGGTGCGTGGCCACCATGCGCGTTAGAAGCGAAACTTCACAGATAGAGGTGTAATAATGTATGAGTGCAAATATGCGATTGCGCACGTATGCGAATGCACAATTAAGTATCTATACAAGTGCTCAAGAACGCAAGTTTGCAAATATGCAAATATGTAAGTGCTCAAGTATAAATGTGCGTAAATGTGTAAGTGTGCTATATTGCAAACATGTCATCGATCGTCCCACTTCTGATCGTTGCATTTTGTGTTGCCACATTAACGTTACACTTTCTTTACGCAATGGTGACATCATCGCCATTCTTACCCTACAGGCTGTAAAGAATTTTAACTTAAATAACTGAATTTAAGGCTTATTGAAACATTTTTATTGGCGTATTTCTCACTGTAAAACTCCTACCTCTAAAATGTACCAGTTATTGAATCTATATCAGGTGTGCGTAAAGTAAACTATTTGTTCGAAGTTTGAACATTTATGAGATACTGCTGTCAGTTGGTTCCATTGCGTAGATTGTGTAGCTCGGAACGTAGAGCGGAGGCTCTGTCGTTTATCCTGCGAATGACATTATTCACGTTGAAATTCTACTTTCAATCCTTTTTTTCCTTGCGATCTTGGCTTTTCTAAAACCCTAAAGGCTTTTTCTTTTTGGTTGTCTTTCGTTTTCGTCAGTTGATTAAGTCAAGGCTGTATGCGTGGGATGTTTTTTATGTCTTGCCGGCGTTGTTCTAGCCTGTCCTTTGACGTGAACTCTTATCAAAATGTACGATGAACGTACCCGGCAGCATGATTCTTGTGTCCCGCCGCTTTGTTGTTATTGTGTCTTCATAGCGCCGTGGCTCTAAGTGACGTCCTGTACAAGTACCAGTGTCAATTTTGTGCGATGACTATCATTTGCAAGTTGCAGCAAAAATACCGCTCGCGGATTTTTGAGGTAAACAAAAATCTAACGGTAACTGTTAATCATAATTGCATTGCATAACTAGAAAGTTTGTAGAATACTATTTTTTAAATTGGTTTTGAAAATTAAATTTTTTATCGGTTAACAGCAATACCCGCTATCATGGCAAATCTGTCGGGCCGAGGTACGGCAGGTTGGAGGGTCATCCGAGGAGACGAGGACATCCAGTGGAGTAACTCTGAAGAGTGGCATTCGGTTAGCAGCTGGCGAACAGTCTGCCGAATTGATGCCAAGTTGGTAGTAGTACGGGAAGAATCCGTGAAAGATTGAACGGTGTCCCGCTGAGGTTTCCTCCAAGGCCCAGGATTCTGATTGGGTAGGACTCGTACTTGGTAGTGGTGCTCCGATCGCTTGGAGCAGGCTCCAAGGGTTCCCTAGCCCGATGCGCAGTCGACGTGGTGAGCGACGACACAGCTCCGGTACTAGCCTAACAGAGGTTGGGTAGGCCTCCACCGGACCACGGGTTCACTGGGTGAATGTGTGATGTGGGAGAGCGGGGAAGGCGCCAGCAAAGCTGATAAAGTCTTAGGGCTCACGACACAGCCAACTGTCTGGTTAGCTGAGTGTGGTAAAGGGGCTGAGGCGGTGACTATGCTGGGTTGGTGGCCCCAGCCGCTGGTCATTGCCGAAGCTCTAATATCGTCCCGATCAACAAAAGGGAGCGATCCCTAACAGTTCTGTTTTTCTTAAAGCTCTGGAATGTTTATAAAAGCGAACTGGAACGCTACTCCCACCCTACCCTATTAGGGCGCATATGTGGGAGGGGAACGTAAGAATGCCGGCCGTAAGGTCGGAATAATCTTCCTGTATACAGGGGCATAACCCTCCCCCCAATTTCTTAGATATCTATCATACCCACCAACAAAAGGAAAGAATTTAAAATCAAACGATGGGGACAAAGAGTTTATATACCCCGTCCCCCATCTCTTACATAAATAATATTCTGCGCACGCCAGTAAATGACGTGATGGTCCTCCTGAGTGTATTCTGCCTTTTTTTTTATATCTGTTCTTCAGCCATTGACGTGAACAAAAGTCAGGTTTGTACTGTCTAGCTCTTATGTTAAGCCAACTACTACTTGTAACAAGTTCTGGGACCATATTCTTGACGCTGTCGGAATAATTCCGCTAAAGGAATGGTAAAATACGATAGAGATCTATAAAACCAAATTCTTGAACATTCGCTAGTGGAATTAAGTATTGGAATGACGTCACAAACTGTCGGAATCATTCCGCCACCTCCTTTGCTGGCGAAATGGCAATTCCTCTAGAGATTTGAGTGTTTGTTGTTCTTCAGAACTTCGATTTTTTTAAAAATGGCGGATCCGTTGTGTTCCTGAAATATTTTAAAAAACGTGTTCATGGTTTAAGTTAGGTTAGATACATCTAAATTTTGTAAAATAGTGTTAATGGCTAAGTTATATTAAAACAAGGAATATATAATAATGTGTGATGTATATTTATATAAAAATACACAACGTGATAATGTATGTAGGCCTATCGCCGAGTTTTATTTGATTAAAATTAAATTAAATTTAACATAAAACTTTATTTATAATTTGTATGAACTTAAATGCGATGTGTTTAAAAATATTTCCAATTTGCAGCATTTAAAAATTGCAACACGAGTGTCATCCACCCTTTAAATTTCACGTGTTTTTGAGAAATAACTTGTAAATAAACAACAATTTAAATTTTAAGATTATTATATATGTTTCCATGTTTGTCAATGTTAAAAGTCTTGTAAATATTAACGAAATTTATATCTACAATTTTTCTTTACTTAAAATTTTACCTAATGTTTATTAAATATATGGAAATTTTCGCTGTGTACAAATTTTATACGTATTTGTTAATTGTTTTTTCTAATCAGTACTCTTAAATTGTTTCTGTATAACGTAATTAATTTTTTCTAACTAAATATTGCAAAAATGTGTTATTTTTGGATTGGAACAGAATTATAGGTAACTTACTTGTATTCTTTTATATAGGCTAAGCACGTTTATTCGTAAAAAAAGTATACCTTTTCCGATATTGAAATGCCCTCGAAATGAGTTTAGTATGAATATCGCTCAACTACAATTGATTGTGGAAATAAATTATATCCTTTTTACCCCTCCCTTCTCGCAAACCTATTCTTCATTCCTGCTAAGTAGGTAGAAACATATAGAATATATTCTTGAAACACACTCCAATAAAAATCCACCCTATTATTAAATAAACAATGTGACAGAAAAGGATAGTTGCTGAATTTTTTTTTATAAATATATAGATTTTTTTCCAGAAGCCACTATTTCAAACAATTATCAATTTGCTCCCGAAATAATTGCCGTGAAATTGTCTATACAAGTTATAATTTTGTAATGACTTGCAGTGATTATAAAAAAAAATCAGCGTACTCATTCGTAAATGATTTTTTAAACCAACAACGCTGCACAAAATTTATTTTCACCTCGTAGTGTACACAAAAATATTATACGAGTTGGAGACAATTAAGCAGAAACTATAAACAAAAAATGAAATTTTTAAGATAAGAAAGAGTTTTTAATTACTAAAAAAAAAACATGAATCTGTAAATATTTTCATAATAAATGTTTTGATTTTGTAGTACTTTTTACACAAGAAATAATGTTTACATTTGCATTTTAGGGTAATATTTTTCACTGCTTACAACATATATTTTTTTTCATATGTCATAGAATTTTCCGTTTCTCGGGCGTAACTTTACAACTAATTTTTAATTTTTATTTATAAATTGATGCTCTTTATGTCCACGTCCATCAACTGGAGAAAAGAGATAATAGAATGAAAAAAATTCATACACTCTCATGAGATTTACTTATTGTGAGTGGCCTTCTACCAGTGACGTTAATATTAAAAGCAACGTTGCCGCACTTCCAAAGAGACTTTTTTTTTTAACTTAACCCGACAGTGTTAATTCCGATACCCGCTATAGGAGTTTCAGGAATAGGCTTTCTGCTCTCTACCGGAATAGAACTTATCGGGTCATTTCTCTAGCGGAATTATTCCGACAGCGTCAAGAATGGTGAGTTAATTTCGTAAAATAATAGTTAAACAACTATATATAAGGCTTGCAGTATACAATTACTACAAAATACGTATGTTTTGACACATTTGTGAGTTTTAATCAGCGAAACCGTACATTGGAAACAAATACGAACGTTAAAGGAAACTATATTTTACAGACTGAAGGGAACGCGAGTCTCGCTTCTACGCATTCCCTTTTCCACTGCCAACGCCTGAGGTTTCTGACGAGCGTTCTGTTGCATACTAACGTTGCTGAGCGGTGGCTAGCATACGATTCTTGGCTTCTGAGTTGGAGTTGTTACTTCCTGTCCTGATGCAACTGTGGCAGGCAGTCCCTGCAGACGCAGACTGCGGCGTGACATGGTGGTTAGAGTATGCGATTCCTACCTAGACCACTAGTTTCAAGGGATTAGCATCATGCTTTAAAAGTATAAATTGGTTTAGTGTACTCATAATTGAATTATATTTCGGTATATTTCGAAGTAAAATAGTGTATAATAATAAAAAATTACGTCAAACGACGTGAACAACATTGAAGCATTTATGCAAATTATCACACTGCCAGCAAGCATTTCCCAACCGTGTTCACTGACAGGCAAATTGCATTTATAAATGGCTTGCTATTAACTATCAGTATAACCTCAACGCCTTCAGTGGAACAGTGACTGGCGAGTCGTTTAGGTTTTTGTTACTCTTCAGTTTTTGCATCTCTGTTGGAGCGAGTATGGTTTGTGTAATGATGAAGTCATCGAGGAAAAAAGGCTGTTAGTGGACATCAATAAATGTGATTGATTATGTTTTTTTCTTAAATTAAGTCTGAAAAACTAATGTTCAAATTAGGATCGTTTCAATTCAGAGCTTCGCTTTGATAAAGGCCTTTTTTTTTTACTTGTGTGTTATATAAAAGGTTATTTTAAGATTCAAAGTGTTCTTTGCAGTACAAGATTTTGTAACTTTCGTGACAGTTTGGAAGCATAGGCCTACATTTTTTTTCAATTATTAAAGAAAAAAAAATATATTCATACTATTAAAAGTCTTTTAAGATGCTAAACTATACTTAATGGTAGCTTTTTCAAGGAAAAAAGTAAACTAGGGGCCCTAAACTTTTCAATTTTTTACCACACCGACAGTGATTAACGTAAAAAAATAAAACCGTAACTGGCGTGCCACGCGGCGGCGCATGAATGAATGCATGATCAGAATTACTTCGCTATGTGTGAACATTAGTGCGGAGGTGCAATAAATAGCTGGCGTTGAATTGTCAAGGAAGGGGGGTGACCGTGTTCTGACCGCGATGTCCGGATCTCCAATGCCGTGGTGCGTCTCGGAGGCCAGGCACGTGCCGGGAGTAGCTGTGGGGAAGCTGCGCGCCGGTCGTAGGGACAGCCCCCGACCCGCGCCGAATGCACCGCTGACCTGGATGGTGAAGTTGCTGCACGATTGCGCGCACTTGCACTTCCAAACAACTCTCTGTCCCCGTTGCCACGCGTCCGGTCCACAGCTCGCTGTGTAGTCACAGCCGAGTTACGATCAGAGCTTTCATTTGTGCCCGGCGTGAGATGCGACGAATTTGGTTGAAGCGTGTGCCTTACCTCGTCGGCGCTCGCCGGCTTCTCCTCTCCCCTCCCCTTTGAGTTCCCCTCCCGTCTTCCCTTCTGACGTACGCGTGACGTAGGCTCCTCCCCTCTCCAGGTCTACTGATTGCTACCCTTGTGCCCTCTAGCTTGGGTATATAGCTCTGGTTTTAGCATAAGCTCGGGCTGTTCTGTTCGGGTTGGCCGTTTCGTCGGTGGTGCTGCGACGTTTGCCATCCTGACGATGGCAGCTTCATTTTGTGGTCGGTAGCTTACTTTTTGACGTTTGGTAATTTGTGGCCATGCGTACTAAAGTTGCGTTAGTTTTGACACTGAGTTTCGGATTGCCCTTTGACGGCGGGCGTGGCCGTTGTACTACTTTATAGCTGCGTTAGTGGTGACTTGCGGGTCCCATTGTATAGCTTGCTTACGTTTTTCGTGTATGCCAATTAGACCCTTTTTTTTTAACTTGGTCGCGAATTTCTCATCCTTAAGGTTCCGTGCTCAGTGATCCTTGTTGCGCAGCTCCACGCCCGGACAGACAGCACGTTTCTTTTGTAATTATTGAATTATATATATATATATATATATATATATATATATATATATACATATTGATGTGTTCAAACACGTTTACTACTAGCTCGCTGTAGGAAAGGTTTTGATGGAGATTAAAAACTGACGAAAACTAGCTTCTACTGAGCAGCTTAGGTTTCCCCCTCCCTTCTTTGCGACAGAGAATTTCCGTCACCCCTCTCTGTCTCAAAAAAGGGAGGGGGGAACCTAAGCTGCGCAGTAGAAGCTAGTTTTCGTCAGTTTTTAATCTCCACCAAAACCTTTCCTACAGCGAGCCAGTAGTACTTACGCCCTATTAGAATCAACTGTTTTACGTATTTGTTTGAGGGCTCATGTACTCACCCACGTGGGTATTATTGTAAACTGCTATTGAATGGGCATGCAATTGTAGGTAATCCCATATCTGAGAATAGTATGTACTGCGGTAATCTTATTGTTACGGTATTTTATATTTTGTTTTAAAATTAATGGTGTCATTGTGCCATAGTGTCCTTAAACACACCTCATTGGAGAGGGTTAAATGTAACGTAACTAAGCCTCTTGGCACTTACTGGATCATATATGCGTCGTCTTTTTCCTATGTACTATAAAGATTCTTATTATAGTGTCCTTTTGTCAGAATATTAATGGATTGTATAATACAATTATTTACGCATATATATATCATCTTGTTAGCATCTGTACGATTTATATTTTTGAATCTGATTTTATTGGATTCTAATAATTTGAATAAAATTGATTCTATATTTTGCCTTTTGCTTTCTTGTTCACGATTAGTTTACCACACATTACGCTCTGTGTGCCCCTAACAGAAAGGATTATTTGTCTTTGCGCGCTGTTGGTATAGTGCTGAGGTTGAGGTGGAGTGTGAGGTACCTTTGCCTGCCCCCGCCACGATACTTCATGGTACTCATTTTTAAAGCATAATCACCACTGGATGTCTTTCATAAATATTCCGAAGGAAAAAAAGAACAATTTCAAGATTTAACAAGTATAAAAAGTTATAATTAATTAAATGCGTTTATATTATGAATTTATTTATTTCAAATCTTGTGAAAAAAATAATATAAGCAAAATAATGTAGGATACTTCTTTCTCCCTTAATCTTGCGGTGCAGGATGAGTTTGGGCACCCTTGTTTACCTCCGGACAGGGAGCACCCCGTCCTATTCTAATTATTTAAATTGATCTCATTGTGCTGTAATCCCAACTGCGTGACAGACGCGATGCGACAGCAAAATAAAGCGTTATTTTGAGCAGGCAGTTTTTAGCCTCGCGACAAACAACTTGGTGGAAAATGTTTCAAGCCAATACATTTGCACTACATAAACGACAGTCACCAATTACATGGTGGTTTGGATTGAGTTTGGAAAAAAAAAACCTTTTTAATCTTAATTTAGTGTTTTTTCGAGAAAAAAAAATCATGATATGTGAATGTATGAGAAGATTTCACACTCGAATTTAGTAACAAAAACTTCAAAATAAACACGAAATATGATTGCATTAACAATGCACCAGTTTAACCATAATATTGAAACGAAATTCTGATGCTCATTTCAGTAGCTAAGCAGCCGCGACGCGATGGAAGTATAAAATAAAACTTTCTAATCTGCAAAACTGTCTCGTCCGCTAATATCGTCGCGCCTGATGTCGCAGATATGTCGAACATAAAAGGTTAGAAAAAAATACCTATTCGCGTAGCCTTAGTCACACTATTGTGATTACAGCATTAGTAAATTAGTACTCAAAGGGAAATATTGATAGTGAAGGTTTTTAAGATAGACAAGTAATGAAATTGCGAATTAAATTGTGCCAGTTCTGAAAAGATGTATGGATTGTGAATTTTTTTTTAGTCACAAGACAGAAGAACCACGTGAAGTCTGCAATTAATTTACCTGAGTTATAGTCAGGTGTAAATAATTGGCCTTACTTCCTGAACTTCCCCGTTAAGCAGCTTCCTTCTGTTTTCAGATCCTTTGTCTTGAAACGGTCTTTATCAGCCGAGGGGTTTGTCGCGAGCAAAGTGAAAATGCGCGCGGAGAACTGTTCTGAGTGTTCGTATGATTTTGTTGTCCTTCTCCCTCCCTCTTGCTCCTCTTTCCGTCGAAAACAACTTCCAGCTCTTGCGGCTTGCTTTCGGAAACGTCGTCTTCCGCGCTAATTACTTCCTCGATAGTTTTAAATGACCCGTGAACGATGAGACGGCCGTGCTGGCGCTCGACTCTCCGCTGCCGATGGGCTAATGACGACCTCTCGCCCGCGCGGGCTTGGGCGCCAGCCAAGGACTCCCTGTGGATGCCGACCCCGCCGGTCAGACCGTGCCGCTGTGTTACTTCTTTGCCACGCGGTAAAGGTTTACTAGCTACACTGTAAAACATATCATATAATTTTACGTATAATTTATTTAGCAGCACAAAACCTGCAAGTATTTTTGAAGTGGTGGAACTTCTTCTTTGGGCGCTGTGAGACTAAAATTTCAAGGCTGAATTTTAATGCAACGTTTTCGTGAAACATTGTTGTGAAACGTTTCTGACGCGAAAAAGGACAGAGAATAGGTACTTGGCCAAAGAGATGTAAAGAGAGCAGTATACTATATCTACATTGCGGGGCTCGTTTTCGTTTCCTTCATTTCCCGCATAGATAGCGCTACCTGTTATGAATTTCATATTTCGTTCAGAAATTAGGCGTGTTCCAAATGGCAGAATTGTTTGGAGAAACAGTAGCATGCACAGTTTTTCTTTATGGTGTGAATATTTCAACAGTGAGTAATATTTTTTGTTAAATAATCATTATTAAATGATCAATAATTCTTTAGAACATTGTCCTCTTTCTCTCATTCTCTCTCTCTCTGCAGTTTTATCCCGTTCGATATACTTACAAGTCGAAGTTTTAATTGCCAAAGTTTCACTCATATCACGTGTACTGAGTTACATGCGCTCTTTTTACACCTACGTACATTGTTCGTATCTGTTTAAACAATGTCCAAGTAAAAATACCATCAGAAGTGTCAAATTACATTTAATTTTGTCAATTTGACATAGCTGTTGGTGTATTTTTACTCCGTTGTATGTAAACATGCGTGTTAAATGCGTATGTAAATTTATCACTTATGCCAGTTAATTTGACGTAAAATTTTAAGTTAATTTACACAAACTTTGAGTGAGTGAAATTGTAAAAGTACAATATTTTTTTCCTATGTGGTGGTCCATGTAAGCGGGTGTATCCAGGGGCAGGCATTACTATATAGACACAGCGTCAAGCCGCATTTGGTCCATCTGATGGTCTAGGCCGTGTTTGTATGACGCCTAAAACATTACTTGGCGTTGTTAAGTGCGGGAGTGCAACAAGTATGATAGGACAACAGTTGGGTCAGTACACACAATTTTCATAAACATGCATTATTCTTCCCATTATATCATTTTCACTTGAATAAAAGACAAGTCTTTCTCTTAGCATTAGGTGGCAAAGTACTGAAAGTATTTTCTACAGAAAGGTAACTTTGCAATCAAAATAATATACTATGTCAATTACTCGAACTCGCCGCCGTCTTGCGGCGGCTCTAGGTTAGGAAGACACTCCTCGCCTTAGCATTCGGTGTCCGACGATAGTGGCATCGCTCGATGGGCCACCCTCGCCGATGCTGGTGTTCGCCGAGCGGACTCGGACAGCGACTGCCCCTGGGTCCTCGCGCTACTCGCTCAGCTAGTACCAGCTCGCTCTCGTCCCCTTGCTGCGGACCGCCTCGACTAATCTTCCGGGCTGACCAACGAGTAGCGGGGTGCCCTGGCTCGCTGGAACTCGCTCGGTGATGGGGAGTCACCTCCTCTGTGTGTGCTGCACGGCCAACACTCGCTGCCTGTTTGGTGGCGTGGGAGCAGAGTATAAAGAATATAGAGATATTAAAAAAAAATATATATATATATAATATTTAAAGATATTATAAATTTGTAAAAGGTATCGTCCCTTCAAAATGCGAGATCAAACATTTATAAGCTAGTAAATTAATAATATTTTATTGCTGTGTAGTTATAAATAGGTGTGTATGTAAGTCTTGTAAAAATTCGTTTCTTTAAAATTTAATGTTAATTTGTTATACTTCATTTATTTTTAAATATGTATTTTTTTTCTCATAAATAAAGTCCCTCGTACTGCTGTCTAGTAGTAGGAGTGGCCCGCAAACTGCGTGGGCAGGCAAGCGAGTGGCACTCGCTTCTCGTAGCCTCACTCGCTGGTATTCTCCTGGGGGGTGTTACAGATGAGTCGCTTTGTCACTCGTGGGGTTTGACGAGCTGACCTCACGACAACTCGCCGACCCGCCGGTTCTACTCGCTTGTCATGCGAGCCCTGGATTCGAACCATCGACCCATTCGGTCTCTCTTCGGTGGTTCGACAACTCCTGACGTCACAAGGTCCACCAGCCTTCATTCCTCGATGACTCCAACTTCTAGCAGGCGACTCGCCCGCGCCTCTGGGATCTGTATATACCCAGGAGCGCGCTATGTTCCATTTATAGGCGAATGTTTGAGAACCTTCCACCCGGTGCCGGGTTCTTACGCTTTCACTGACTTGAAGCTTGGTTTGCATACGTCATCCTGTAGCGCTCACTTACTTCTAGTCTGTTTGGTTTTTAAGGTGTCGGGAAAAATCGTAACGGCAGCGCGCGCCGTTACAAAGTGAATTGTTTTCACTGCGGAAAAAGGTTTCAAGGTCTTTATTTTTAAGGACGGAAATACTAATTCATTCATTTTTAACCTTTATTGGGCATGGTGAAGGTGGGGTCTCACACACCATGTCGATTTTTTTTCTTTTCATTTTTTGGTATTATTTATATTAGTTAATGGCTGTTTCTATAAATCTAACACTATACCTATCTTGAATTTTTTATTGTCACATAAAGTTCCAACATATTATGAAGGTTAATACACCTCTATCAAAGAACAACTATTTATGGTACCAATTTAATACGTTTTTATTTTTATCTTTGAAATATTTTATTATTTTTTAAGTGTTTTGTTTTTAATGTGTTAACTATGTCGAGTGGTTATAGCTTATAATAAATTATTGTTTACTCTTTGCTTATCAAGAATTTGCTGTTACATTAGGAGACCAGTAGGGAGTCTCATTTCTTTTGAGCATAAATTCAGAATTGATGATTTTAATTTATTATATGTAGTATTTTCGGTTGCGAACCTTCACAATAGTACCATTTTGATTATATAACATGTTATTGCTGTTAAGGTATGTGTAAATTACGTAATTCGTGTTTTTTTATGGCAGTCGGTTAATTGATGCTAGTAAGTAACGAGAGCTGTGATTGGTCGACGAGTATACACGGTCAACATATCAGCGACTAACTGCTGTTTTCAAGGAATTGTTTGTGATTAGCCTTCAGAGAGGAAGTCCGTCGTCGTGACTTAATCAACAGCTATACATACTATTCGAACGTTTTATCAGAATAAGTCTTGGAAGCTATACTTTAGAAGAGTTTCTTGACGTTTCATAACGGTTATTCGAATAATTATGGAAGAATAGTTCTTTAGAAGAATATTTATATTTAAATTATATAACCAGTTCTTGGGGTACCGAACTGGATTAATCGATTAAAGAAGCCTAAGCGTACATGGCGAAGAATGGGTGTAAAAAGTCACGCAAGTGTTTGTAATTGTTATCACTCGCGCGTTTTTTTTTATTTTACAGCAATTATATCACAACTAGTGAGATAACAACAAATGAAAGAGATGTAGTGTTAAATTATCAGAAAAAAGCCCCTTCCTTAACTGTTGGTGACGATGGAGAAATGGATGGATTGAACATGGCAGGTGAGCAGGATTGCCGGAATGTACCGGAGACTGTATGTGTTGCCATGAGTGGCGTGAGTCCCGCTCGAGCGGTCCCGTGGGCCGAGCGCTGCCCCGCCCACGCCCCGCCCGGCCCGCTGGACCGCGCAGCTGGCGGGAAGCCGGGGCCCACCGCAGCTCGGCTTCCCGTCGCGAATAAGGCGGCGCGCGAATCGTTGCTGCAAGTGTGTGTATTTCATATCATTAGAGACCTGAAAAATTCGCGGGTTCATTTCGTGTTATGCTAAAATTCAAATAATTATACCTTAGTGCTGCTTCTGTCATTGGTTCCCTGTTAATCTGGAGGACTGAGGGCCAATCAGAGACCCTCACTCATAGAAGTGTCGAATCACAGGCCACCCAGTCCAGACGACTTACAAGTCAGCAGCCAATGAACAGTTGGCATTTGCCCGAGTGTGTAGAGGATATTGGAGTCTATCCTGGAGGTCATTGAACCCGCGAATTTTTCGGGTCTCTACATGTCATTTAGCGGCAGTTCGTGTGTTTTCGGTGTTTGAGAGGCGCGCGCACGATAGAATCGAATTGAATTAAATATAAGAGATATAGAGGGAGATACAAAGAGGCATAGAGAATTAGATAGAGATAAATAAGGAGATATGCAGAGATATATAGAGGGATTTAGAGTAGAGAAATATAGAGATATGCATACAGAGATATATTTATAGCTAAAGAATTATGGAGAGAGAGAGAGGGATATGATTTGTATTTGTGTACATACGTCAAATAAATTTTAAAAAAAAATTGAATGTGGCATTTCAACGCAAGCCGGACATTAGCTAGTAGCAAATATTATATTGTTGCCAATTTTTCATCATGTCAGGAAATACCATCAGTAGGGACTGGAAAAACTCGCGGTTACAATGACCTTTAGGATAAACTGCGCTATCATCTATGTACTTGGGCAAACTACACCAGTTGCTACAGTTACTACTGACTCGTGACACCTGTTAACTGGAATGGTTTTGATTCGATATTTCTTTTATTTAAGTTTTTTCATTGGATCAAAGTCCTTCAGATAAACTGTGCCAAAATCTCTGAAGCAGTAAATAGGTAAACGTGTTTTGTTTCTAGTCTATCACGAAATGAATTCAAGAATGTTTCTGGTGTCTACCGATCAGAAAACCCTATTTGAAATAAAAGCTTACCGATAACATAAGATAAAATTTCACAATGTTTAAATGAGGACTATATTAATAGGGTTGAAAAGTTGCGCTCGGTAATTAAATCATGTGTCGTACTGGTAACCATTCAATAATTCAGTGGGTGGAAATTGTTTCTCATATACGTGTACTGTTTTAAATTAAAACAGAGGTATTAATTATCTGTCAATGCCTATTCTAGAGGGTTTACATCGGCAATGGCGTAGCCTATGTCCATGAAATATTCTTAAAGCAATCTTCCCCATTGCAAGAATAATGCAAAGAACGCTGCAATTTTCTTCGAAATTTTGGGTTTACTACTTATTTACACTGCACTGTAAGATATGAAAAGGCCCAGAAAATTTCGCTGATTTTCAGTCCTGCAAACTAGTGGAACCTCGAGTGGTTTGTATTAGAGTGAGTTATTTAACCTTAATTACAACAATTGTGGTTTTCACTTGACGAATTTTGAGTCCTGCCAAGGCATTGAGTAGAAAAATGGACAGAAAATTGTCAAAACATAGTTATTTAATTGGTCTACAAGAAAATAGTGTGTGGTGGACATTCATACATTGCTACATGGATACTTTGTGAAGCTGCCTTTTGTCCAGCCGATAGTCTGCGCCACGTTTGTTTGACGCCCAGATCATTAAGGAGAAGTGTAGTGGAAACAGTTGAGGAAACAGTTTAAAGGACCGTATTTAATCGAAAAAAGACTGTTTTTAACGTCGTATATTCTAATTATTATATATTAATCATCATCATCAGGCGTTGAACTGTTTTCGGTGTTGAAATTTGGCCATGATAACGTAAGAAAGTGACTTAAACTACGTCAAAACAGGCCATTGCCTAACGATTCCTAACTCTGTGTAAATACTGCCCAAACTTGAGTGTTAGCGAGCCGTTGTTCGCAACAGTAGCTGGTGTCGCGGCACGTAACGCGGATGACTCCGGGGGGGGGGGGGGGGGGCAGGGCCACAGTCTCGCGGAGAAGGGGGCCTCTGTAAACTCCATTAGCACGCACCGGCCTTGCCACCGCGCGGCCGTGATGCGCAAACATCGGCGATCTGCCCGGACAGCGAGACGGGCGTGGGCAAACACGCTTCGTGTAATGAGCCGGACAGCGCCACCAGACCCCGAGCTTGCCTCGTTGGCTCCCCAACTCTGAACTGTCTCGTTTGTCAGTAGATAAGAGCCACGAGACTGTTTTCGCAAAATTCATTTCACATTTCGCTTCAGGCTAAACTCAACTTGCCTGTGTATGACCAAGCTCAGGTAAAGAGCTCACAGGTCGACAACAAGGCCACGCACATCCTTTGGCGGGTTGCACGTGATTGTGTAACCGCTTCTTATCCTTGTCTGTAACTGGCCCAAGGTCGTCAAGGGCGTGTAAAGAGCGTTGTGGTCGTATCATCATCAATGTGAATGATGTTTATGTGCATCAAGTCTACACTGCAACCAATAAATCCTCTAAATAATCGTGGCTCTTCTTGTTTGCCAATATGAATGACCAAAGCAAGCGTGTATTGGCACAATTGTCTAGGTTAAAAAATAAAAAAAAAACACGTGTAGTTATCCCTTCTGATGAATTAAAAAAAAATTATTTTCAAATAAAATAATGTTGAACTTTGGCTGGCTAATTTAACTGGTGAAGATATTTATATAATATTAGGTATTTTTTTTATAAACTATTGTAACTTAAACACTTGTCCTTCCTTTAATACTAATTCTTGACTTTTGAATGTACAGATTTTTCTGAAAAAATGTTATACTTTATCTTATATTTAAATTAAGTTTTTTTTTCAACTTTATAAAACTAATGTAAGTTTTCTTAAGTTATTTTTACATATTTTTTGTCAATTTTTATTATTTTTAAAATGTGTACATTACTCAAAATACCGCAGATTATTAAAATTCACTAGATGCACACACATGCTGATCGATTTTGTGAGTACTGAATTTCCTGTTTAATTTAGTTATTTACTGTCAACATTGTAAAAAAGAGGAAAATAAAAAATTAAAAAACTCGTTTTTTGTTTGTTCTAGTTAATAGCAGAAATGTTTTGCTATTTTCTGAATAGTATATTAAATTATGTTGTCCTGCTGCGTTAAGTAATTATAGAGATCTGCAGAACTTTTTTTTCCCCCTGAAACCAGGATGAACTCCACTTACTTGTGCACAAACAAGACGGTATCTATTGTCTATTGGCTGCTGCCGCATTTTACCTTCTTGGCGGATTAAATGCGATTGGTTTATATTATCGTATATCATGTAACCAACAGCTATTATTACTTTATTTTACCTGGCCTTTTAAAATCATCATAATTTTATTATTTTAAAAGAATCAATAAAATTAAATATTTTTTGAAATAATTTTAAAACCATACCACGCAGTAACCAAACATTTTCAGTTATATATTCCATTTAGTCAAAAATTCAACTTTGCCAGATAATTATGCAAAACGTTTTGTGGTCACTACTCGCACAGACACCCGCTGGGAGAAACGTCTACGAGTCGCGGTACTATGATGAGCAAATTTTAAAATAACTCTCAAATTTTGTAATATTGTTATTGTTAGGGACACCTGTATTTCGCGAATACATTTCGTGTCAAGTATTTTACAAAACACATTAGATTTTTCTTGTAATTATTGGCTGTGGTCGGTGAAGGCTGTTTTCCCGCACTTGACAGGGCCAATGAGGACGTAGTTACCGTACTGCTGCACGCCCGCAATTCGCCAAACCTCTAAGAAAAAAGCTACAGTTATGTGTGAAATAGCCTGACACGAGATGTATTCGCGAAATACAGGTGTCCTTAATTATTGTTTATTTGTCTTTCGGGGTCCAAGGAAAACGCAGTTTGAATTCTTGCCTCTCTTCTAATAATAATGCGATTTTTCAGGTCTTTAAAAATAATACACTTACACGTGATAATTTCAACAAAAGCCCTTGTCCTTTGGAGTACTATTTGTAAGAAAACGCATGTGTCATGGTTTAGGTCTGCTGATTTTGGCAGTTCTTTAGACAGGTGTATTTGCCACAGATGTCCCTATATGCGTAGCAGAACAGAATATGTCTTTGTTCTGCGCCTAGGTGACCGGAAATATTCGTTGGTTCAATCACCTGTAGGAAGTGCTCCACAGTCTTCCCTACACGCTCGCAAATTTCACCTGTTCATTTCTTGTGAGACGTCTCAACTGGATAACCTGGGATTAGATCATTCTTTGGTTCAGAGATTTACGTTGGCCCGAATTTCTCCAAATAAACTGTCAGAAAATATCAGAAGTAGCACAGACGTGTACATATTTGCATTTCAGCGTATCACGAAGTTAATACGCGACTTCCTCTGGTCTCTGGTCTGTGGTCACGTGGAAGCATTGCAGGGCGCTTCCCGGCAGGCGGTCGTCGACGGACCACGGCTCGAGCACGGACATGGTGGCCACGTGCCTCGAATCCTTGAAGAGTGGGAATTGTCCTGGAATATTAGGGGCGACTGAAATGCTGCCCCTTGGATGGGCAGCCCTTCAGGATTTTTCTGACAGTGGTTAGTTTGTAAAGTGACCTAACCTAACCTAAACTAACCTAAACTAAACTAAACTAACCACTGTCAGAAAAATTCTGAAGGGCTGCCCATCCAAGGGGCAACAATTCAGACAACCTTTCAAAAACACTACTGTCAGAAAAATCCTGAAGCGCTGCCCTTCCAAGGGGCAACAACTCAGACAACCTTTCAAAAACACCACTGTTAAAGATATTCTGATGGGCTGCCCTTCCAAGGTGCAACAATTCAGGACTATAAAATAACGAAAATAGACACATTTTAAGATACTGGAAGGGCTGCCCTTCCAGTCGCTTTACAAAATAACCACTGTCAGAAAAATCCTGAAGGGCTGCCCATCCAAGGGGCAACAATTCAGACAACCTTTCAAAAACACTACTGTCAGAAAAATCCTGATGGGCAGCCCTTTTAAAGGGGCAAGTTTTCAGGATTATTTCAACACTTAAAGAAACATGTTTTCAAATATTGGTTGGGCTGCTCTTCCAGTCGCTGTACAAACAAACCATTGCCAGAAAAATCCTGAAGGGCTGCCCTTCCAAGGGGCAACAATTCAGCTCCTCCGAACATTATTTGTCCTTGGAAAATCGGAACTGAACTTTTACATGTCTCCTTTAATTTTTTTTTTCATAAAGTTTTTTTTTGTCCGTAGAGTGAATATATGTTATATTAAATCTACGTTTTGGTCTGTGCCACGTCTCCGTAATAAGCAATAAACGGAATATTGATGTGTGTGCGATGTGCATTTTTTTTCAGTATCAATACCTATTGTGTCCTTATATCGCCGTATTCATGACAGTTCTATATTTTAAGGTTAATCGTGTTTTTTAAAACATTAAGTGGCTGTTAGTATTTTATTATATATGTTTATGCTTTGAATTATTTTCATCATTTATTCTTTCATTTACTGAACCTAGAAAATGTAATTGAACTTATTAATAGTATATTTGTGGTCACCCTGACGGTCATCGAGAGCTTCGCGTCAACGCTTATGGACTTCCCGTAAGTTCGGCAACGTCGCAGCAGCGGCGAGTGCAACTCACGAGTGTGACCTCTCCTTCCGCATTTAGGTTCAGTTCATTTCATAAGTTTAACTTTAGGAATATAAATAAATACACAACTAACTTTTTTTCATTACTACGTACGTCTTGCAGTTGAGTCTCAATTTAGCAAACTCTTTTGAAAGCAACAAAATCAGTAAAATTAGACTGTGAATTTTTTTAAATTACTTTTCTTGATTCAGAGGTTTCCTACATTTTTAATGCCACAGTTTCATCCGTGTTCTTGCTTATTTTTTCTGTGTTCTTATGGTAGTCTCTTATTTACCAGCCAGTGACCACCTGTTGTCACAACATTCAGTTGTTAGCGGTTCACTTATTAAAATCACTGATTAATATTTAGTTTATAGTATGTTAGATATCAGGCAGGGATAGTTTTAGAAGTTTGATTTCAAAAGTAGCCTATTCAGATCTTCTCGAATCGCCATGTGTTTGTAAATATAACATGAAATAGGGCCGTAAATACCGTGGTTTACAATTAGAACGTTCTTTGCTACACGATAAAGAACTAATGCATGCAGTGTGATAACTACAGCCACGGGGTTGTTTTGCAATAAATTTCGCAGCGATCTGGAATTAAGTGTTTTATTATGCGCAATCAAGCTTCAAGTCACTTAATCGTGTCGTGCTGGTGCCAAGATTACAGGCCTTTTTTATCCTTTGGAGTGAGTGGCAACTTCCTCTCCTTGTTTGACACGGCTGTGTTGCCATGTTGGTGAGTAGTGCGGCGTGAGTTCCTGCAGACAGGAAATCCCAGGGAAATTGTTCATATCTTAGCACAGAACAGTATCAGTAGAGACCGGAAAACTTTCGCGAATTCATTTCGCGATAGGCTAAAATACAAATCGTTGTACCTCAGTGCTGCCTCTGCTATTGGTTCAAAACTCACCTGGATGACTCTGGGCCAATGAGAAACACCCGACCAAAGCTTTATCGAATCACAGGCTGCTAACGCTGGAACTTCTCACAAGACAGCAGCCAATGAGTGCGTGCCATTTGACCGAGTGTACGAAGAACTATGGAGTTCATCCCACAGGTCATTGAACCCGCGAATTTTTTCGGTTCCCTAAGTATCAGTTATATTTTATACTATGCATGATCTTAATGTGTTAGAACCGAATGTATTTTTTTTTATCACAAATTCATTTGCGGTTGACAATCCGTTTTCGATTTTTCACTTACATTAATTAAGTTTGAGGGATGCAAACAACTTACTGAGAATCAATTTGAGCCAGAATTAAATCTCTATAAATATCTTTAATTTAAGCACAATCGGTAATCGATTTCATCAAACCTATTAGACTGGCAGTGTTTGTTAGGTAGTGTTGATTAAGTTTATAACAGTTCAAACTGTTTATTGTGCAGGTAAACATTTTATAGTGAAATTTTTATTTTAGTATATCTGTTATTTTGCCAAATAGACCGATTCGTCAGGGAAAACTATGTTAGTTGGGACAATTAAAAAAAAGAAAAAGCCAGGGAAACAGAGCTTAAGAGGCCGTGTCACAAATTTGCGCTCCTATCTATATCAATGTTATTTTAAAAGGCAGTTTTTCTCAAAGTCTATAAGAGGTAGGGGCCAGAAATTTTGCCTACTGAAAGTATACAATACATTTAACATAACGGCTTTTTTCAAATTTAGTTATCATATCATATATTATTTCTGTGATGAAAAAAATATAATCAATATTTTGATTTGTCCAGATACAGTGGAATTTTGCTTATATTTATAATTATTTAGCAAAAACTGAAAAAGCCATTGAAATGTATTGTACATTACCTTCCGATCAGTGTCTTCATGATCATGATGGGTTTAAAAACCTGGTTGTAATCAAGTCTTTAACTATTTCATGACAACATTTATACTTAATAATTTGGAGATAGGCCTTTTCTATCCTAAGCCCCTGAGCTTTCACTATCTGGTCTGGCGACCGACCTGACACTCTTCAACCACCACAAGGGTCTCCGATTGCACATCCGATAAAAAAAAAGCTGTTCGTTCATTTGTTTTTGTGTCACAGACTTCACACATTTATGCCAAGGGAATATTCCGCTGATGTGACGCCATACGAATGTATTATTCGCGACCATACAACTTTTTTGTTTGTCATCGGGAAGAAATGTTCATTTTGAATTGAGCATTTTTAAATGTCAGCGTAGAATATGCTTATCTGCCCATTTTGTTTCTTTCCATAATAATGAGTAAAGTTAACATTGTCATAGACATTTTATTATATTCGTTTGCCGTCCAAGTAAAACTGTCACTATATCGCACGTAATTATATATTTTACTAATTTGTTAGTTGTCATTTTATTTAAGTTACAAATAACAGTAATCAAAAACTATTACTTAATAGTCCAGAAAAGAGATTGAGTTATTATTCATTTAATAGGGGTTTAAAATATGGTACTACATACATATTATATATATTATACATATTATATATATTATACATATATTATCTTGTTGTCTTCTTTGTAACTTTACTGGAAGAATGGCATTTGGTATGTATGTTAACTCACAATGAAAATACTTCAGAAGTACTCAACAGTGAACAACCTAGGCCCTATACTAATTTCATTATGTTCATGGAAATATAATTAAAATTACAAATAATGAACTGTATGTGTTTCACGTAGAGATATCGTACGAACTGTATGTGGTACAGACCAACATTTGCTAAGGCTCTGAAAATACTTAATTTCAGTTAAAGTGTGGAGAATATTAAAAGTTAGAAATAATGATATATATAAAACAATGCAAATTTATCAGCATAAAAATAGAAGTTATTTTTACGTAGCGCCTATTGGAATGAATATTTTGTGTTGAATTATGTGGCATGATTAATATTCTCTTATGGTATGTGTGTTTTGTTAAAATCTTATAAAACATAACTTACTGTTGAAGGATTTTTATTTTTTTTTGTTATGATATTATTTAAACAAGTTTTAATTATATTACACATGTCTATTTTAAAATCATTTTAATGTATACTTATAGAATTGTAATAGGCTTTATAAGGACTCTCAAAATGCATGTGAGTATCTATAATTATCTACATCACCATTATGGCCGTTTCACAAGATCAAATATTTATTGAATTCAATCAGTTGCATTCATTGTACATGATTTTCAATTTGTACATTGAATTCAATACAAATTGAAGATGTTATTCAACTAAGCTTATTAACTTATAAGTATTTTGTTTGTCCAGTACATAAAAGTAAAAGATTCTTTATTATTTAAATAATGAGCATCTATAAGCAATAACGTTTTCTAAATATTTACATAAACATAATGAAATCTAATTTTTCAATACTTTATATCTACGATCACATCAACGGCAGTATTATGTAATCAATGAGGTAATGAAATATCTTTAAAAGATATTTTCTCCTCTGTAAAGTAAATTTGTGATACAGCCCTCTTAATGTTAGTCTAGTGAGTTATTTCGTCTTCTAATATGCTACAACAATATATAAAACTAAGTTTTGTTAGTGTTTTAGTCTTTTGTAATGTTAAAGTGTAATGTAATCAATTCATTTTTTTTTGTAAATTCTTATTCATAAAGATACATATCATAATAAGATAAATAGTAATATTTGTAAATTTAGATTCTTTGAAACAACATCGATAAGAGGTTCTCCTACCTCTGTTAAACTGTATGATGGTGCATTGTAAAAAAATTAGGTAGTCTGACTTAAGTGAGATTGTATTTAGATTGTGTGTAATGCATATGCAATATCTAAGCATAAGAATTTATGTTATTATCCTTTTAAAACGTTACACTATGAATTTCGTATATTTTTTAATGTCAACTACCATTATTTTTCACGGAATATTACATCCAGATAAAGAATGATTACCACATGTTTGAAGATTAATTGTATTCCGATACATTTAAAGTATTAAAATTTTTAGATACGACTCATACTACAGTTGTAAATGTGAGTTTTCTTGATTCTGAATCCCTGCATCCGCAATTTCCTAGTGAGCCGCCGGTCAGATTGTCATCCTCTCAGATTGTCGAGGAACCAGATACATTTTTCGTCGAGTAATCTGGCGGTATAGTAGCTTTATCACGCGCTGCGGTTACAGTTACTTCGGTTGAATAAGCCACTAAATCTCACTGTTAAAAGAGAGAACTTCTAGACCAGAATATTGGAAATAAAAATTTACTGACACGGCCTCTTAAATAAGATTGCGGGAACCCTGCAGAATACACCCGGTTGTTTCGCTTCTGCATGCTTCACCATTCTTAGACGGTGCCGCGGCCTTCGTGTTTTCCTTCTGTTTAGCCTGTTGGCATATTACCATACCTAGCTCCAGGCAGTGCGTGCCAAACGAGAGAGTGTTTTTTTTTTTACTTCGCTACATTTACCGCTCTGCGCTGTGGATGTGACGTGTTTCGCGAGGAAGGCTATGCGGTGGGTTGTCTGCGTCGCACTCGCTCCCGCCTCCGTGGCCAGGTAACCTCGCCTCGTTGTGTGCTACAGTCTGTTCCGCGCTTAGAGCAAGAGGCGACCACTGTTGCAAGGTTGATACTACCCGCGGCTTGTTAACATTCAAAGTCTTATTTTGTATACCATCGGTAAAAATCATAAATTTTAAAGTATATATATTTTTTTTTTTACGTGTAAACATCTTAGCTCTTGGTATATGGCATTTGGTAGGAGTGATTTCGTGGCAATGGAACGGAAGTAAATGAACGGAAATTTGTCACAAAGACGGCACATAAACCTGTATATAGTCATTTTCTTAAACATTTAGGAAACATACCAAACGTATTGGTATGCCAAATAAAGCTTTATGATAGTGAAACTACTGTACTGGTTTCAGCAGTAACTATTTAAATTTATTACATTGGTGTGGTGATATTGGTTTTAACCTCTTAGCAACCTCTTAGCAACCTCTTTGCATGAACATTGTTTAACCTTCAATATTACCTCTTATTCAAATCTATGTATTAATTCATGTAACAATCTAAGTCATGTTTTGTGCTTAATAAAGCCTTAGTTTCTGATGATAAGGTTTATTATGTCAATTTATTAAGCACATTTTACCAAGAAACATTTAATACAAACAATGGACAAGTATTTCAAGCCCGAGAGATTTGAAGCAGATCACACAACTGGGAAAAGCTCCTCACAATGGAATCACTGGAAGAAAACATTCGAAGTCTTCACAGCTTCAATCAAGGCTTCTGAATCTGATAAGCTGTTACTACTCTACAATCACGTGAGTCACAGTATATACGAACTTATTAGCGAATGTACTTCTTATGCGTCTGCAATCGAAAAGCTAGATTCACTCTTTATTAAACCTAAGAATGAAATATTTTCAAGGCATAAACTAATGAGCCGACACCAGCAACCTGATGAAAGTGTAAATCAATTCTTACAATCTTTGCGTCTCCTTAGCTCTGACTGCGAGTTCAAAGATGTTAAAGCAGCAGCTTATAGGGATGAATACATTAGAGATGCATTTATAAAAGGTCTCTCATCGAACAGTATCCGACAACGTTTGTTAGAAAACGCAACTCTTAGCCTGGATGAAGCATTTGCAAAAGCACGATCATTAGAATCAGCTCATATAATTTCTGAATCCTATATTCCTAGCCAGACACCTTTAGCCTCAACTGAGCCGGTTCAGCAACCAAATTCTCCTGTAACCGCAGCCAGCAGTAGTCAGAAATGTTTCTTCTGTGGGTTCCCTCGTCATCCTCGTTCTTCCTGTCCAGCGCGAGAAGCTACATGCAAACTCTGTGGTAAGAAAGGCCATTATGCAAAATTCTGTAGGTCAATTAAGCCCAAAGATCGTACTGCCGCCTTACCTGACTCTCCTCAAGACACAGATGACTTCTCAACTATTGCTTGCCTTCCTGCTAAGTCTCTGGTTTTCCCTACTAACCAATCTAATCGTAATCGTAAGACCAAACCAACATCTTCCAAAACATCAGCTGCTTCTCCAACTAGCCTTTCCAAAACCATTGTCAAACTGAAAGTAAATGGTTTTCCAGCTGAAGGGCTAATAGACACGGGGAGTTCGGAGAGTTACATAAATGATGGTTTTGTCTCCAAACATAAATTAAAACAATATCCTACGTCATCTGAAGTAGCTATGGCATCGTCCTCTTTGGCTATGCCTATAAAAGCTTATTGTTCCGTAGATTTACAAATCTCGGACAATATATACAGAAAAACAAAGCTTAACGTTCTAAACAACTGTTGCGCAGATGTTATATTAGGGCACGATATCTTTAAGCAGCATTCCACTCTGTCGATAGTTTTTGGTGGTAATAAACCTGAACTGCAAATCAGTAGCTTAGCATGTGCCAAAGTCGGTCCGGCCACCCTCTTCGAACACTTAACACCAAATTGTAGACCTATCGCGATCAAGTCCAGACGACACTCAAACGAAGACGAAAAATACATTCAATCCCACATAGAAAAACTTCTCTCTGACGGTGTCATTGAAGAAAGCAACTCACCCTGGAGGGCGCAGGTACTAGTCGTGAGTGGAACACATCGAAAACGTATGGTCGTCGACTATTCTCAGACTATAAACCGATACACGATGTTAGACGCTTACCCAATCCCTTCCATAGAGAAAATAGTTTCCGATGTAGCTAAATATAATATCCACAGCACAATAGATCTCAAGAGCGCATATTATCAAATACCAATAAGGGTTGAAGACAGGCCGTACACCGCCTTCGAGGCAGCAGGAAAACTCTGGCAATTCAAACGTATACCAATGGGCGTCACCAATGGAGTGTCTGCGTTCCAGAGGAAGATGGACGAGATCAAGACCAAAGAAAGACTACAAGGAGTTGGCATCTACTTGGACGATGTGACGGTGAGCGGAAAAGACCAATCTGAACACGACTCCAATCTACGAAAATTTTTAGACGTCTGCAAGAAATATAATTTAACCATTAATCAAGAAAAATCCCATTTCAATTTGAAGTCTCTTAAGCTCCTCGGTTATCTCATCGAAAACAATATACTCAAACCAGATCCCGACAGACTTAAGCCACTGATTGATTTCCCTATCCCTAGAAACAAAGCATCCTTGCAACGAGCACTAGGGATGTTCGCTTATTATTCTAAATGGATTCCAAAATTTTCAGATAAAATACGTAGATTAGTGAACTGTAAAGTATTTCCCATGGCCCCTGAACTAATCCAAGGCTTCAACAATTTACGGAACTGCATAGTTAAATCCTTCGTCGTTAACGTAGAGGAAGACATCCCATTCTGCGTCGAAACAGATGCCTCTGACGTCGCCATCGCCGCCACTCTGACTCAAAACAAGAGACCAGTAGCCTTCTTCTCGAGAACCCTCACTAAGAGCGAACAACACCATTCAGCTGTCGAGAAGGAAGCTTATGCGATCATTGAAGCCCTTCGGAAGTGGAGGCATTACTTGATAGGAAGAAAGTTTCAACTTATAACCGACCAGAAGTCTATTTCTTACATGTTTAACATTCGGCATCCTGGGAAAATCAAGAACGAAAAATTTACAAGATGGCGGTTAGAACTTGCTCCTTACAACTATGACATCATCTACAGACTGGGGAAGGAGAACGTGGCGGCTGACGCTCTCTCTAGGACTTGCGGCTCGCTCCATACCTTCGACAGACTTGTCCACTACCACAAGGCTTTGTGTCACCCAGGGATCACCCGGATGGCTCACTGGGTGAAGAATCAGAACCTTCCCTACTCCATCGACGAGATACGCCGAGTCACGTCTTCCTGCAGAACATGCTCCGAAATCAAACCTCGCTTTCACAACAAGCGGAGCACCCTCATCAAGGCCACCGCACCCTTCGAACGGCTCAGCGTTGATTTTAAGGGACCATTACCATCCAACACTCCTCGGAAATATCTGTTAACGGTAGACGACGAGTACTCCAGGTTCCCTTTTGCCATCCCTTGCAACGACCTATCCTCCACAACCGTCATTCAAGCACTAAATCAGATCTTTACACTCTTCGGATATCCTTCATACATTCACACAGACAGAGGCACATCCTTTATATCCAGAGAACTTCAATCATTCCTACATTCCAATGGAGTTGCTACTAGTCGTACTACACCATACAATCCGTGTGGAAATGGCCAAGTAGAACGTTACAATGGGATAATATGGAGAACTGTATCGCTGGCGCTGAAAACGAAGGGACTCGTGATAACGCAGTGGGAGAAGGTGTTACCTGAAGCGTTGCACTCCATCCGCACACTGCTCTGTACTGCTACTAACGCTACACCCCACGAACGTATGTTCTACCATAAGAGAAGGGCCAGTTCTGGAGTTACTCTTCCTTCGTGGCTTACTACACCAGGGAAAATTCTAATGAAGAATCACGTCCGTCAGAGTAAATATGACCCCCTGGTGCAAGAAGTAACTCTGCTTGAGGCGAACCCTGACTATGCTCTGGTTCAACTTCCAGATGGTAAGGAGACAACAGTCAACCTAGGCATCTCGCTCCTGCAGGGGATATTGTCAACAATGAATCTAACTTAGAAGACGTGAATTTTCCAAACCTCGCTGATGATCCTAATCAACACACTGAAGCATCTGAAGACACCCAGCTGAACCTCACTCCAGAAGATTCACCTGCGAAGAACATGAATGATCAAGACCTACCTCAAGTGAACCCAATTCGGACTCCACCCAGATCTCCTCCCAGACCTCAACCTCCACTCCGGAGATCTTCCCGCACCACTAGACCTTCTGAATATCTCAAGGACTATGTCCTTAAATGAAGAGGGGGCGAATGTGGTGATATTGGTTTTAACCTCTTAGCAACCTCTTAGCAACCTCTTTGCATGAACATTGTTTAACCTTCAATATTACCTCTTATTCAAATCTATGTATTAATTCATGTAACAATCTAAGTCATGTTTTGTGCTTAATAAAGCCTTAGTTTCTGATGATAAGGTTTATTATGTCAATTGGTTTGATGAATATTAAAATTTTCTGCGCCGGCTTAGCTACTTACGTAACGAGCGTAAGACCACTTACTTTCAGACCACTGAGTGAGTAATAAAGGTCCTTATTGATATAGTCTGGAACACCAAGTTTATAACAATTTATATCTTTTATAAAATAATCATAATTTCAAACGAACACACACTTTTTATTTTCTTCTGTTTATCCTCCTCTCCATTACATGTAATAACCGTTTTCTTTTCTTTCTACCAAAGATATAACTTATCAGGTGCCATAGAGCAAACTTTGTTTCTACATATCACAGTACTAATTTTATACCATAAACATAATTACAATTTTGATGCTCATTAACCAAAACAATTAACGTAAAATACTCTGTATGAGTGTAACAGTACACTATTCTGGAATATGTTTTGTAAACTAAACTATTCACAGTAAAAAGTAATCCCAACAGGCTTAGTAGCATAGTGACAGAGCGCGCGGTTGATAACCTCAATGGGCGTGGTTCATATCTCGTCACTAGAATGTTTTTAAACTTTTTTTTAATAAAGTTATAATAATAATAATGTATAATCAGCTCAATGACCTCAAGGTTTGTTTTAGGACGTAATTACAGACTGATTTCAGTCGTTTAAGCAAAAAACCAATTTAACATTTACTTAGTGTTGTATGTATTTAAAAATGTTTTAGGGTAATATAAACTCTTTGTCGAAAAATCAGGTTCAATCCGGTGTTTTATTGGAGCCGTTTCCAATAGTTTAAAATGTTCTGTTGTTTCCGCTGCTAATTGTATCTGCGTTTCATCGGGGAAGGCAACGTTTACGATCCAGGCAGCGAATTATAGCGGCGGGCACAGAAAGTATGAATGTGATTCGCATCCAGAAATTTTGTTGTTTGAAAAGAGATTTATTTATTAGTATAGTATTTATCACACTTGGCATTATTTTAAAGAATTCTACGTTTAATTTTTTGTCCGAGTTTCATATTATAAGTTTATTTGTAACATGAAAAACATGAGAACTCATGAGTTTGCTCGTTACCGAGGTTAGATGTTTACTAATCATTGGCGTGTACCTAAGAATCGCTCATGTTTTTGTAATTACACTATTTATTGATTATTTAAGACCATAAAATAGTGTTTACTGGCGGTATTATTACAGTTGTAATCATTCTGACAGAAAAATAATTAAATTATAAACACCAATTATAATTTCACAGGAAAACTATTTATAACTGTCACTCCTAATAATAAGGCATTCCATGAAAGTATGTGCAATTTTGAAAAGAGCCAAACTTCTTTAAATTAAATTATATGAACAAAATGTTAACAAAAACAGTTGAAACCAAGATGACGTCTTTCAATTACATCTCCTTTGAAATAAAAATGGGAAAATATCAGATGAAGGTCTCTCCACAATTCTCATTCCAAATTGTGCCTTAAAAAATACAATTTTCCTGGTACAATAAACAAATTTTCATTACATTAAAAAGTTGTGTGTGAAACTTTTGCGCTCTATGGCGGCATCAAGCAACAGAGCTCACTGAAACAAGGACAACGCTAACGGCAGAAATCGTGCATTAGAAAGAGAGAGTAAATTCCAATTTAAATGCACACTGTGCTCTAAGGGTGAGATGCGCTGTAGTCCTTGATAATCCCTTAATTCTGGTTCTCAGACGCCGTTATCACCAGAGAGCCCGCGCTCATGCGGCCAGGCAAGAAACCACGACTTGAAGTAACAGTGGAACTATAATTACACCGTTACCGGTATTAATACGCTATAAAGTCCCGAAAGTGTGACCTTTCGCTTTTTCATAGCCCTCACTCTAAATTTTAAATTGTTGAGACCATAAAACAGTGAAATTTTATTGCTAGTCACTCAAAACTGTTCCACTTAAATCTGTGAATTTCTGCCGTTCATTTAATTGACTAGAATCACTGTGATTTTATAAATTTGTCATTGGATTATATTACCTGTTGCATAAATTCTCAGCGAATTCCACCGATTTAGTACCTATCTATCACCGGTTCATACCTCATTAGCAAAAGTTTGTTACTGGCTTGATTTAGAAAAATAAAAACAGATTCAAATATAGAGTATGGTGCGCGCACGGGTGGTGGGTAGGGACTGGAAAAATTTGCGGGTTCAATGACCTCCAGGATAGAAGGTCACCACGATATTCTACACACTTGGGCAAATGCCTGTTCATTGGCTGCGGACATGTGAGGCGTCTGAAGTGCGTGACTGTGATTCTACACGTCTTTGATTGAGGGTCTCTAACTGGCACACAGTCCTCCACATTAAAAGTGAACCAATAGCAGAAGCAGCACAAATGTATTTTTCTTTAAATTTTAGCATCTCTCAAAATGAATCCGTGAATTTTTCCTGTCTGTAGTAGGGGGTATAGATGGTGATATATCGCCGGATGTTAAGATTTCGATACTTATTGTTCACGTCTTCTACATTTGATTGGTGAATGGAGTTCGTCCTGCTCATGACTGGGCGGGCTGGCGAGGAAGGACAAAGCTAACGTGGAATATCATGTTATGTGAGTCTCAAGAAAATAAACACACTATGATATTAATATTATCTCCAAGAATAATTTACCTTTTTTACAGATTATTTTGACAAAATATTTTCGCGAAACGATTATCTCTAGTGATGGAGTATCGGGGGTGTTCCTGCGATGCGAAACATGTTATTCTTCTAGTCTTTTTAGTACTCTTCTTGTTATTTATCGCTTTAATTAATTGTTATGGTTACGTCATATGACCCCGCTCGAAATAAGTTTTTGAGCAGCGTTTAACTGAAATCCCGTTGTTTAGAATTCGTGGTTTAACCAACGTTTACAGAGTTAGTTACCGACATATTATATTATAGTCAGTGCTATTTAACTTTTCTGAACTTTGACAGTAGTAATACATTTACCAACTGTCACTTGCAAAACATCACATGTACGAACACTGATGACCACATGAAATTGTTGCTGGAACAACAGTTGCACTAAGTCAGCTACGACTGCGCCTGTGTTTAAGGGGTATTATGCTCCGTTATCTTGAGTGTTCCCGCATTTTACTATAATTCTTGTTTTGAACTATTTATCCCAATATTTTCGGCATGGCAAGGCATAAAACGTATCTCCCAGACCTGCTATACCTTGTTTCGATCATATAATTACTAACAGGCTCTAGTTTGTAAGCTCCGCGAGTATGACTAAAACTATTTTGATAATCACACCAATTCACAAGTGCTGTCTTCAACTAGTTGCCAGAGCTAAGTCCTGTGCCATGACAACCCAAAAAAAAAAAACAAACAGAACGGAACTTTTATTGCAAGCGGAATAAGAATATTTGAAATTGCAAGATGGCGAGGCCTACTTCCCGTAACGTGCTGGATCAGTTGGCAAATACTCCCTGGTGAGGTTTTAAAAACCCGTGTAGTTATTTATATTAATTTTTGACTTTTTAATATATATATATATATATATTTCTGAAGAAATGTTACACTTAATCTTGAAAATTGCTCTTTTTAACTTTCAGCACTATAAAATCTATGTCAGTTTTCTAAAGTTTTTAACCACCAACACGAGCTCCCCACAGCCACAAGGAAATGAAAACGCCAATTCATCGCAACTTGGAGGTGTATGAGGAGGAGATACAACGACAAGCTGAGGCCACCCACCCCAGCATCATTGCCAGCCACCCCCTTTCCCCTCTCCTTAACCATTCGGCCAACATGCGGTTGACTCAAAGGAATCCCCATCCTAAGAGTATCACAAGGCTCTTAACCAAGTGTACCACATCTCTGGGATTCCTCAGACAACCCAGAGAGTGTTGTTGTGCCGCTCACTGCGTCAGCACTTCTAAGCGATCAGAGCCAGTTGCAGAAGGGATACCTAGCCTAAAGAACTGTCGAAGTGGAGGCGGGTCACGTGACACCGACCACAATGCCCCGGGCGCCGGCAGGAGGCGCAGGCCATTGTCTTCCTCCTGCCGGGAGGATGTGCGGTGGCGTGGTTCGGGCGACCTCGGCACTGGGCCACTCCCGAGCGCCGCTTTCCACCGCCCGCTGTCCCGCGGAAGAATCGATCTCGGCAACCATTGCTTCATCGCTGTGGTTCTCATTGTTGCCCGCCTCCTCCCTCGGCAATGTTTCAGTTGGAAAATAAACGTTTTACAAAAAGGATTTAACACATATAGGTGTTAGTCTCAATTCCTTTTTCATTAGATTGAAAAGTTATAAACTGTCACTATCAGGTTTCTAAATTTCTCAGTTTTTGAAGTGTTATTAAAACATGCATTGCACTTATAACTTTAAGCTAGGCAGCATAAAAGAGTTGGGTTTAAGAGCTTTAAATCCCTCCTATAGGTCCATACAAATAAATTACGTTTAAAAATAACGTAGTAAATCTTTTAAATAATGCCGAGCGTGATGAATATCGCAAATTGTGTTTTCAACTACATTGGACCTGATTTTCGACAAGAAATTTGATGAAAATACTGTCCATCTTGTTAAAATTCATTAGAAAAATTACTGTTATCGGAGGACTCTTTGCCTCCGACAACTTACTGTGTTTTACGCCTGATATATACGTGTGGATACCAGCAGCTAAACTCCGACAGTGTGCCTCTTTTTACACCTGGAGCTGTGTTTTCACTGCAGTACAATCCGGGTTATCACCGAATGGTCTAGTCGTTTTGACCGCCACATCGCCGGAAGTCCGTGCCACGTGGAACCCAGCTTGGAAAAGAAAAGTCTCGACACAGAAGTTCGTTGAGGGGATTGGTATATACAGTACACCCCTCCAGTAAGCCGAGAAAGCAGAGAGCCACATTCGACCAACAACGAAGCCTTGCCTCTCTTCACGCCGCAATCCGCCTCCACGGACTTACTGATCTTAGTAGGCTCATCAGTTTTCCGACATTAATGATAGACATAGACATTTCGTCTTTTTCTTGTGGACGTTTTGAGTAAAGTCTAAATGCCCACAAAAACATTTAAAATCAATCTTCTTCATTGCAAGAACCATTCAAAGAATGTATGTGGGGTGGTGTGTTGTGCTTATATAGTTTTATTTTATCGCTCCACAACGTATGTACCGCGAATTATGAGATTTTATAAATTAAGACACAGCAGTCTAGATATTTTTTTTTAGCGGAATTTAGGGACGACAAAATACAGCACGTGTTGTGTTCTTAAACTTTTCTTGTCGTGCGTTATTCTATTGTGAGTAGCCATGTATGCAGTTTATAAGTCGTTGTAAAAGCGTGAATTTCAAACGCTGTAACACAGTTGCCCGCAAGGCGGCTGGGTCACTTGAAACCCCAGTATCTCACCTCCCACTCTTTTCGCCGAAGTCTCTGCCTCAATTCATGAGTAGCATGGGTTGCTTAGCTTGCCAATCGATGTTGCCTTTACTGCCGAACGGGGATTCTGCCAAACGAGAGTTCATACGATCAATATTGCCTTCGTTCGTAGCCAGACATTTAATTTCCCCAAGGACTTATTCTTACTCGATTTCTTCAGTGGGTCATTGTAAAAAAAATAGTATCACTTGTTTTGCTCGTTAGTCGTAATAAGGGTGGACGAAAACATCTGCTAGAAGTAAATTGTCTGTTGCCTGAAGTCGTCTTTTCTTTGTGTGCTCAACCATTTCTTTCACTATGCTGCAGCAAGGCCACCAACTGACTTCATTTTACCTTTAGTGCGTTGTTATTTTTCCATGCATCTGGTTCTCATTTTAATGAGAGATCGTTATAAAGATGTCATAAATCCAACGCTCCTTTATAGCAGTCAATTTTTGTAATTGTTTTATGCATTTTAAAAATAACAAAATATTGGTAAAATAATTTTTATTATTTCAGCTAGAATGTATTATGAAGTCGTGCAATTAAAGGCATTTGCTTAAAATGCAGCAATTGTCTTGCCTGCAGTTAGGGATTAAAGTCAGACTTTTTAAGTATCGCTTTTAGAAAAAAATAAACAAAGTATTTTGCTGGTAATACACAAAGTTTATTTTGGAAGAATCTTTTTAATTAATGTGTTCTGGGTACATGAGATAATTTTTTAATGCTTAGACAAAACAAGCCTAACAAGTACTTCGTGAACTATTCCTTTTTTTGCTACGTGGATTAAAAATTTAAATTACGCAATACTAGTTTAAAACGCATTATTAAACTTTAATTTTTATGTTTTATTCTGCTGCTTGTATTTTAGTATCACAAGATCAAAAAATGTTCATATTAATTATGAGAGAAAAAAATTGTTTTAAAAAACACAAACAGCATTTACGTCTCGCGCGTTGTGAGACTTCTTTTCGTAATTTATTTAAAATTTTAGTGTATATGAGTGTATTTTTATGTTTTCTGAGAATGATAAATGTGTTTGCAGCTCATGCACATTCATGCATTATTATGCGTAAATATCCATAAGTAGTGACATGTATGCACGCAAAACGCCTATTAATATGCATGTATGCGTAATTAAGGGGTGTAGGTAATAGATAATACAAGGTTGTTTCACTTCTCGTGTCGCTAGATCAAGTAAAAGTTCACTTTAAGATTGATTTGGTCAAAGTCAAACGTCTCGGTAGCTAGCCCCACTAGTTGCATGTTCGTTTAAACGATCATCACAGCCGACATTGATGTGTACAGACTGTCCCACAAATATTGACTAAAAAACGATAAAGGTAGTACATATCGTCGGTCTAATTAGCAAACCTCTTAACTCCACTTTTTGTCAAAAATTGTTTTTTGGCACTATTATATACTCAGTTATGTGTTCTATTACCATTCCAAAGATCATAACAATAAACAATCCCTATGGGCTACAATCCTATTTTCAGAAAACCTCTTATCTCCAGCTGTCGATTTTCTGCATATTAGCATACCTCGTAACTCCATTTTGTTAGTAAACAAACACAGTGTTATTGTTGGACTGTCTATTAATTTTTTTAAAATATTATTCTAATTGTTTCGATATTGTTTGAACGTATGGAGCAGGTACATTTTATTATTATCTCACACTTTAACTATTGTCCATCGGTTATTTATGCGTGCAAAACACTTATTGCAATAAATTATACTTTTCAAACTTTTGTAATACAGGCCATAATATCAAATGTTTTTGGAGGTAATGTCTAAACTATTTTATACAATTTAGTTATCCATTCTTCATTTCAGAATGTCAAGAGCCAATAATGATTTCGGCATGGATCTCATGAGTATTCCTTGTAGAACATCATACATTCTTTACGATATTGGCACTTTCATTGTTTTCTTTTACTGTTTTCGATTTGAAAGCCAAAGACGGCTTCTGTTATCTGTGGAACGAGACTGAGATGGGCCTTGGTTCAAATGAGTTTGCTACAATAATTTGCAACTTCATCTTGTCGCAACTACCTTTGAGGAACGATGCCGACAAATTGATACTGTATTGTGATGGTTGCTGCTATCAGAACAGAAATGTGACTATCGCCAATGCACTCTTACAGATATCGGTGACAAAGTGTGTAACGATAAAGAAAAAGTTTCTGGAGGTCGGACACACACAAATGGAGGCAGACTCCATGCACTCGAAGAAGAAAAAAAAGCTGAAAAACAAGAAGATTAATGTTCCAGCTGACTACATTGCAACTTGCAGGAAAGCACACAGAAATCCACGTCCATATGAAGTTCATTATTTGACTCACAGTTTTTTTTTAATTTGATCATGCTCAAGTGTATAGCTCTATCAGACCAGGCAGAATAACTGGGGATCCATGTGTTACCGACATCAGAGCCTTGAAGTACACTCCAGATGGGGTTATTTCCTACAAGTTGGGTTTCACAGAAGAGTGGAAGAACTTGCCTATTCTCAAAAAGAACATTACTGATAAGCCATTTAATCGTTTGCCAGCACTGTACACTGAGAGGCTGAAGATAAAGAAAACTAAATACGACCATTTGCAGTCCCTGAAAACAACTATGGAGTCAGACTATCACTTATTTTATGATAGCCTTCCTTTTCAAAACTGAAGCATTGATTTTCTGAGGGGTAATTTTTTTTTACAATTTATTGGAGTAATATTTATTTCCTCAGTTATCAGTACTTAAAAGCTAGTTTTATCTTGATGTTCTTTCAAACGAATTCATAGTCAATGCTGATTTTATGTACTATACAATATTGCTGTTGTGTATTGTATACTGTCCTTACTGTTCAATATCGGAAATAACCCTTGTATTGTTAGAGATACTTTTTTATAATACACGAATAAATTTGGTGCTATAACTATTCATCTCAAAATTTTTCTAATATCAATATTAAGTTTACGCCAATAAGATGATTTATATCTTATCAAACCTCGTATCTCCATATTTAGTTTGAATTTATGATTGTAAAACCTCGTAACTCCATTAAAAAAAGGTTTAATAATTAAAAACTGACACAGAGTTTGTTGACAAACGTCAGAGGGTGTTTTAACTTTTATGTGATGAATTAAACACATATTTAGTACAAACAAAAAAGTTATTCAGTTTTTTGCTTCTCTTGTAAAATTTGTCTTCAGGGAGTTACGAGGTTTGCTAATTAGACCGACGATATAACATTTTAGTGGGTTCTGAACTGCTTGGGTTCAGTGTAAGACCGCTGAAGTTTGGATATTGTTTAATTATATAGAGTAGAGTGGGGTAAAAGTGCGCGGCGGGTAAAAGTACGCAGTGCTGGTATATTTGTTCCCACTGATATTATATTGGAAAACCTTAGTTGGTGTTAAAGGTGTCATGGTGGAGCATCGTTACACGAAAGAACAGCTGGCTTGTACGAACGGCATCAAAACCATGAGGTAAATATTGTATTTCATGATATTGATGTAATATTTAGATTTCTTGGAACTAGTTTATCAAGAAAGGAGTTAGTGTACGAAAATAATACGCTAGGCTGTTTGATAAAGTGGTTTTTCCCGAGTGTCGTAACGTATCAGATAGTTCGCATTGCATACCACATATAGCAGCACTTCCTGGAAATGGAAGAGAAGTATTGCGGGGGCAAAAGTACGCAAGTATAAGAGGGGTAAAAGTTCGCAATGCGAACTTTTACCCCGCATACACATCTGTATTTTACAGTCCTCGAAAATATTGAGGTAATGATTGTAATACCATTTAAATTTATAGTTATGTTAAAACATTATTTACATACATATATTTATTCTTTTAAACTTCAGATATAGTAATGTGTCATTTTTGACGTGTCAACGTCTAATAAATCGATGAACGCCGGCTGCACGCACGAAAATGTGTCCCGTTATGCACATTGGCCCGTTACGCTGTGTCCCGTTACGCTCATTGTACGCTTGCGCCACATCTATCTCTCTTTCACTCGATTGGCCTGTGCGTCCGATTTCATTTCTAAACATTGACTAAAGTTTTAATTGTTAACATTGAAACTTTATTATTTGAAAAAAATTGGCTGTCTGTCTGTAAAGTCGGTTTACGGACGATAGTTTAACGTGAAAAATTATGGTTATTCATATAACTGATGATAGATATTTGATTACCGTTTATTTATATGAAAACTTGTTCATAATTATATTTAAACTTCATAGCTAAACGTCAGTTTTTAAAATTAATTACAAGTCATCTACACGTGAACTGTTTCGTCGACTGTTTATTAAGTGAAGTGAAAAGTTAATGTGGTTTTCATTGCTTATTACAACAAAAATTTCTGAAATAAATGTTAATTATTCTTGCATTTTAAAAATCTGATTTCTAGTATAATTTCAAGTATTTATTCTTTTATTATTAAAATAAAAATGATTAAATTTTATTCATAAAAGTATGCAATCAATTCATCCATGTTTTGTTATGACGTTGACACGTTAAACTATCGTCCGTAAACCGACTTTACAGAAAACCATTTTTTGCAGGAATTATTAGAGGAAAATGAAGCGAAAACTGTGTACTCCAAAGATTTTGACGATAGCTCAACAGAGACTTGCATAACGAAATTCTAAACGTAGAATAGCTGCAGATTATGGCATTTCAGAGGCCACTCTACGTAAAAGACTCAAACAAGTAAGAATCCCTTAGTAAGGAAATTATTATGTCTAGTAAGTTTACTAAAACAAATTGTGCACCAATAAAATAGAGTTCAACGAAAGAAAAAGTTAAAAAAAAAAAAATCACTCACGATTTTAAATCGTTCTGGCGAAGAAATATGTTATTTATGATAACTGTTAAAATACATTATAAGCCCTACTGTTTTTTGAAGCTGATAACATGCTAACATTTGCCACTTAAATCTATTTTTCTGTGTTATTAGTGTTAAATTGTAATGAATTAGTGTCTTAAGTAAAACTCATATGAATCTAAATAAATTATACAATTACATTTTTTTTTTTACAATTTTATGGTAACATGCGAACTTTTGCCCCACATCATGCGAACTTTTGCCCCACTGGTGGGGCAAAAGTACGTTTTTACTTCATGTCGGCAAACACATCCTAGCATTCATAATATTTATAATTATGTTCTAATACCTAGTTCATTAGACTCACGAATGATAATAGGTTCTATGTTACAAATAAAAAATTGTTTGCTCTATTAACATGACAGATATTTGAGTCCAAATATTAAGCGCGTCCTTTTGCCCCACTCTACTCTATCAAGTGAACATTGCAGTTTTCGTATGAATTTGTATCAATGAATGTGTGTGAATTTGTCCTTGTTTTAAGTTAAAAATAGGCGATGAATGGCATTTCCATGAGCGCAATATTATGTTTAGATCTAGAACAATTTAAATTACAAAAATGTATTCTTTAAATGCTTCTCGTTCGGTCAGAATTCCAAAGGAGTATATCCCCCTGAATAACTTTGTAACGTGTTAGAGATCTGACAACAGCGCGCGCCATAAGCCTTGTATTGTAATCTAAGCGTGAGACGGTCTATAGTAGGAACATCTTTGGTTGACTCAACAAAATGGTTTCGTCAAATCAACTAGATAGGTTTTTTTGTTAGGGGTGCAGCATTTGGTGTGGTCAAACAAATCCTTTTGTTATATCAAGTAGATATTTGTTTTGCCGTATACAAAAAAAATGGTTTGTCTTGAAAAAATAAAACATTTTTCTCTGTGTAGATATGAAATATAAGGCCAACGGTGGTGTTCGCTTGACTTGTTCGAGAATAATATTCCAAGGTCACCAAGCTCTGAGGTATTATGCGTGAAGTGGTGTAGTGAAGTGGCACATACCTAGCGTTGGAGAATGAATGATGAATGAACTGTAGTTGAACGTCTCGTCATCGGGGTCATTAGAGCCACTAAAGGTGGAGCGATTTAGACGAAGCAGGGACAGAATTACGGGGGGAGGGGGGGGGGGTACTACCTCCATTGAAAACCCACCGTGTCCTGGAAACGTCTGCCACAATTCCACTATCGCGGGAAGCCCTGGGGTCGCCTGGTCGAGAGGCGAGTGACGTGTAACAGCTAACCTCGGTAACGAGCAAATTCATGTGTCCTCGTGTTGCAAATGCACGTATAATACGAAACTCGGACACGAAATTCAATAATAAAGCCAATTCATTGCCGGAACAGCTACATCGACTATTTAATCATTTGATTATCATACCGAAATTTTAAACTATATAATGAAACGGCTCCGATAAAAGAGAAAAAAAGTCTTGAAAAAAATGCTGAACCCCGTATTTTGTACCTGATTTCCGACGAGGAATTGTATTAAAATAGTGCACATCATGTTCAATTTTATCGAACCGTTAATTCTGTAATGTTTCCCTTTGTATTTGCCACAGATGGCAGCACCGTGGTTGTTAACCCATTTCCGTTACAAGACACTCGCCGCATTCACGAAATTACTGCCACCAAACACCGAGAGCTAAGATGTTACACACTAAACACTAAGTGTATCTGGGAGGGGACACACTGGACCCGGCCTCGCGCAGGAGTGAGTCAGTCCGCCCACCCGCGAGCTGCCAGGGCGTTGCCACGAGCCAAGGTCTGGGGCCCGCGCTGCGTCGGGGCTCCTAGCCACCAGTGCTCTTAGAGTATTCACTTGTGCTTCAGAGAAACCAGTTGTTTAAGCTAACATTTAATTAAAATCGCGAGTTTTTTTTTTTGTATTTGAACATGACGCAGAAAAAATTTTAATTTTCGTAATATCAGAAGAATAGAAAGAGATCAATCCAAACCAGGGGCGCAACAACAGGGGGGGAGGGGGGCAAGGGTATTTTGCCCCCCCCCCCCCCTCTGAAACCTTGAAGTGGGGGCAAACGGGGGCAAAGAAAGTGCTGTGTAATCAATTTTTAGATAATAAAACTGCTTAAATAGCACCATTTTCCACCTTGAAATACAAATTTTCCCATAGGGGGGATCGATGATTCTTTATAAAACGGTATATTGCCCCCCCTTTGGAAATTTAGTTGTTGCGCCCCTGATTCCAAACAATCAACTAACTCCAAACATAGGTCAGAATGGATGAGAACAAGGTCGTTAACATTGCAGTGGAGTCCTAACTCCGTGTATGCATGTGTTATTCTATGTCTGTGCTTCGCTGAAATGTATACTTTCAGATTACTCGCGACGAGAAAAAACTATCCCGTATAGTCTGCAGGCTTCGTATTCAGTTAATTTTCTTTGTATTATTACAAATAGATATACTTTGAAAAAATAGTTACCAAACTAACGGTATATGGCACTTTAAGTAGGGTAAATGTTCCATTACATCGCTGTATTATGTATAAAATTATAAACTTTATTTTAACGAGCATGTACAGTACATCCATAAAAGAATGTCCCAGTTTTAAAATTTAATAGCTTCAACTGTAAGCGTTGTAGAGTGTTGGTTAAAGGTCACAATTATAGAGTAACTCCAGCAGTTTTAGATAAGCGCATTCGCGAATACTACTTCGTTGTTTTCTCGCTTGCAGCGTGAAAGAATGACTCTTTCCCCAATTTGTAGAGGGTGAACCTGTAAACCTTTTTTGCAACAAGGTGGAGCCCCTCCCCATTGGAATCTATTTATTTGAGAGTGGTTGAACTTCGAAGTCCGTGACCGTTGGCTTGGTCGTAATGGTCGAGCGACATAGCTCTTTTTCGCTGGCCTCCACGTTCAGCTGACATAACACCAAACGATTTTTTTCCTTTGGGGCTTTATAAAATGTCGTGTCTACATTCCGCCGCTATCTAATGATTTTCCAGAGTTGAGACACATAATTGAAAATGCTATTTATTGCTTCCATTACTCCGGACGTGCTTAACCAAAGTGTGGGAAGTATTGGACTTTAGGTTGGATGTGTGCCGTATAACTAAAGGTGCACGCACACATTTAACATTTGTAAAAAAAAAAACTAGGTTAGTTTACCTTTAATTTGATGTATTATTATTTGTAAACACTCTAAATTAAATTGTTATAATATGCCATTGAAAATGGGACATTCTTGTATGGACATTTTATATTGTAATCACAGTGTCCAAGATAAAAAATATAAAGAGACAAGCATAAACTCTTTATGTCATATTGACTATAAAAGTCTAAAGTTTTAGTATTATGGTACAGAATGTATGCTGGCAGTATCTGTCAAATCGTTCTTTTGTAAAACGCGAAGAAAAGGTTGACTGTGCGCTGCCTTCAAAGAGGTCCAGAGCGGTCGTTACCGGCCACTTATGTTTGCTTAGCACGGAGTCGCTATCCGGGTCAGCGGAGCGCTTGGCTTGCGGGTCCGGGCCTCTTCTTCGCCGTCACATGAGAGTGTTGTGTGTTCCCTCCCAGTCCGCGGGAAACACCGGGGTTTTGTTTTTAGTGCGCACCGGTGTGTAAGCTCAAGTGCACGGGCTTCTCTTCGCTTCTACCAACCTCCACGCTTTGAACATGCTAAACCGCACTATATGCGGCGCACCAATGTTCTCGTCGACCATCTGGTCGTTAGCTACTCACATCCACGAGTCTGGACTGGGTCGCACTCGAAAAGACAATGTCCTGTTTCAGGTCTTTTTATTTTTATGTTTACTTTTAAAAATTGTTAAACTTGTTGACTTTTAAAAAGTGGTTAATTTTGACAAAATTATATATATATCTATATATATATATATATATATATATATATATATATATATATCACGATTTTTCTACCAAAGTTACATTTTTCACGTTTTTGTGAAGTAGGTACTAATATATAGATCCAAATTGCTTACAGAACTTAAAGTTTAAAGGTTCAAATGCAAAATTATTGGCTAGTTTCTGAATTTCAGAAGAAAAAAAATTATTTGGCCTGCCAAAATCCTCACGATTTTGAACACGTCGAAAGGCTAATGGCCAGAGTAAGCGCTATTTAGGAACACTCGATACCAACATACATTGCATTGAGCATCAAGCCCGGAGGTAACTGGCTGCAAGAAACAAATACGTCATTAATTCAATGCAAGTAAAGCTTGTAAAAAATTTTAAATATTTAAAATATTGAAATAGTTAACTGGTAGTAACCGTTTACTAGTCTGTGTGTAGGTAGATAGGGCTTACTCATAAATGCATGCTGATAAGTGTCCAGCCCAACATGGAATAAATGCGACGTTCTCAAAGGAACGTTAGAGACCATAGTCTCCGGAAACCAATTGTAAATAGGTGAGTTCACAAGTTTTGTACCATTTTATTCACGTTGTAAAAAAGGTTTTATGAGTATTGTGTAGTTTTTTGTTTATTATTATTATGAAAGTAGTATATAAATGGGGCTTCTGGCACAGGCTTTAAGGCTGTGGATTGATGATTGTCGTCCGCCATCTTGGATTGTGACGTCACGGCGGCCATCTTGGATGACCTTGACCTTGACCTTTGACCTTGACCTGGAATTTGATCCTCAAAAATCGCCAAAAATGACCAAAATTGGGCAAAAATTGCCCAAAATTCCTCAAAAATCGCCAAAATTTCAATTTTTTTGAAAAAAATTTCCGCCAAAAAATCTAAAATAATTCCACAGTTCAAAAATTAGGATTTCGAAAATCCTCAAAAGTCGCTTTGCCCTAGAAAAAACGAAAACTCCTAAAAGCGGCTTAAAACTCCTAAGAGCTAGCCGCTTATAAGCCGCCGACCTTGAAAATAAGGATGTCATGGCAGCCATATTGGATGATGATGTCACCGTTGCAAATTTTGTTACGGCCGCCATCTTTAACTTTTTTATTTATTATCCGATTTTAATGAAAAAAAATTTAAAAATTATAAAAAATCCATTTAATAAAAATTTAATAAATAATTTATAAAAAATGTACTTTACGACACGGAGCTCAGAGTCCTCGGTTCGAACCCGGTGAGGGCAAAAAAAAAACTAAAAATGACATCCGATCCTTCCCTCGTGGAGGGCGCTGGCATACTGACTCCCACCACTTTTTTCAAAGCATATATATATTCACCTAGTATGACGTCATGTCCGCCATCTTGTCTTCGATGCTGGAAGCCATCATCATTGTATCGTCGGCTAGAGTGCGCTGACGCCATGTTAGTTTAACTCTTACCCGCTAGAGTGCAGTAATCATTTATTACTAAGGTGCCCGCCATCTTGAAATTTGGCCGCCATCTTGAAAATCCGTAATTATTTAGCTAGAAATTCGGGAAAAGTTCCAAAATTCATTAAATAAATCACTCATTAACTTACATATCGATTCGACCCGCTCCTGTTCTTGGTTCGATACCCGATCGATGCAATAATGTTTAATTTTATGAAAAAATAATAATTTCAATAATCCATGTTAAACTTTCGTAAAGAGACTCTAAATCCTCTACTACCATCATCCTATCAGACGTCAAGACTACCATATTGGAAATTCGTAATTTTAATGCTAGAGATTCGGGAAAAAGTTCAAAATTCATTAAATAATTTTTTTAAATTTATATACTGATTGATTAGATCGAATAAGGTCCTTGGTTCGATCCCTGGCCGATACAAAACAACTTTAATTTTAAAAAATACCACAAAAGCGACAGGTTTGAGAAAATAAAAAACACCACAAGTTCTTTTAAAAAAATTTATTACATAAATTCAATACACTACTACAAGTACAAAAAGAACACTGACAAATTACCAAAGCCTTTTGGATTCCACGTTTCAAACAGTCTTCTTATTGTACGGACTAAGCCTTTTACATGACTTTAAATGTCTATCCGATCCGTTCATTACCTCAGCCAGAGACGGACTGAAGTCCATATCACCAGGGTCTCACTTATATAGACTCATCAGTCGGTACAACACATGAGTCAAAACAAGAACCATGTTCATTATACTCACACTTAACTTTCTCGGAGCATTTTACATAATGAAGATGTAAGCTATCAAGACGTGAAATTAGTTTTTTGCACTTATTGCACTGAAATTGTATTATTTTAACATTATTAGAACAACTGCTTCTTTCATGTCTGCGAGCATTTGAGGTGATAGTAAATGATGCGTCACAGTATTTGCACTGACGCAATGTACGCTCTTCATTAGTTGAAGAATCCATTGCTGACGATGAAACTTCGGATGATGGTGGTATCACGTCTGTTGAAATCTCCTCCACTGTTGACATCGTCGGTGCACACGGGATCTGCTCCTTCTCCGTCGTAGCTGTCGTCAAGGTTCCCGTAGTCGATGGTACAACCTCCGAGTTCAACGTTAAAGACGGTAAAGATGCCATCGAGGTCTCAAGAACAGCTAATTGACACGACTTATGCACCAGAAGAAACAAACTAGGTGATCCTTACACCGCTGTCGTCAGAAACAAACTGAGCGTCCTGCTGTCTAGGACTCGCTTATATACATGCACCGTATGGAATAATACGATAGTCAAATCAATAACCAATTACTAAAATACTAGAGTCAAATCTACAATTTAAAAAAGAGGATCATTTGATCGAAAAAAAACTCTATCTCTCCAATATACGCCAGGCTCCAAGAGCTACAATTCACGTCATCAGATCCATCTACATTTTGCTCCTATGCTTCAATTGACCATTAGCTGCAAGTGCTCCAACAGCTCCATCAGCTCCAACACGTAATGTACGCAATGTACGCGCAATACATGCAATTTACAAGCAATAAATGTAATGATTACACAGTACACACAGGAAACTGAACGTACACACAGTACACACACACAGGAAACTGAACGTACACACAGTACACACACACAGGAAACTGAACGTACACACAGTACACACAGGAAACGGAACGTACACACAGTACACACAGGAAACGGAACGTACACACAGGAAACTGAACGTACACACAGTACACACAGGAAACGGAACGTACACACAGTACACACAGGAAACGGAACGTACACACAGTACACACAGGAAACGGAACGTACACACAGTACACACAGGAAACGGAACGTACACACAGTACACACAGGAAACGGAACGTACACACAGTACACACAGGAAACGGAACGTACACACAGTACACACAGGAAACGGAACGTACACACAGTACACACAGGAAACGGAACGTACACACAGTACACACAGAAAACGGAACGTACACACAGTACACACAGGAAACGGAACGTACACACAGTACACACAGGAAACGGAACGCACACACAGTACACACAGAAAACGGAACGTACACACAGTACACACAGGAAACGTAATGATCACACATACAGTAGCGGAAACACACACAGGCTTAGTTGGAAATCAGAATACAAGAAATAAAAACATTAAATTTTTACTTTCAATATTTTATTACTTCTCAACATTACACAAATACAAGTAAAAGAAGCCATTATTGTATGTAGCCAGCTTTCCTCAGTTCTTTGAGTATGAAGGATATTTCTTTGATGCACGGATAGTTTCCTGCACAAAGCGAGCCATGTAGAAGTCTTAGCCGGTCAACCAATATGTTTGGATCTTTCCATGATGTGTAATCAATCTCTTCTACCACCATCTTACTTGCTTGTTTATTATAAATACTTTTAATATCACAATCGTCCCAGTGATCATAATAAGCATTATCAGATTTATTTAATATATCACGTCGTTTCCATCGTTTCGGTCTCAGGACACCGTCACATTCTTCGATCTTGTCAGCTTTAGGTGCTTCATCATAGTCTATGTCTTTGTCAACAGCCTCAGAGTCACTGTAACAATCACCGTAGAAGGAATCGTCTTCACCCAATTTACCGTAATAATTCGTTGTTGATGATTTCGAAGTGTCTTCATCGTCTTCATGCTTCCTTTTTAGGAGTCCATCATTTTTACAAAGTAGGAAAGATCTACTTGAATTCGGCTGGAATATATTCTCACTTTTCACGTTAAGGATTCTTCCATTGTCTTCATTCTTCCGTAAATCATCAACCTCCTTCAATTTATGTTCTTCCTCACGATCGGGTGAGCTAATACCATCACGCTCAGGACAAGGAAAATTATTGTCATAATGCAGATCACTCTTCTTTAGTCTAGTGGATCCATCGGTGTCCTCTATGCCGTAAGTAGTCTTGACTTTACATGTTCTACCATGTCTTTTTAAGCTGTCAATTCGTGTTAACAACCTGCTACAACGATTACAGCTTAACATGTTGCGTAGTGGGTTTCTAGCACAATCATTCTTCTCATGACGTCTAGCATTCCTTCTCATGACAAAATCCTTGCCACAGTATCTACACCGGCTTCCTTCCGATTCAGCTATAGATAACAAACCACGATCCATGGTAGCTTCTGTGACTAATGTTAGATACAAACTGTCAGTTTTCTCCAATTGGAACCATTTCTTAAATATAGTTTTTGAAATATTACATCAGCGAGAGTTAAGTTATCTAATGCAAAGCAAATTGATGCAAGTAGTTCCGGCTATCGTCAACAGATGGCGCCACGTGTTGCTTGCAGGTAAATAATATTTAGTTCTTTTATGCGGGATGCGGGATGCTTCATGAAGAGATCAATTGCTAATCTGTAACCAGAAGCACTTGCAGAAAACCATCAAAATATTGCCAAGTATAATCAGGAGCACACGGAGAAAACTATCATAATATTGTCAAGAATAAACGGGAGCACACGGAGAAATCCACCATAATATTGACAAGAATAATCAGGAGCACACGGAGAAATCTACCATAATATTGTCAAGAATAAACGGTAGCACACGGAGAAAACCATCAAAATATTGACAAGAATATTCAGGAGCACACGGAGAAAACCGCCGCAAGTTTTCTTTGATATCATAAAATTTCAGGAAAAAAATAATACTAAAAAATAAAAATAAATTAATAAAAAATTTAAAAAATAAAATAAAATAAAAAAATACATAAAATTCTGGCTTGTACTAGAACTCTATCTTTGTTCAACAATGCAGGACGCTCAGTTTGTTTCTGACGACAGCGGTGTAAGGATCACCTAGTTTGTTTCTTCTGGTGCATAAGTCGTGTCAATTAGCTGTTCTTGAGACCTCGATGGCATCTTTACCGTCTTTAACGTTGAACTCGGAGGTTGTACCATCGACTACGGGAACCTTGACGACAGCTACGACGGAGAAGGAGCAGATCCCGTGTGCACCGACGATGTCAACAGTGGAGGATATTTCAACAGACGTGATACCACCATCATCCGAAGTTTCATCGTCAGCAATGGATTCTTCAACTAATGAAGAGCGTACATTGCGTCAGTGCAAATACTGTGACGCATCATTTACTATCACCTCAAATGCTCGCAGACATGAAAGAAGCAGTTGTTCTAATAATGTTAAAATAATACAATTTCAGTGCAATAAGTGCAAAAAACTAATTTCACGTCTTGATAGCTTACATCTTCATTATGTAAAATGCTCCGAGAAAGTTAAGTGTGAGTATAATGAACATGGTTCTTGTTTTGACTCATGTGTTGTACCGACTGATGAGTCTATATAAGTGAGACCCTGGTGATATGGACTTCAGTCCGTCTCTGGCTGAGGTAATGAACGGATCGGATAGACATTTAAAGTCATGTAAAAGGCTTAGTCCGTACAATAAGAAGACTGTTTGAAACGTGGAATCCAAAAGGCTTTGGTAATTTGTCAGTGTTCTTTTTGTACTTGTAGTAGTGTATTGAATTTATGTAATAAATTTTTTTAAAAGAACTTGTGGTGTTTTTTATTTTCTCAAACCTGTCGCTTTTGTGGTATTTTTTAAAATTAAAGTTGTTTTGTATCGGCCAGGGATCGAACCAAGGACCTTATTCGATCTAATCAATCAGTATATAAATTTAAAAAATTATTTAATGAATTTTGAACTTTTTCCCGAATCTCTAGCATTAAAATTACGAATTTCCAATATGGTAGTCTTGACGTCTGATAGGATGATGGTAGTAGAGGATTTAGAGTCTCTTTACGAAAGTTTAACATGGATTATTGAAATTATTATTTTTTCATAAAATTAAACATTATTGCATCGATCGGGTATCGAACCAAGAACAGGAGCGGGTCGAATCGATATGTAAGTTAATGAGTGATTTATTTAATGAATTTTGGAACTTTTCCCGAATTTCTAGCTAAATAATTACGGATTTTCAAGATGGCGGCCAAATTTCAAGATGGCGGGCACCTTAGTAATAAATGATTACTGCACTCTAGCGGGTAAGAGTTAAACTAACATGGCGTCAGCGCACTCTAGCCGACGATACAATGATGATGGCTTCCAGCATCGAAGACAAGATGGCGGACATGACGTCATACTAGGTGAATATATATATGCTTTGAAAAAAGTGGTGGGAGTCAGTATGCCAGCGCCCTCCACGAGGGAAGGATCGGATGTCATTTTTAGTTTTTTTTTTGCCCTCACCGGGTTCGAACCGAGGACTCTGAGCTCCGTGTCGTAAAGTACATTTTTTATAAATAATTTATTAAATTTTTATTAAATGGATTTTTTATAATTTTTAAATTTTTTTTCATTAAAATCGGATAATAAATAAAAAAGTTAAAGATGGCGGCCGTAACAAAATTTGCAACGGTGACATCATCATCCAATATGGCTGCCATGACATCCTTATTTTCAAGGTCGGCGGCTTATAAGCGGCTAGCTCTTAGGAGTTTTAAGCCGCTTTTAGGAGTTTTCGTTTTTTCTAGGGCAAAGCGACTTTTGAGGATTTTCGAAATCCTAATTTTTGAACTGTGGAATTATTTGAGATTTTTTGGCGGAAATTTTTTTCAAAAAAATTGAAATTTTGGCGATTTTTGAGGAATTTTGGGCAATTTTTGCCCAATTTTGGTCATTTTTGGCGATTTTTGAGGATCAAATTCCAGGTCAAGGTCAAAGGTCAAGGTCAAGGTCATCCAAGATGGCCGCCGTGACGTCACAATCCAAGATGGCGGACGACAATCATCAATCCACAGCCTTAAAGCCTGTTTCCGGAGGAACATTCGTATACTTATGAAGGTTACCACATGACTAAGAATTAAGTGATATTAAACATTTACGAACCCCTTTTATAAGTTTTATTCCGTAATGAAACATTTATGTAGGTTCATAGGAGGAAAAATAAATTCAGTGAGGAAACTAAATAATATTACACGGCTTAGTAATTATTTTAGTCACATTTTGTACGTAGGTTGACGGGTGCCTCATTAAAATCATAAAGCATGTTTCAGGAATTCTTTCTTTTTATAAAAAATATTTCCAGGGCCTGTAAATGTTATTCTAAGTCCGTGATACGGGAAGAGCCTCCCAACTGCCACTAAGAGTCCTTGTGGTTGGGACGGAGGACTTGCAACGGCCTTGGGGACGACACGTCCTGTGCCTTGCTTTCGCCACGCTGTTGCACGACATCACGTGACTGCGTGACTGCAGCTCGGGACTTGAGCCTGGAGACTGCTGTTGCTGAGCTGCTGCTGAGCTGGCCCGCTTTGCGTGCGGCGGAACCACTCGGGTTACGTCATTCCACTGGGATTACGTCGGACCACTTCGATTTCGTTGCATCATTGGCCGGTGCAAGAGGATGGATTACGCGGATTCAATCGATAACAAAGTAGACATGAGTCACATACACGTCCTTGCATGTTAGGATCACATTTTTTTCTCGGACGCAGCATGGACGGCCAAATGCCAGTAGTAAACAAGTAAATAAGTAATAATATAATCATATAAGGACAATTAAATGGCTTGATTATGCACATGACAATGAATGGAACCTGGGGCTTAAAAAAATCCAAAAAAAAATGGTATTTATTATTAGTGGTATCCGTAAAAATTGGCGTTATTATTTGCCGACAAGCTGAACTGCATATCGTCACCCATAATGTTTTTCGTAAAGTTCCTATAAACGTAAATGAAGTTATAAACCTTTACAATTGTTTAGGAAATTTACCGTTTAAATATGGTATCTCCCTATTTAGGAAATTCCATAGGATGTGTACAATAAGTAAATATAAGATATCCTCAAAACTAACGAATACTTATTCTGTATATGTATGGCGTGTGTGATTGTGTGTGACTTATTTGGAATAATAAAATTAATTGCTACATTGGTGTTATTCAGTGTATTCCCGTGTTTATGAGTGGATCCCGGTCTAAGTGAGCGTGTGTTTTATGTGGCATGTTGGCCATTGTGGATTTAATTCACGTTGACTTCTAGAACAGGCATTAAAATCAGACCCAATTTTATGGAACAGTGATTGCTATGACGAGCGTGGGTAAAGCCTGTAGAATCTTGAAGCAGGATGTGGAAATTTCTATTCCCCATCTATTAAACATACTAAACCAGTGATTTTTTTAAAAAAAAATTAGACTGCGAATGAATTTGCGAAGGGAACTTAAATATTTTATAACACTGGCAAAATAAAGACTGTTATTTAGTTTATTTTCTGTTCTTTGATTGGCTAAAATGACATACTTATAGGCTAGTGATCATAATATTGGCTTTCACTAGTCAGTCTATGAAAGTTGTTACTGAAGTAACCACCTCAAGACTTTTATATATTTCAGTTTATACCTAACTATTTTAAGAACTTTTAAAGTCTGGTGACCAGAGTTAGTGTTATTTAGGAAAACTCTATACCAACATAAATTGCTTAAAGCATCGAGCCCGCAGGTAACAGGCTGCAAGAAACAAATACGTCCATAATTCATTACAAGTAAAGCTTGGGAAAAAAATGCCAATTATTAAAAATCTTGAAAACGTTAATTGGTAGTTAATGATTTTTTTTCCTTAATTATTTTTTCAACCCAATGTTCTTTTACCAGCTAGTGTTCATAGGGTGAGGGTTGAAGTTAAGGTAACTACGAGAGCAGGTTCTTTCAATTAACTTGGCTGGCAGCCTGGCGGGAAACTACTAAAGTCACCCCCAAAACAACCAGTGCCACCCAAAATCAATGCGCACAGCAATGTGTAAGCCCCCAACCCCCCGCATGGTAGACTCTTTTCTACTCTGAACAACTCTTCTTCCTGAACCATCCTTCTGTTTCCCGTATTGAACCTGCTTGCCAATAATGCATGAATTTTTGCATCCCGCATGTAAGTTCCCAGGGTTTTCCCTGTTTCTATGCAGGTTTTACCTGGGCCCAACTTATCTAGTTTTAACTTAGAATAGTCAGTGAGGGTAGTTAGTCATGGCGCCAATTGCTGCCATGGCTGGCCAATCCCCCTCCTAGCACACGATGCATGCTCCCTCTCCCGCATGGTTAACCCCTGCATGATTAGAGCGTATAGGCTTCGGCCTGAGACGCACTTAGAGTCTCTCCCTAACCCAGACCCCTCCCAAATGCTCTTAGTTTTAATTTTGGTTAGGAAAAAAAATTACGAGAGCATGTGGAAGTGACTACTCCGTGTGCCGCTCCCCACAGCACGCGCAGACTGCCCGCCTCGCTGGTTCTGCAACTCGTCCGGGTGGAACTGGAGGATCAGGTCGTACGAGCAGGAGGGGGAAGGAGGGGCGAGGGAGGGTAATCGCGTGACGTCTCTCTGTAACCCGTGACCTCTCGGCGAGTAGACTGGACGAGGAAAGAAGTCAAAATGGATTCTCGCTAATTGGAAAATGGAAGAAATGGATCCCGCGGGGAGTGCAAGTACGACTGCCGTCCTTTTTATAACCTCATCATCTTTGTGCGGTTCTCAGTGGAAACTCGCATCAGCGGTGGGACGCATTAGTTATCGCATACGTAGTTAGTGCGTGCCGGCGATCCTGCGTACTGAGAAATTTGTTTCGAGTTCAAGCGGCTTTATTTACTTAGATACACGTAGAGCAGAGAGGAAAGTAATTATCTTTAAACTTGTACAGTCACTACGTCAGAATCTGCTTTACTGTGTAATCATTAGTCTACCATTTTCGCATTTATATTTATAAATTTGTACCTCCGATGCATAACACACTATGTCCACTTCTGGACAAAATGCACTTTTAACCATAAACTTGACCACCGGTTGACGTTCTTTCTAGTGATAGCTAGATATGTCAAATATGCAGATATTTTGGGTTAAAAATAGTCGAGTACACAAGTGAAGCACTATTTAAAATTATGTAAACTGATCTCATAATTTTTTTTTGTTTTTCGTGACATAGTGTCTTATGCGTCCAAAATATTGAACAATCTTAACTACTGCTCAGTAATACCATAAGTGTGTATGTGTTCATAGCGTACGTAGAGTTTAATTTTTTAATTATTTCGCACTGCTTATAAACCATGTGTCTCTCGTACTTGCGATGTGTGCATTAAATTTATTCTTTATGTAATTACACATTGAATGTAAGTAACGATTATTAGAGTCGATGAAAAATTTTTAACGTGAAGTTTTTGTTTATCTTTTTCCGAGAGGTGTTTTTCCACCAAAAATACATTAAGTGCCTCCAGTTTAATCTCGTTTTTCAGTCATATACAGTTGAATATAAGCTAACAAAAAATATCAACTTTATCCGTTTATCTATATAGATATATATCTTTAAACTATTAATCGTGCGATTGTACCAGTCGCACGAACGTCTCGGCTGTAAACTCGGACGGTGTACACTGCACGGTAGAAAGTGCGCTAAAGACAGGAAATTACGTAATCTGGGGTCTAGTGACCTTGTGGGCGCAAAGTTCTCTGCATTCTGAGGAAAACGCACGTTTCAGACCTCCTAGAGTTTTGATATATGAACAGCAGTAATCTGAATTGTTTCTACCACACAACTGTTCCTGGAACACATGGAACTAATCTAAACTATTGTCGAGAATATCATGTATATAGTTCAATCTGTAACTAGAACTGAAATTTGGTTAATGCTAATTTTTAAACCTTTACAGAACTCTTAATTTGATCTTTATCTGCATTTTTCACAGGACATTTGCTTGTATTGTTTACACCTGCAAAACTACGTATAATTTTGTTTCACCCCAGGGCCCACTTTAAAACAAATTGTGTAAATTTACACATTCGGTGTTTGTGTGTTCTAACGTTTTTGTCGTGTAGTTCGTGATGGGCCAAATTGAAACTTTTCTCGAATCCGAATCCTGAATACGAATCCCAAAGAGTAGTACCTCGAATATACCTCTTTGAATCCGAATATAAGGGTCAAAAATACAATAATGCACAAGAAATAAAAATTTTAACTATGGTGTTGAAACATTAAACCTTTTAAAAGTTTGTTTCACAAACTCAGATTTCTGAATCAATATATGTTATAATTTTATTTACATAATTACACGTTAAATGACAACAGTATCTTGGGAAGTGGTTACACGATAGATATGAAGAGAAAATTTACAAAGTAAACTTCAGAAGTAATCGGTGTTGAATTTTTTTAATTTACTTTATTTCCTCTTATATTTTTCTTTGAATAATTTTCCTCGAATATCGAATCCTTCAAATACTAAGAATTTGATGGTATTTGAGAATTTGATTCGCTATTACATAATTTTTACACATTAATTGCATAATATTCTTACTGCATCGTGTAATTTAGCACCCAAAGAAAATCGATATCCTGAAAATTCAACATAGGTGTAAAAATATAACTTGTATTCTAAATTAACGATTCTTCTGATAGTTTTACACCCATTGTTTCCTATGAATATTTCATTAACATAAAGTAAAACAGCATGTTATGTTGTGTTAATAATACATCAATGGAGTGTGTGTTGCACAAACAGTATTCATTTTAAAACATATTTAATAATTGTAAAGTGACTTAATTTTATAAACTCATTATTTGTGTAATATACACAGTTTCCGTGTAAATTAACAATTATATTTTGAAAGTTGTACACCCAAAATGTAAAAATATACCCTAAAATTACATATACAAACGTTTAGTAATTTTACATTTTTTTAGTGTAGTTTTAAAAACAACTACAGTTTGTGTAATTTTACACAAATGTTTGTAGATAACTGAATAATACTACAGGCTTCGGTAAAAATACACAAATTTAAATAATTTATTTCAACAACTTATATGTTAAATAACACATATGAATGTATTCGTGTAATTACACATACAAATGTTAAATTGATAAATGACCTATTATTTCTCAGTACACTGTAGTTGTATATACACACTTACGTCATTCTAAAAGTGCATAGAATTTGTTAGAGTCAATTTACAACTACCAAGTAACGGCAAAAACACACTTTAGTATACTATTCATACTGACAAAAACCCATTTTATTGACATTAGGTTACGAAAGTCGTATTTCCGTTTCTTCATGATTGTAATTGTGCACGATAGTAGTGAGGATAATATGCTTGGCAATAATCAGAAGGTTGCGAGTTAGATTATAGGAAAAAATACTTGAAAATTTAAAGGTGATGAAATAAAAAATAAATCTAAATAACACATTGTTAAATAACAGCGATATACTTAAAAAGTAAACTATTTTTGTAAGTAGTACAAATAAACATGTTCATTGTTAATGTAGATTTATTAAATGATGCAGTAAAATTAACTGACAGTTGTGGTAAATTTAAAAATGCATCCATTTGCAAATTTATATAACGAGGAGTATAAATACAAAAACAGCTATGGCATATTTACCAAACCATAGAAATATAATTTTACACTAAATGTATGATCTAACTTCGGTGGAGACACTGCTGCTACATAAATTTTACGTAAAATTATACAATTTTTTTACAGTGTTCACATGGCACTCATCACTCGCAAGATGTGGTCAGTTTCGCTCATCTCAGCTTGGTCTCGGTGACATATTGGCCAACACACACCACGTGGTATCGCATCCCACTCCGGACATGGCTATATCTAGGCTTAGTTATTTCTTGAGCCGTCTTCCAATAATCTTTTCCAATATCCGCTCTTCTCGACTCCTTCTACCTGCAACCCCCCTCCTCCTTCACACACGTTCACACACGCGCGCGCTTTTTTAGATGAGAGTGCTCAAGTTGGGAAAACACCCTATTCGCACGCAGTTTAATGACACGCCAAAATATATAATTAAAAAATTGCAATGTTTTTTTTTTATTTCTGGACTTTTGAATTAATTACCTATATAAAACAATGCGGTGAAACATATTCCACAGCGATAATTTTATCTTAAAAATATTATTGCCTTCCTTCCAAATTATGTTCAGTTTATTCTTCCTTTACGTTGATCTGACGATGGCGTTTGTAGTTATAGGTAGCAATAGAAGAAGATGATAAAGTTGATGATAATTCGTTAATATTTGAATCCGATTTGGGTGATCCCGCGGGGTTGGAAGCAGCGGCGCACCCGGGGTTTCATAGGGTGAATCTGCAGTGGTTCGTCGTTGCCTTTCGCAGCATGGTGGTGAAGGGGCAACGCATTGGTCCAGGACTCGGGAAGGAAATTTCCCACAAGCGAAAATTCCCCGACCTGGGTGGGAATCGAGTCCGGGACCTCGGCGTCAACAGCCAGAGAGACTAGCCACTGAGTCAGCAGGTCGGACAGCCAGTTCTTGGAGAACGCAAGCGCTGGTTGGCGACTGCACTTATAACTTTGCCACATTGTATGTGTTTATGCTTGAAAATATTCTTTAGAAGTGGCGCGCATTTTTCGCGGGAATATAATTCTGGCCGCTCATTAGACTGCAACATGGTATGGACGCGCCACCGGCCGTCTGCAAGAGAAGCAACGCGTGTTTTCAGAACAGTTTTTAGGCATGAAACACCCTGCACAGATTTCTGGATGAAAGCACGCAAGAGACTTACATTAGACCTTTATCTTCATTTCTCCCCCATAAAAAGTTATGGTCACTGGTTACTCAAATCTCACAGTTGCCTTAAGCATGACGAAAAGACTTTGCGCCAGGCAACAGCCTTGCGCTTAGAGGCGATACCGCGCTAGAAGCACCAGCGAACATCAACCTCATCATCCCACCTAACTTACACGTGTACACCCCTCACTAGGCGCAGTTTACTTCCGAATAAAATTGCTTGTGATTCGTGTGCCGACAGAGGACATTTAACTGAAAGAAACTCAACCAATCGGGAATTTTTTTTGCCAAAAAAGTAATTTATTTCTTTCTCCTTGCAATTTTTATTTGGTAATAAAAAAATATGAGCAACTATGGGAGGCTGATGGCATTAAGTTATTCATTTCCCTTGCGATGAATATGAATGCCAAATAAGCTTGCTGCTTTCGCCTCTTGGCTTGAAAATTCCAACCGCATCGTATTCGCACAGATTACACCCCCCGTCGCAATACTCAGGATGGGGGTTCCGTCGGCTAAACTCACAAATCAAGATAGTCCGGATGAATTTATATAACAGTCATGCACGTATAGTACCGACTTCTCGTTATGTTCCTCTGATGAAGAAGCGACAAGCTTCATTCATACAACATAAATCTTAGACCTACATTTGCAGAAAGTTATCAATCGGTCAACAAATAATCATTACAAATAATTAACTTATACCTTGAATTATGTCTTTTTTTAACTTTAAAAATAATTTAACAGATTTCAATCGTTTCCAAGCAAAATCATCTTATTTAAAATAGTATTTTACTAGATCATTTTATCGTTTATACTCATTAAGATATTTTTAAGTAACTAAAATTTTAAAACAATCATTTTGTATGATTTCTTAGGAATATAATTATAAGAAATGCCTCTTACAAAGATGATGGTCTAATAAATCCTAAGTAAAGTATAAGAGATGAGGTATTAGAGATCACAATAAAAGTTGTCTGTGTAGATTTCCATCGAGGGAGAAGCGTGATAATGTTTTAAGTTTCAAAAATAATGCGCTACGTGGCTGGTGAAAACGACGTTTTGTAATAAAACAGTAATCTAATTAGTCAATGACGAGTTCTACAGGTACTTTTAAATGATACAAAACAATCTGGAAGCAGCACAGCTTTCGTTTTCTTAAAAAGAATGTCAGAATGTCATATAAGTATCTTTGAAGACTATAGAGGTAAAGCTCACAGTAATTGTTTTTATTTTATTTTTTTGATGTACAGGATAGTAATTACAGAGACAGGTTTTTAATAGTCAGGTATTTATTTTTTTT